>NW_014556445.1:416312-439321 GCF_001313825.1 Dinoponera quadriceps
GCGGATGGCGAGTGATCCGGAGGACGGGAAAAGTTGAGTGAGTGGTGAACGAGAGGGAGAGCGCCTGTTGTCTTAGCCGTGTCGTCGGCGCGGGGATGATGTGGTGATATGGTGCGGAGGTCACGCGCGTTCCCGATGCCCTACGTCGTGCCGACGTCGCGTTACTCCTGTCACTATCGCTGGACTACGGCGTACGGAGCGTCTGAGGTGTCAGCGGTGACGTCTCGTCGGGAGCGACGTATCCTGCTCGGTGGAACCACTACTTCGTGGTGAGTGCGCTGTGTGATTCATGCGTTTCCGGTATGCGCGGTAAAGCGTCACGTTGCGCTCACGGCGTCCGAAAGCGCGCGTATAACCTGTCCTGCCTACCTACCCGCCCGTCCCGGGAGTCGTGCGTGAACGCATCGAAACGCTCGTCCACCGAGTGCTGCTGTTACGGCGAGGACAATGAAGCCATTCATGCACGGTCCATTCAAACGCTGGAGAGTAAACAGTGGGAAGCGATACGTCGGAGGAGTTACGTTTACCACCCGAACGCAGAGATACCGGGGGTGTTCCGTGTAGTTTCTCGAGTTCTGTCGCAGGAGATGACATTTTTGCGAATTTCGCGCGAAACGCGACTGTAGCTTCCCCTCCCCCCGGAGTCGATGAGGAGTTCGTCCAAGTGCCGAAGTAAAGTTTCACTTTGGGAGATCTGCACCTGCGAAATTATCGTCCCTTTCCACTGTCTATTCTCGAGGATCGTGCAAAACACTGGTAGAAGTATCGCGGCCACGTTTGTGTTGCGCGAACAGTTCTCCGAAGAAGTCGGCCGAGTGAGCCTTGGGAGAGCCGCCGATCCCGCGCGAAAAATCGCGCGAGAAGTGACGAGTAATTGGTACTGAGGGGCCTCTGAGGGAGAGGCGAATGAAAAAAATCCGCGGATCGCACGGGCGAGCGCGCGTGGCTTGCATAAACAAAAGTGCAGTGTGCGCAGCAGGTGGCGGAATCGCGTGTAATCCTCGTGCATGCAGGATCGTCTGCGGTGCGCGCATTGTTTCTACCCCCTCGGAAAATGAACGTCGCGCCGCGTTAACCTCGATCAAGCGTACGCCGGCCGCGTCAAAGTGGAATCGTGGATTAAATCGCGCACCGCGCGCGATTCTATTTTCGTCCCGTGTCCTCGTGCCGTGGTTCGGATTTTCTCTGTCGCGCGCTCTCCTCTTTCTCTCTCCCGTCTTCGCCCATCCCCCACTCTCTGTCGCGCTATCTCTTATTCTGGAATATCTTACGAGAGCTGTCAGGATAAAAACGCCCTGATTTCCTATGGCGCGAGTGACGTATAAAGCGCTCAAACCTTGTAAAATACCGCTATATCGATATGATATGCAATGTGACATTATCGACACGTACTTGACGGGCTAATTTCAATTTGGGTCGAATTGTGATTGGTAAAATGTCAGTGTGTGATTGTACGTCACGTCGCGCGCATCGTAATACGCGCGCCGATTAGAATGGCAAATGTCGCGTTTTTTATCGAATTCGTCGCGCTATTAGGCTGAATAGGACGGAGGCTGACGGGCGCACGGTCGGACAGTGTGATTTATGGCGTTTTAAAAATCACTCTTATTAGTCTTATTCACGGCGGAGTGTGCGCCCGGATACTCCAACGTGTACACACAAGCACGCGCGCACATGTGACGTCACGTCTTCGTGTCGAAGGTAGATTGACGTCAAAACAGAAATTTTCTCCGATATATATATATATATGTATATATCGTTCACGGACAAATGCTGTCATTCAATCTATCGAGATCGATTATTTGCAATTTAAATCGCCGTGAGTATTTATGGGGAATGACAGTTTGCGTTTGCATCCGCCCGGACCGTCCATTTCCGTGAGAAATTCAGCAATTAAGGGATCACCGATTCACCAAAAGTTTACTCGTTAAGAATTTCATTCCGATACGTGGCTCAAGGTTAATAGTCGTCTCTTGAAACTCATCTCGTGCGAGATACTCAGACTTCCGTTCCAAGTTGGATCTGAGCTTTTCAGTCGAATCGTATGATACATCTGGCATTGCATCTTTAAACGCTGTCCAATTGAAAAACTCGCATCCAGCTCCGGAATTCAAATCTGAGTATCTCATCCGAAGCAAGTTGCGCAAGCAGCAACTGTTAATACGGACCTAAGAGACGCGATTGAGGGCCCATGCTGACCGCTAATGGAATTCGCGCCAACTTTGCCCGAGTTCATCCCCTTTCCGCGAAATGACGAGATACTATCTGTAATAAAGATAGACGAAAAAAAGCAGCTCGGCGGCGTCAATGCTCGACGTTCGAGTGCACGGCTATAATTAACTCGACGAGTTACGGTTAGCACCGATCGACGAGTTGCGTGCCGTACGAGCGACGGGAGGTCGGAAACCTTTTTAATCCGGCACTTCTCCGCGAGTCCTTCCCGTCTTCAATTGTCCTTGCTGCCTACCGTCGTCAAGCGTGACGCATTGCGCACCGCAGAGTGAACACGTTCATGTATCTCCGCGTGTGGTTTACCCCATATCCGCGCTAATTGTCAGTTCATCGATATCACGCCTGAAAAATGCATTTTTGAGCGAGCGCACTCCGGGGGCGCGCGCTCGAGTGGACGCCTCCACCCTTTTGCCACCCGCCGGCCGGGGGAGGGTGGGCCGCTTCTTGACACGCTTTCCATCTTCGGGCTGATGGATGCGGTAAACGCTGGCGTTGACAGTGCGTTTTAATTGCGAAGTCCGCGTTACTGAAGCCACCCGAAGTGGGTCCGGGCTCGGTGACGGGATTGAAAGCGCGTCATCGACGACAGATTTTTCGCCACGGTGTGGTGCCGGCACAACGATGGATCGCTTCGATCGCGATCCACCGCGACGTCAGGCCGCGGCCTTCGATGCCGAGCGACAGTTCAGCCTGCTTTTCACCCAGGGTATTCCTTCTTCTCTCTCTCTCTCTCCCCCTCTCTTTCCGTGTTTCTCTTATTTCTCCTTTCCATCACGCTCGGACGGAGCGAGTCGCGCGCGCGCGCGCGCGGTAGTTCGAGCGAGAGGCGAAAGGAACACGACGCGACCGCGCGGTATTTATCGTTAACCTTATTTCGGGTCGAGAGAGCCCGCGACGCAATTAACGGGATGCAACGAGTCGAATATGGTGCGGGCAGTGCGATCGGAGAGAGCCCGCCTGTCAATCTTCTTGCTCCATCCTCTCGCAGAAGTGGTGCATTAACGCGCCGAGACGTTCGACGCGCGTTTCCACACGATGATTCGCGATTATTCCCCCGCGCGCATATCCCCGACGTTATGCCTTTTCTTTCTGTCGATGGCGATCTCGAGTCAATTCCGATCGAGCGTTTTCGTTTTATTAGGCGACGTTCGCCGGGCCCGAATGATCGACGGACGATCAAGAAGATCGTGCGTCGCGAGCGATCGATTGCGACTTCGTTAGCAAGTAAGCTCGTATAGCGAGTTTTATTAAAACGGGGTGTCTCCCCCCGGATAGGCTTCTCTCTCCCTCTCTCGCACCGTAAAATTTCTCACTTTCCCCGCAATTTCACGCGTCTATTCGACGCGTTAACAATTTAAAGAAACACAGCGAGACACAAAGGAGACAACTTCCGTTCTTCGCGCGCGTGTTGTTTTAACCAACGCGTTTACGCTCGCACTCGACGTTTCGGTGTAAACGTTAATGTGAATTAGTTTATTATTTCAGTCTCATCCCCCCTCCTCCTCCTCCCGACACCTGAAGAGAGGGAGAGAAAGAACCCTAGGGTTGCACGTAGACCGAGGTGTGTTCGCATACTGCGTCCGTATTAATATGACGTTTAACGTATGCGGGACGCGCGTGTCCGCGTGAAGTGAAGCAGGCGCATGGTGATGCTTACACAGAGAAAGAGGGAGAGAGAGAGAGGGGGGGAGAGACAGACGCGTCTAGAGATTCGTAGGAATCGCTTGAAAATCCTGTCTAGATGAGGCTCCTTGACAGCTGTTTACCGTGCTTCCAGTTTTGATTGAATTATGCTTACGCGAATAAAATCCCCGATTAATCGCCGTGCGATCGATTAATTTAAGCCACGTTTCATCGGATATCCGTGTGTCCGGCTCCGTGCAGCGAATAGGTCGAATTAAAATTTGCAACCAAGTCGAGTTAAAATCCCGCGGCGATCCGTATCGGTGAAAGTTTGAAAAAGCACGGAGAAAAAGGAGGTCCCTTTCGATTTAGTATGTTCGTGTTTGTTTGGGATTGTTGTTTAATATAAACAACACAATTTAATATCAAATGTCATTTTGTTCGAATGAAAATATTTTACTAGAGTAAATCGTGTTTGGTAGAGAAAATAATACTTGGTTTTCAATAAAAATATATATTTTTTTTCATTATATATTAAATATTGTTCCGCTGAAACAAAGAAATATTTGAATACTTTTCCAATGTAGTGTTACTTTTTTAATATTATTTATCGCTTGTGACAATCATTGTTATGTTTGGATGAAAATACAAAAGAAATCAGTTATTTGATGTAAAAAGATATTTATTGTCGAGAAACCAAGTAATCCGGTTTGTCGAATCAAACATTCGTTCGTTTGCTCTATTCCAAAAGACAAATTTGTTTCAATCAAAAAAATTGTATTATATCGAAAGATACCTTTCTTTTCTGCGTGATATTTTATCTGTGTGCTTGATTCTGTACAAGTTGCAAAAAATTTTAAGTATACCTGGCGCGTACACGCGTAAATATCGTCGCCATGCATTCTTTATGCTTTCGTCTCCCCTCTCTCTTTCCCTCTCCCTCTTTTTCTTTTCCACCAACTTCGCGCATGCTGACTCGCGGTGAATGGTTCGCTTTATTGTGCATCACACGCACACGGTGGTGATTGCTGGATATTTACGAGACAATTCGACGTGACAAACACCGTGCGGGACGATAAATTTCGTTGCACGGTCGTCATTAATTAAATAACAGGTTTTTAATAGGCCGCGTTATTTAAAAACGATTAAGCGGCTCAGTCGCGGTCTCGAACGTCGACTCAGTGATTAGAACGAGAATAACCGTGCGAATCCATAAATATACATAGGTTTTACTCACCATCGGTCACGCGGCCCGAAATTCGTCGACTCGAAATGAAACGGACATGACGTCACCGGTCGTCGCGATTAAATCCGTCGTGTCATCGTGAGACGCTCCCGACATACGTATGACGAGTCATTATAAATTCATGAGAACCGAAAAGACCTCGCCATACATATTGTTTATTGCATCCCGTTGGTCCTCGAATTAATTCACGAGACTATTAATTTGTTATCATCTGCGTCACCTGAATGCCTTCGTGACTCAATAATCGCAATTGATCGAGTCGAGTCTGAAAGGATAAACATAGTTCTCCTGGATTTAGCGTAGGCGACATCATTGATGCTGTGTGTAGTTCCAAATGCATAACTCTAACGTAAACGAAAATTCGATTTTCTCGACTTAAGTTTCCTATTTAACACGTTGACTGCCAACTACGAGATATCTCGTAGGTTGTTTACTTACCCAGGACGCCAACTACGAGTTATCTCGTCGCTTCATTACTTGATTAAATCAAATTGGCTTCTCAAACCAGAATCGTGAAAAGTTCCGTGGCAGTCAACGTGTTAAGTCTCCCAATTTTACGAAATGGAATCGCTAAATATGTACAAAAACTGTTGGATTTATACAAAAATATGTCCAACTTGTGAGAAAAGCTCTTTAGATTGGAAAATATATCATGATGGACGCACACGTCATCTAATCCGTGAGATACCACAGTCTTATCGGTATGCTGAGCAAACTCGCCGTTTATAGCCGCTGTCTCTTTTCGCGCTCAGTGAACTTTCGAGTTTTGACGATATCCGTTTCGTCTGCGAAGAAATTTCACATTTCACAAAAGTTGAAAAATTTCGTTTTTTCTTTTTAAGAAACACTCGAAAACATGCAATACAAACATTTGAACAAATGCAATATCACACAGAAAAAAATTTCTTTGCATTTCATACATTTTTTTAATTGAGACAAATTTGTCTTTTGGAATGGAGCGAATAAACAGATGTTTGATTCGACAAAAACAGAATTATTTAACTTCTCAAACAATAAGTATCTTTACGTCGAATAACATATTTCGTTGGTCTATTCGTACAAACATGACAATAGTTGTCACAAGTAATAAGTTATTTGAAAAAAGTAACGCTATGTTGGAAAAATATTAAAGAACTTTTTTTTCTTTTTTCAATGGAACAATACATTCAATATATAATGAAATCAATTTTTCATTGAAAATCAAATATTATTTCCCTCGAAATAATATTGTTTCCTCTATCAGGCAACATAGTTTACTCTGACGAGACAATATTTACATTCAAACAAGACGATAGTTGATATTAAATTATGTTGTTTATATTAGACAACCAATCCAAGTCAAACAAACACTAAATCCAAGGAAGCCTCTTTCTCCGTGCACAGGCGTTTATCTCAGTCTCATAGCGATCCTTCTGATCTGCGACTTTGCCAAGTTTCCTCTCCATTTATTCAAAGTCGTTCTTTTTTATCAACCGTTTTTCGCACCTGTGCAGTCCACTTCGTTGTACTTGTCGATCGATCGACCGACCGACCGACTACGTCCTCGGTCGTCGCGAATTTCGACAAATCGTTGTCTAATCGCGGCACAGCGATCGGTTCGCGCGGGAATGCACGGCGAAAATTTGTCGTCGTCGTAAATCCACGTCCGCGCGCGCAGAGTCGTTCCTCCTCCGGCCGGAGAGCCGCGCGTTGCATCACGTTCGTCCGCGTTCGCGATAGGGAGTGCTACGACTCTGTTGATTTATGAGTCAGTTTCGTAAGCGTAATGATGGGAGGATTAAGATTCCGCTTTTATGTGTCGGTGGATAACAGCGGATCGAAGGTAATTATAGCCCGGTTCTTTTTTCTCGTCTTCCCTCCTCCTACCTCCCCCCTCGTCTTCTTCTTCTTCTGCATGACGTACTCCGTACTCGAGATGCCATCGTAATTTAACGCGAGGACGGCCGGTAATAATATCGCGGCTAGAGAAATATCTATTCCTGTCATTGCTCCGTTTTTCGTCGCGCGCGCTCTTGCAAGAATCGTCGCGCCAATAAGATAATTGAGACGTTCGCGCTCAATCGCGCGCGTTTGCGAATAAAAAGTTCCTTTTTTCCTCGTTCACGGCGCGCTAACGACTCGCGCGTGTTACACATTTTCTCTCTCTCTCTTTCTCTCTCTTTTTCTTGAATAGCAAGTAAAAAGTGTGTAGGATTTATATCCACGTGATCGGACACGGCGCGACACGCTCGGTTCGATCAATCTGCCTTGACAGATCCGTCCTGACGGGTCTGACGTAACGGATACGCTGAATTTAAAAGGATACAGCCGGATTTTTAAAGACACACCGTGCTCAGGCAGGAGGCAAGGCGAGAGCGTAGGAAGGACGAAGAAGAATGTATATAGGAGGATCAGAGCGCGCCCTCCTTCGCCGTGCCCTTCCCTTGTAGCTATTTGCTTGTCAACTCGCCTATCCGTCCATGAAGACCCGTCAGGATGCTCGAGAGTCGAGTTGTTGTACACTCTTTATACATATACAGCCTGTTCCCCTTAGTCCCCTCGAACGGATTAATAATGAAATCGCTGTAAGCCCACCTGCCAATGTCGCCGCGACAGAGGGCCCTCTTTGAAGCGCGCCCGCAGGACTTCCCGAATAAGAGGCGCGCGCGTTGCGCTCTCCCGGTGTCAACGCGACATTGTGTGAAACGTTAATGAGACACATGCGCGTATGTAAATGAACAGTTAATAGACATCGTTAAAACTATTCATCGCGAGAACCGTGAAAAACTTCATATATAATACGGTCCATTTAAATTGCAAGTCAGTAATCCCGAGCGCGTTTTCATTTATTAGTGTCGCGTTTTAACGCGTGGGCATTTTTCGCGAGCGATCCGTTCGCGTGAATGGTGACTTGAAATAATTCCAGTAGAAATTGAACCTTGTCTAGTCACGAGATTGTAAATTTGCGTCTAACGTTGCTATTAGTCAGTTAATGTAACGCTCATTTCTCCTTGAGATTAGATAATGACTCGATAAATAAGTCGGCTGGCGGTTAAACAAATGAAGTTACAGTTACGGGGATGAAAAATTGTTGATTAGTTACCAGGCGGTAACGCAACGCTCACTTTTGCTCTTTTCAAGATTTTTATGAAACAACATGCACGGAGCTTTCGTTTGCTACTCCGTTTTTAAATGCTAATGCCGAAAGTACGCAGTATCTACGTTATATATTTCAGAGCAGACAGCGCCATCTATTCTATCATATTTGACACGTAATGGCTGGGTTAGAAAACCGATCCCACATTTTAGGGAATAATCAGCCAGTAACGAACTACTAACGAGCTAGAAAATTGAATCTACTGTACTGAGAAGAAAGTACTTAAAAATTTATTCGTGGAAGAGAGAGAGAGAGAGAGAGGGAGATATATATAAGGCTTGACGAAATAAAGTTTATTTCACAGAAATAAACTTCATTTTCATGAAATAAGTCTTATGTATCTCTCGCAAATAAATTTTTACATATTTGTTTCTCAGTACAGCTAGCTATTAGCTTTCGATTCAGCCGGCTAGATACGTTTCTATTCCGGAATGCGAGCCCTCGAAAATTTTCAGCGGCGCGAGAAAGAGACGCTCTCTTTCTCGCTGTATTCGCGCGCGTGATTTGACCAATTTCTGCGAGCTCTTCTCGCCGCATTGTTCACTCGCGGCAATTTCCGATCGCGCCTTTTTCTCATCCTACCTTAACGTGTATCGATAGATTCTCCAGTGGTGTTCGAATCTGCGGCGCACAGACGCACGGCACGGCTTCTAGATAGCTAATGCGAGATGCAAAAGGGAGTAGTTCTCCCGTCCGTGTAAGTGTGCACACCGATGTACGTGTAAACGCGCGCGCGGCTAACGAGGACGCGGACGCGCGCGAGTGCGCGGATCCGTAAACAGGCTCCGTCCGCGTGCGAGCGCGCGCTGAAACAGCCTGCGAGAAAAACACACACACATACAAACGTACACACATACACGTACGCGCATACATGTCAATAGCACACCCCCGCGATCCAGTACCGTCTATTGAAGTCCGCGATGACGGGGCCCGTCTGTCAGCAGATCAAAGCTGAAGTAAGCTCTCTTTGTGATGCTTTGCCGGGTTGGTATTTAATTATGTATGAGATCGATATTCGGGCCTTCGGGGGCTCACTGTCTCTCTTTCTCCGTCTCTCTTTCTCTCTCGCTCTCTCCCTTTGGCAGTGTCTACCTCTTTCATTCAGCTATCTCTCTCTCTCTCTCTCTTGCTCTCTCCTTTCCGCTTTTCGCCCGTACGTTTTCCTCATCTTCCCTTCTCAGCTCGTTGGTCGCGGGCGAACTCCATGCCCGGCCAAGCAAATCTCTATATACCTTTAGTATGACTTTGTTATGGGCGAGCACGAAGGAGGGGGAGAGTGATTGAGCGAGATAGAGAGGGAGAAAGAGGAGAGAGAGAGAGGCACTTGTCCTTTAGCGTGAGCGCGGGGAAAACTCGTCAGCGCGACATGCGACAGTCGTTCCTGTTTGACACCCGATGGTAAATCTATACTTTGAGAACTGGGACGAGACACACAATGAGAGTATCATAACTCGACGTATTAAAATTCCGTCGTCGATCGGGGCGTCCGATTTTCGCTTTTGCGCGAAGGAGCATCGCGTCTGACGCGAAATTCCGAGCGAGCGGTGGATACCTAATTATTCTGGGAAAAATCGAGCCCGCCATGCCGTAATAACGTTCGCCGAGTCCGCGTTCGTTATTATATTTAAGCGGGCTTTACGAAGTTTATCAGGAATCGTGATTTCCCGAAGTATGATGACAACGACAGATTTGTTCGTCCGGCATCCCGCCCCCTCGTTTCCTCTTTCTTCCAGCAGAATGATGAAGCAACGACTAACAATAAGTAACTTTCGTGGAGTTACCCCTCAATTATCGCTATTTCAAAGGAAACTCTCGGTACTTTGGGTAGACACGGAAAGATACGAAGGGGGAAATAGAAAGAGAGAAAGAGAGAGAGAGAGAAGGCGAGATCGGGTTTATCGATAAAGTTAATTAGTATTCGCATTCGTCCAGTTTGCGCCGTGCAGTTCAAAGAGCCGACACGGCGCGCGGGCATACTTTACGCGCGCATTTGCGTCTCGCTCGATCGTAAAGATCTCGTAAGTGGCGGACGAATATCTGTCGAAAGGAGGCACGGACGAAGTCCTGGGAAGAAAGACGAGATTATTGCCAAGGTAAACGAACGAGACCGCTAGTTGTAAACCGGCGCAGAAACGGCGCTGCGCCTGTCGGCCGCGCTCGCCTAACGTTTCAATGAGCGCAGGTGTGCGCGCGTTCTCCGGCGTGCTCCTGCTGCGGGGAGATGCGTCTTCCCTCGGTGTCCTTCGATGTTAATAACCGTAATGAAAGGTCAGGTCTTAACGGCGACCCGCTTCGACGGATCCTCACTCGTTCTAACGAATAGCGTTTTACATCCGAAGACGAAAAAGAGGAGAGTCGTGAAACTAGTCGGACGCGCTTTAACGTCAAACACTGCTCTTGACTGTCACACTTTCGCGACGCGGGGGATTACCGATGACTCTCGTTAATGCGTCTCTGATGAAACACTTTGGATTAGCGCTTCTCGATACGCGCGTAATCTCAGAGCGACGATTCATCGAAACGCTTATCCGCGAGCGAGCGATTAAAACTTACTTGGACAAACGGCCGATCTGTTTTATCTCGATGCGTATATACATCATGGAGGGAATAAATTCGAATGTCCGTCGTCCTTCGCGGACGCGAAAAAAAAATATTAGCCAACCGTGATGGCGCTAATTTGGCGCGACCAGCGGCGGCGCTTCGATAATTCCGCATCTCTGTCGCGCGGCCGAACGCCGCCGTTCCCCTCTCTCATCCCCTCCCGCTTCACCGCCGCCTCCTCCTCCTTCCTCCCACGCGCTTTTTCTGAGCGAACGAATCCATTTCGCTCGATTTCCATTTTCACGCACCGATTGCGCGTGTGTGCAATCGTGCCGCACGACGAATGGCCGCGAAAGGTTATCGCTGCACTTCGAATTACGATCAATGTGTACCTTTCGATCTGACGACTCTGTTTTTGCCGTGCGCGCTCCCCGGATGAAAAGTGCGCAGTCGGCTCGGTTCTCTCTCTCTCTCTCCCGTCGCGATAATCTGAATAAAATGGAGGCTAATAAAACGCTTTTGATTTACACGCGATCCTCACCCTCCGTGGCTGCTCGATTTTTCACAACGTTGCCTCGTCGCGCGCTCCTCGTCACGCGGATCTCCCATCCGTCCGAGATAACGGGATCTCTTCTGTCGATTACAATTCTCCGCTCCCACTTTCAACGTACCGTGACTAAATCCGCCATCCGTTTCGCGAGAACTATTAGCAAACGGGTCAATTGTGATTAACAAGAAAACCTCGCGCGTTCTTGAAACTACCCCGCGGAACAAAGGAATTAGCTGTCCGTGTGGTACGACTGAAATTCAGTTACCAGACGTAATTTTTCGTCGTGGGAGCTCGAAACTAAGTACGGAGACAAAAGGAATTAGCTGAATTAACTAAATCTCGGCATTATATGGACAGCTAATTTTCGCCTGCCGTGGAAGCCGCTTCTCTTTTTCGCTACCGCATCCGTCCGATCCGTTGCATCGCGAGCCGAGTCTCACACGTTAAAATGTTTATCGCCTCTCTTTCTGCCTCTTTTTTTCTTTTTCCTCAACATTTACATCTTCTGTTCCTCCGCTATGCAGGCGATTAACAATCTCATTATCGCGTCGGCGGCCGACGAGTAAACGTCGCGAGCGCGTGTCGTCCCACTGTGTGTAGAATCCCCATTGTCCTCCCGCTTGTTTTCCGTTTCATACCGCATCCGTTCATTTAGAGCACCCTCCCGCACGCGGGGACCGCTCAGAGGATCGCGCGGCCTAAACGGAAAAGCAAACGCTAGAGGCATGCTGATGATGTAGGCACACAGGAGCCGAGGCATAACGCGGTCAGGACGGGGTCGAGCAGCAGCCGCGGCGTTTTGATCATTCGCACAGAAAATTGTATTTTCGAAATCAATTAATATCCAGGCGAGTAATAATACACCGGCTAATGATTGCGCAACTGTACACACACTGCGGCGCAACAGTGCGCCGGCCTCTCTCGTTCTCTCTTTCTGTCTCAGTCCCTTCGCCCTTCGGTGAGTAGAGCCCCGCGGGCTACTTTCAACCGGCCTCCGCAACGGCTGTGATGCGCCGCGCCAAAGTGCGTTTGACAATTTTTAATTATCGATAACGAGCCCGACCGCACGACGGTGCTTTCGGTGAAAAACAATGCGTCGACGGCTAACTGAAAAGCCGTCCTCCTCCCTCTCTCACTCCTCCCCCCCCCTCCCTCCTCTCTTTCCGCCCTCACTACACCCCCTCAGCTTCATCCGCCTGCGGCTCTGTCGCACTCATCCCCCGCCACCGATAATTCAATATTAATTCTATTACTTGCCGATGAGCCCACGAATTTTCCCAGTGTAACTTTAACGGCCTTTTTCAGTTTTATCCATGCGATCCGCTGTTTAATCCGGCCGGAAGTGTAACGCGCTATGATGACGGGGTCTCGCGCGGTGGAGCCGGCGACAGGTGGCATTTCTCCGGTAAATAATGGAGACCGGTGTCGACGGGGCCGCGCTTTTCCCGCCTCTTTGGGTGTTTTATGTAATCGTGTAAATTAACGCACGCCCGCGCGCGAAAAAGGATTCTTCATTCGTCGATGGCTATCGATTTCACGAGCCGCGCGTTGTGCAACTCGATGATGAACTTTAAGGCCGCGTTTAAAGCATCTTCGATCTCACCCGCCGGCGAATTCGCCACGTTCGATCGACATTGTCGGTATAGTCGCGCGTCTCTCTCTTGGGCAGATTAATTAATAAATAATTGCTGCCCCTCCCCCCGGGGGGGGGGGAGGGTAATTGTGACATCGTGGGGCAATAACGAGTGACAGTATGTGTACGTATTCTTTGTGCTTTTCATTAACATAACCGTGTCCGCTTTTAATTACCTCATTCGTCCGCGCGGAATGACGCAGTCGTGCAAACAAACGCACCGGTGAAAAAGAAGTAGGTGTAGGCGGTGACATAATGCTTCATCAGCGTAATATCAGAATCATATATGGGTTTACATAGCGTGCGGTTTACATAGCAGCGGCTCTCTTTCTCTCTCTCTCTAGTTAAAATACAAGTCTTCGATCATAAATAGTATGTTGATTTGCGTTCACTCATATAAGTGTCAATTGAGCCAACGTCGACCGACAGAATTATTTGATCTCTTTATATTTAAAAGTCTTACGTGTTATAGCAACTATAGGATTGTGTTTCTCTTTGCGTTGAATATATTAAATCCCCCATCCTGGCGGAGCGCGCATTGCGGCCTTCTGCAGTGACTTGCTTTAGATATTTTTCTAATATCTTTTCCTCTTTTTTTACACTAAATCCATGCACTTTACTGAATGCTCTGTACTAATAATTTTTTCATTTGTGCACGCGGCTATAACTGTGGCTTGCTATTGATATTCTTTGGCTGTATTCCGAAAATGGGCTGAGTGTGCTGACGTTACTGAAAAATCCATAATAACGTGAACAATAGATTTTCAATCGTGTCAACACATTTACGTAATATTAATGCTGACGTTATATATCTTTAGCCACCTGCAAACATTGTATAAACTATTATAAACTTAAAGGGCAACTTATATATATATACTCCAGTATTATATTAAATTTCACTCAACTTTCTTCTCTCCCTCTCTCTCTTTCTCGGACAGATTAGACTTTCGGAGATCACGACGTCGTTTTTCTCAATTAGACCTACGTGACATGTCGCATTCCTCTATCTACCTCAGGCAGAACGATATTCAAGGTTAATTCACAGCGTGGTATCCGCTCGTCTGATAAAATTGTGATATCAATGACGACGACACGTTACGCGTAACGGCGGCGTACGCGTGATATGTGCGCGTGTGTGTATGCATGTACTTCCGTTGGTCTCCGTCCGCGGCTGAAAAATTCGAGAAATTCCGAGGAGATCGGCACGTCTTACGTACGGGAGCACTTGATGCGGGCTGCCGGCGGCAGCGTAGCGGGCGCCACATCGATCAAAGAAGCCGCCAAGTTGACGGGCTCCGTCGTAACTTACGCGTTACACGGGTATCTACATAAAACTGGCGCGTACCGCTGTCGCGTTTCCGGCAGTTTCCTCCCCTTTGTCTTCGTCGCGCTTTCGCCGAGTAAAAAATTGTCGCCCCCGTCACACGGCGGCGGGCTTCGAGAGCTCAACTGCATTTGCCTCCACTGGATGTGTGTGTATATGTATATGTGTCGCGCTCTCGCTCGCATTTTACGTAACGCTATTTGACTTAGGTCTTTCTTGTTACTTCGACGCGTCGAGCGCGTTTTTGACGCCCTGCCGAGAGCGGCCGCTGAAGCCGTTGCCAGTCGGTCTGGCTGGCTCCGCAGGATTCGAAAGTACACGCGGATTATTCGACACGGAGCGACTAACGCGCGTTCGTTCGTCCGCTCGTTCGAGAAATCGCCGATTTGTTATGTCCGTCTTAATTGCAGCGATTACAATTTTATCTCGATTAGTCGGTAGTCAGTGCGCCGTATCGGCGGTCATTACAACGATCCGTCATCGCTCCATCCGGCTCGCGTATGCCCGACGTATGAAAATACGTCGCTGACGTAAGCGCGCTCGATAGAACCGCTTTCTTCGTCACAGCTTTCCCGGCGGTCCGCGCGTAGGAAAAGTTGCGTAAAAGAGTTGAACGTTCGAATGCGAGATATCCGCGATTCCGCATTACGTGTGCGTGCACGCGAGTGCGCTAATGTTGTCGACTCCGGCGTGATGAACTTATTAATTAACCCTCATGTTAACGCGTCGGTCCCACGGCGTTTTCCTCCGCTCACCTCCTCTTCCACGTTTTGCTCAAGAATGACACAAAAATAGCACAGAATGTTCATATAAACATTTGTTCTATCTGACTTTGTTTCCCAGTTACAGACGTGTCCGTATTTCACTAACTCTTGTTAAGTTTCTTAACTTTGTTAAGATTTAAATCCACCAAATTTTTACGTGTCGCTTAAATCTGCGGTTTACGATACAACGATAGACAATGTTCATGTACTCCGCGAGCATGCTGAAGAAAGTTGCCAGCGAATTAGAGCAATATCCGGAATCGAACGTATTAGAGAATCAATGACAAGGCGTTTAATATAAAAGCTTATCTTCAAGTCCAAAGTGTGGTCACTTTGAGCATTTCTTTTAAAGATAAAAGTGTGTGAAGGCGCTATGCGCTCAGTTTCTAACGAGAATTAGTGAAACACGAAAACGCTTGTAACTCGGGAACAAAGTCAGAAAGGACAAATGTTTATATGAACTTTTTGTGTCAATTTTGCGTCGTGAATTCACTTCTGATATTATGTCCACATGTTGTGAGACATTCTGTACATGTATAATTCTCGTCAGCTGAGTGCTCATCCGGTCGTCTTCTGCACGCCGTTCGTGGAATCACGCGTTTTTAACACACCACGCACAATTCTCTCTCTCTCTCTCTCTCTCTTTCTCTCTCCGCCCCTCCGTCTCTCTTTTCCTCGCGAAAGATTTTTTTCAAGTCACGGGAAAAGATTACGTCCACCACGGTAATTCCGCGGATCAAAAAACCCGGCTGACACACTTGGCGCAAGCGTTTACAATGGACGATAAATCCACGGCCGTGGCCGCCGCCTCCGCGGCGTAGGAAAAATTCCTCTGTGAATCACTCACTAGATTACTCACATCACTGCCTTCCAGATTTCGCATGACAGAAGTGTTCCGCTATGCTAGAACGTAGAAACGCGTTCTGCCAACGCGACGTGCGGGTGTCTCTTTCTCTCTCTCTCTCTCTTTCCTTTCTGTACGGCGACTCCGTCATAAATCATTGCTGCGTTGATCCGTGCAAACGCGCCTTCACGCAGACTCTCTCTCTCTCTCTCTCCGTCTCTCTTTCTTCGTGCTATATATTATTATAATACTATTTTCCTTAATTCCGACCGACGGCTGCTGACCGCGTAATCGGCCGCTTGAAAATCGCACTGTCGGTTTTCGACAGTGCGATCCAGCGGTACAACGCGCGCACGAGTTATCGCATTCTTACAAGACGGCGTGTCCGTGCGCATTAGCGCGAATACACGCGTTTACGCATGCGCAATACCCGATGAATCATGCGCGGGGGAATGCTACGCAGTCGAATTTCACGTGTGGTGTGTACGCGCGTGAGGTCTCGCGCGCATTCGCGAGGTAACGAGGAGCGATCCCGTGCGCGTGCCGGATTATATAATTACTCTCTCGAGAAAGAATCGCCGAGTAATGATGGCAATCGAGCAACACGACCGGCTGTAACACGACGATCCACGCGCCACGTGAGAATCTTTTCGCGCTTCGAGTGAAAAAATACAGATTCGCATTATCTTCCTTGATTTACTCGCGTCGATGAAAAATCTTGCAAATAAGCGTCGACGCGAACACGTGTGACGGTTCTCGTCGACGCGGAATTCTCGAGAATGAATTGCAGCGATTTTCTTACTCGACGCTCCGTGTCGAAATGATCCCGATTAAATTACGGTTTTAACCCTCCGTTAGTCGCAAGTGCGTCCAATAGATACGTTCAGGCTACAACGTATCGCTCTCGTTGTACGACCTCAAGGTCGAACTCGTCCTTGTCAATGTTTCTTTACTCTCTTTGTCTTTCACTGTTTTTTTATGTACTTTAGTGACTGATGCATTAGCTAGCCAAGTGCTGATGAAAGAAAAATTACTTCAAGAAGCAGGGGAAAATAATGAGAAAATTAGTGCATACGTGGGATACACCTTGCGACCATTCGTGGGTGAAAAATATTGCGACCAACGGAGGGTTAACCTTCGAATGACAAGCTTCATGTAGTCACATGAATGACAAGATCGATCCGATCGGTAGAAACATTTTGTACTCTTTTCAACTAATTTCTTCGATTAACCTGTTAACCGAGCGGGACGTATAAATAAATACGTCCGTGTTGCGTAATTAAAAAAGGAATTCCTTGGTTAACAGGTTAAGCACTTTTTATTCTTGCAATAAGGTGGAAAATATTTAAAAGTAAATGAAATATCGCAAAATATCGTAAAATACCTGAGATATAACGCTTCACAAGCGCGTGCGCGGAAGCATTAGAATATGGACCCGGTCGGATCTGACCCAATCTTGTTATTCAAGGGTTAAAGAACCCGCTTTTCTTAATTTTTCCACGGAAAAAAAACCAAAAAAATCCATGGAAACAAATGGAAGAAAGTTTTTTTTTTTTCGTAGAAAGAAATCGAAAAGAACTGCGGAAAAATTGAAAAAGTCCGGGTTTTTTTCTGAGCCTTTAAAACTATTCGATTGATTTAATATCTCGGCACAGCGCGCGCGAACAAGACGCCGCGAGTCGGAGTTTCGCGGAATCATTCCACTTCCTGCGGAACTTGTACTCGATATCTCGCGACTCTCCTTCGCTTCGTCTCGGTGTGCCCGCGCGCGCTGGTGACTCAATCTTCACGCTTAGATTACATCCACCTGTTCTTTGCACGGAATGAGTACATGATACCAGGTCTAGGCGTTCGCTGCGCATTAAGTGCGATAAACGGTTTCACACGATTAAAACACATGACGGTAAAACACATGACGGGATAATTTATAATAATTCTCATCGTTATTATCGTACGGCAAGTAGTAGTGACGCTTCGTGATGAAATATCCAAGCGTCAAATCACTCGCGCGGAATTCTCGAGAAGAAATATTATCGACGAACAATTTTATCGGCGCTTCCGATATAATTGACACTCGCGGTTCGTCGAATCCAAGACATGTAGAATAGACTGAACACTCCTATCGGACGGCTGAAGCCGACATTCGAGAGGACAATAGAGACAATACTGCTTTCTTTGTCTAATTGTGCAGTTGGTGGGGAGGAAAGAGAAGAAGTGACACATGGTTACAAATATTATGAATAAATCTGATAACTACGGGCACATGTATTGGTGTATTATTTATGTGCCTTTTCACACAATTAAGCGCAGATTATTCCTCTCCTTGTTTTACTATCTACTCTCATTCTTCCGCTGAAAATAATATTTTGCTGGCACGGCAAATTTCTCACTTTGTTACTATGACTAGACAGCAAAAAGATTTATTGGAATAGCAGAAAGATTTGTTAGGAATATTAATTGCTATTTGCTGAATATATAGACAGCAAAGTAATTTGGTAGTGTCAACGAAACATTTTGTTAAAACATTCAGATTATTTTGTCCGTGTAGGCGATTTTTTAGCTGTCCGTATAGTAACTGAGAAATTCGCTGTACCAAACTATTTTTGCCCGTTTCTCCTACATCGTCCTCTCCTACTGTGAGACAGAGAAAGTTGACACTACTGTTGACATATCATTATCCTTCGATTTTGGCTTCAGCTCTCCAATGGCGATGCTCAATCTATTCTACACGTCTACTGTCGGGATCGCTCGCATATTTAACAAGTGTTCACCCCGCGCGACTAACGCGGAAAAATCAATCAGTTTGATCAGACTCGCGAAACGGACGAACGAATGCCGGGGGATCGCGTTCCTACGTCCGACAGTCGCCGTTCTCCCGATTTATCGATCGGCGCTTGACGACAGCGTTAACGATCGCTGAAAGATCAACCGGCTCTCAGTGCACGCCGCGTGAGACGCGTGATTATCCCACGCAGCACCGATATGGTAATTCCGTCCATAAAACGTCGCCGGGACGTTACGGCACATTCATTCAGACTTTTCCCCGCGGTAATCGCGCGCGACAGCTACGCACCTCATGCGCGCACGTGCGTGCGTGCATGCGTGCGAGACGCGTTGATAACGCCGGATAATAATTGCGCGCGTTATGTCAGCGCGGTGCATACGGTGCCGGGAGTGCGGCTCGCAGCGCGTAGATCACTCTCTGTGTCTCTCTCTCTCTCCCCTCTACTCCTCCCTCTCCCTCTCTCTTTCTCTCCACGTGACGGACGGCATTCTGAGGAGAAGCTAGGATCTCTAGGAGCGACGTGGTGAAATGTCTCGAGCCGGTGTGTACAGTGCCGACCAAAAAGAGGCGAGAGAATGCTGCGGCAGAATGGATATCGCGAAGTGTACTAATTTCAAGGCTGAACTCGCGGAAATGGTCAGGTATCAGAGGCCGAGATTTTCTTCCTGCTTCCCTCACACTGATCGTTTTCTTCCTCGTATCAACTTTAACACCTGCGAATTACTCGCCGGGAAAGAAAACACCAGAGAACGGATCTTATCGATTATTAAACTGCACGGGCTATTTTATCGATAAGAGCTGCACGAAATCGGAGACGTCGACTTCTTGTCTTTACCTTGCCCGCCCCCTCTTTCTTTCTTTGCTATCTCGGCTACCTTTCGGCCTTCTCTCTCTCTCTCTCTCTCTGATATTTCGGTATCGGTCCTGTTGAACTTTCATTTTTTTTTTATTTTTATGTTATATTGTAATTATAATACCAGTGTACATTTATTCCCAACTTTACTCCTTATAAAACAATTACCCGTCATAATGTGTTACGATCCACCGGTTTTTCCTTTTGCGACAATTATTATACGAAGCGGTATTTTCCTTTAACGCGCTTAAGGGGGTGGAAGCTCCCAGAGCGCCTAATAAATGACGCTTTCTTTCTCTCTCTCTCTCTCCTCTCCGTCGATCTCGTTCGCGCCTTCTTCGCTCTTCCGCGCATTCAGCGGCCTCAGACTTTCGACCGGCACTGTAGAGACGGGAGTAGCGCGGGTACAAGTTGCGGCAGCGCCGACGCTACCGCCGCGGCGACGAT
Source organism: Dinoponera quadriceps (assembly GCF_001313825.1). NCBI lineage: Eukaryota > Metazoa > Arthropoda > Insecta > Hymenoptera > Formicidae > Dinoponera > Dinoponera quadriceps. The sequence goes on from NW_014556445.1 coordinate 436,291, forward strand.
CCTGCCGGAACGCTTCCAGCGCGCACACGTGTAGCCCGGTGTGCCCACACACGTGTAACGGTACCGAAGTCGCGTGTAAGCCGGTGAATCACTACACGGCGACGCGACGTGCCACGCTGTGGGCGCGTGGGAAGTTTCCAAGCGGGTGGAGGCGGTGGTAGTGGAGCATTGCCTTCTCTTCCGAGGACGCGGATCTCACCTGAGCTCGACGCCGATGACGGCGCGACAACGACGTACGTAAACGCGACGATGTCGACGTCGTCGTCTGGGCGGAGCTGACGTCGCCACGAAGCGGTTGCCCTTTCCGCGAGACAGGTTGTAATGGGGCCCGTGGGTTAAGGAAACGCGCCGGGTACGCGCGAGCGTAGGTGCCAGCTTCTCTATACATTGGCATTGAGTTATGTCTTTCTTTGCACGCTCGTCGATTCTAAGCGATCGCGCGTGTCTCTGCGATCGAATGAGATGTACGGCGTTTGTATTGTAAATTGAGTCCAATTGATGACGCAATTTCCGCCTCGCTGTTGAATATTTATTCGCCTCCTATCGCGAACGCTTCCTCGAGGCGCGCGCTGACGCGGCTGGATGCCGAAAATCCCGCCGTCTGTCGGATACGACCGGCTCGCGGCTATTTTCCTAATTTCTCTCTCTCTCTCTCTCTCTCTCTCTCTTCTTACGGAGCGCGAGACTCTGAACGGAAGAAGGAAAAACCGGTCATACGAACAACGCGATTCCCAACGTCGCCATCTAGTCGTCGATTCTAAATCACATTTCGCCACTTCTTCCAGACAAGTCGTTAAAAGATTCATTATCGTTCAAAATGGATCATTATTTTCCTGAGCTGCCGTTTAATTTGTGAAATGTAATATCTCTCTTAATAAAACTGTTCCGAAAGAATACTTATATCGTTCATGGGAGAAAAAGTTAGCTGTCCATATAATACAACTGAAATTTAGTTATCATACTTAGTTTATCACACTTAGTTTTTACCTGTGGAAACAAAAAGCTGAATACAGGTACAAAAATTAGCCGAATCAGCTAAATTTCAGTTGTCTTACACCGACGGCTAATTTTTACCTGTGGGATCTAATTTTTAGTCGTGGAAGCTAATTCCTTTCTCCCGTGCTCGTGCTTTCGATCTTTCCTCTCATATAAAATAAACTTTCAAACCGTACTGTGAAAAAAAAGATTTGCTATATTTTAAGTTATCCAAAAATGAATCTGAAAAGGTAAGAGTTAGTTTTCTGCTTAAACAGCCTCAGTCACTCTCAGATCACTTTCGGCCGTCTATTTAGATGTCGGAGAGGTGAATTTTTGTCACCTCCCGTTCCGGTGATTGGACGGCAGCGCCGACTTCATTAAACATCTCGACGAGCGAAGATTGCGATACGAGGCAATAAAGACGCGCGATACCGGGGCGCTCGCGGTTCTCGTCGTATCGAGCATTGGCAGAAATAATATTCCGTTGTCCCTGAAGCCACGGCGGATCGATATTTCAACGTAACAAAGGTATCACGTGCGCAACACGTAAACGAGTAAATCGCATAAGAACAAATTACGCGCGCCGGCAGTCGGATAACGTCGCGTATCGCGCGCCCGATTTAATACCGGCGGGAGAGCGACGGTGCGTAATAGTCGGGGAGATAATTGATAAAATCGCGTCACCCGACTTCACCGACGTCGCGGCTCGGCGCGCCCGGCAGTACATTAAATACAAAAGTGTCACCCTGTACATTTGCGACTCGTTCTACCACCACCACCACTACTACCGCCGCTGCTGCTGCTACGTAGTCGGACGAAAACGCGTGACCGGTCTGGTTTGATTGATTGGTTACTTTGGTGTTTGCTCTGGTTCGCCGGCACCGGGCGAGTCAGCTTCGAATTGTCACGTCGATCGATTATTTTTGACAAGGTTGATTGATAGGCGGGCGGGCTCGATCGATTGACGAACATTGTACCGCGCGTACGGCTCTCTCGCGCGCGCGGACCTCGCCCCCGTTATTGCGACGCCGATAATAATTTCAGGTGATATTATTGTCACCTTCAGATCGCCTTTCCCACGTAAAATGGAAACTAACGTGGTGCAGCCGTGCGGCACTGCGCGATCGTATACAATAGAATTACCAACGGCCGATCGTTATCAAAGTACGCCGACGGATAATCGTCGCGCGTTTTAATTAAACGGGTTACCCGCCGTTCCTTTTGTATGTTAACACAGTTTCGACATTTGGCATATTTTTATACGCTTTAGTGGATACGTACGCGCGCACTCGAAATTGCTTGTTTTCGCATTTTTGCGCATTGCAGCAATCGCCGCGATCGCGCGCGCGCGCGCTAATTGTAGCGTGCTAGAAACGTGTTAAGTGCAAAAACGCCGCGCGGTTGTCAAAGGTTCGCATATTACGCCGTATAACTCGATTGCCAGTGGAGTCGGATGATTTCCTTCTGAATATTGACGATGAAAATGAATTAATGAATGAATATGCTTTATTTGCTAAGAGCTCTCCGGAACGCGGTCCCCTCAAACGCTCAAAATATGATGCGATATAAGCTAGTGTCACAAGTGGCATTTATAGAAACCTATATGTTGCAGAGAAACACAAATAATTGTAGTCAAGTGTTGTAGTAAAACAAAAGTGTAATGTTGACTTAAAATTTCGTCAAAAAGTATTTCTGTAAGTGAACATACCGAAACAAAATTCGGCTTAAGACAAGACAGATATTCTCATGTACGAGCAAAAGAATCTAATATTCCTCGGAGATTTTTCTCCTGAATTCAATCCATGTGATACGCTGCGTCAATGCAAATTCAATCGAATCCAAATTAATCTTCCAATCGAGAAAAATCTCCTAAGGTGATTATAATTTTACGTTTTTTGATTCAAGGCTAACTTTTTCTGCGCACTCGTGCTATGATTTTTTGAGAATCCCGCTCTCGGAGCATTTCAATTAGGTTATTAATATAATGAATCGGAAAAAAAAAGTTTCTGCGCGACAGAAGTTGCAGACGGGTTGGAAAGATAGAGAAGGGGCG
>NW_014556445.1:439333-447656 GCF_001313825.1 Dinoponera quadriceps
GGGGGGGGGGGGGGGAAGGTTGGACGAGAATCGCTAATAAATACAAAGTGATTTGCTCTGAGGGGAGGGTAACTGCACGAAACGCCGTCGGACGTAATTTCTGTATTGTGTTACAACGGGACGCAGAAACACACGCGTCACTCTTCCGCAGTTGGATTTTGATGCGGCGCGATAAGCGATCGCGCGCGCGCGCGAGCCGCGTGTTTCAACACGTAGCGCGAGCGTAACGTCAGGCCCGTATAAATTAATCACCTACAATTAAGACGATCGCCGCGTACTCCGCGCAACGAGTATTAAAAGAACTGACACGTGCGCGACGTCTATAAATCTTCATCGCGTCGCGCACAACGGCGCTTTTGTCTTGAATTTTTTTTTTCCTTCCAAATGACGAGTTCCCGGACGAGGAGGGACGCGCTCTCGCGGGGAGGGCCGTTCGATAATCGCGCGCTCCGTGACTCCGCGCGGCGATCGACTCATCGACCGTATAACCCAATTCCTCAACGAGAGAGAGAGAGACCTCGCCGACGTCTTGAGGCCTCGTCACGAGGTGCCATTCGTCATAATTTTATCGATTACCGTCGGATAGCCGCCGACCGACCGACCGGTCTATGCATCGGACCGGTATGATCGATTCCGCGTCGACTTGGCGAGTACGATTCCAATTAACCCGCTTCCACGCATCGACGATCAGATACGATCCGTGGATTTCATAATTTCGAGTGTATCCGACGCACGGCTATCAATAATTGTAATCGATCTCTACCGGCTGTTCGGGGGTATTCGGAGGCGGCTGTAAATTTTCCGCGCGCGATTTTCCTACGATAACGGCGTAGGAGGGAGGGAGCCGCGTCCCGCGCGAGGTCGCATCTGTGATGCGCGCCGCCGCGGTCACGATGTGACAGCGGCTCGAAAACCGCGCGGTTATTACTTTCCGACCGGGCCTTATTTTCTATGGAGATTCGCACTTGTCATCGGACACGAGTGATTTATTATTTCATTATACGCTCCTACGAGCGTAAATTATTCGCATAATGCAATTTATCACATATAGTTAACCATCGTTAATGACGTTTTCGCTAATGGCAGACTCGAGGAGGAGGAGGAACATTTTCCTCCCGCCGTGCGCATTGCTCTCTCCCGTCGTCGTCGGTGCGCATCCGTCGGACAGTCGAATCGCCGAGTCTCGCAAAAATCCTCTTCCACTTTGTCGTAATTTAGATCGTCGCCGAAGGCGCAGGCAGCGCCTAAATCATTCCCGCTCGCCGAGCCCGCCGGCAAGACCGTTAACTACCGGCCGCTTCTAACGATCGACGATTGCTCGACATTGATATAACGGGCCGCGGACGGAAAGACCGCGGCGGCGACGTCGTCGTCGTCGTCTTCAGCCACGACGCATTGATAATAACAACAATAAAAGGCGGCTCGCAGTCGTCGGCCGGCAATCGACGATTGGCGGCCTCGAAGGGGGCCGACGGGCGACGTGTCTCCTCCCGGAGGCACATTTCTCATTAATATAAACGTCGTCGTATATTACATGCCACCTATTCTTCCATCCTGTTCGAAACTCGTTCGGCGCGACCGATTGCATCGAGGCGGCCGGCTCTGCGTCTCTCGCGCTCTCTCTCTATCTCCCTCTATCGCTGCCTCTCTTTCACTCTAGCCGCAGTCAATCCGAACCGCAGAATTCATTAATAACGCGATCACCGGACTGGCCGTATATATCGCTCGCCGGCCGGGGAACGCGTATTGCGTCGCTGCGCCGATGGCAGCTGATGAAGTGTGGCCGCGCAATAACCGTGCATCTGCATATAAGAGCCGGATTGATGCGACTGCGAGCGATCGAAGGACGACAGTTGGCGCGATCGCCGCGCCCGAGAAGATGCCGCCGCGATCCCGCGGTAATGATTTCGGATTTAGCGCTCTGACGAGCAGGTGTGTCCGACTGAGGAAACGTCCACGAGGACGCGTCGTCGTCTGCTCTTCTCTGTACGCGTTGCTCTTTCGCAGCTTCGAGAAAGAGGGAGAAAGAAGGAAAGGCAGGGGAACGCGTCGATGCTTATCGATGACCGACTTCGATAACTTTTGACAACCCGTCCGAGTCGAAATTTCGGCCCTATGTTGAATTTTAATTCTACATTATAGGCATGATAGCAAAATATGTTCAATTTTAATAATATAACTCCTACTTTAAGCCTGATGATGTCTTAAATCTTCGTTTTCACTGTTTCAGCGTCAAAATGACTTTCTGAAGTTAGCCTTAAAATTCAATCTGTAGGATTAAAGATTCAAGAAAGAAGTTGGAAAAAATGTCAGCATCGTCAAAATAGGTTTTTATTAGTCGAGCCGTTTAAATCCCGTGCAAAAATCTCCCAAACATTCCTAAATATGGCATAGATTCTGATCAAATTATCCAAACTTATCCCAAATAAATGTAACGTACTAATTATGAATTCCATTCTTATCCCAGTTGTTAAATAATTTTAGGCGAATGTTGGGCAGAACAAATCTACGTCTAAGTTTCTCATTTAAAATCGCGACTTTATTTAAAATAGAAAACCGGACGGAGCCGATCTTCCCCGTCCAAAGTTTCTCACATATTTTGTTCAACATAAATATAAAATAGAAATCTAAAAAAAGACAATATCAAGTAAAAATTCGACAGAGAAAATGGAATCTGCTTGATGGTCGTCCACTTTTGAAATCGCACTTTTGAAACATTACACCTTTAATCCGAATCTCCATAGATTTCCCAACCGGAATCCATCATCTTTTTGGAAAATCAAAATAGATTCCAATCAGATCCCAGGAAATATTTCATGCGCGGGCAGACGCAAACTATTCTTAAGAGCGTCAAAGTAGCATCCGAATTCCGAGTCGTCGAGTGTCTCTCGTCTCGGTTTCGTAGAAAGAGGGGGGAGGTCGCGCGCCAATGACGCCGGCACGTCGCGTTTAATATTCCGCGTCGCGATTGAGATTCGCACGCGACGAGAGCGTGTATTTCGTAACGTGAGCGATAAGTCGCGGGCACGTGTAAACGGATGTGCGGATCCTCGACGGATGCGCGTCGCAAACGAGGGAAGAAGGAGCCGATCGCGCGCGTCGAGTACCTGTCGATACGTGTTATGAAAGTTTCAAGAGCTAAGAGAGCGCGCTCGCTCTTTCGCGCGTTTAACTACGCGGAGGATATAAAAAGAGCCCTCTCGTCGACGATGCATTACATAATGCGCGCTCGCTCGCGCGCGCCCGTTCATAACCATCGCCGCTTAAGTATGAATGGAGGAGAAGCCTATGCCCACTTCCATATATATCGGTTGTACGCCGGCGTGCCCGATCTTGACCCGCCTCAAATCATGTAAATCCTAATCCGCCCGTATGTGTGTGTGCGCTCACGTACGTATATATGCACGCACATACGCACGCGCGTGCGGGGATGTCGCCGAGTTGGACGCGCGCACGCATTTTCAATAATTAAAATATTAATGAGTAACACCGACACACCTGCCGCGCCTGGCCGCTAGTTAATTATTGATGGCCGATCCGCGTATTACTTCGCGTTAACAATTAACGATGTACAACCGGGGAAACAATTTATTTGCGCGCGGACCTCATGAAAAATTCATCCGGCGCCAATAATCCCGCCGTCCCTCCGATCGATGCCCCTCGCGCGCGCGCTCGATTTTTGTCTGAATTCATTATCGCGCGTACTTACACCGCATGAATGTTATATCGTAGAGCTGCCGGCGTTATTCGCCATCGTTTTATATTTGATCACTTGAAGAGAGCGATGCGTACGCCGGGATATTAAAGGGAGAAATCATCGGATCGCTTTCTTCACGTGACGGTAAATAAGCGCGAGAGCCGAACGGAATTGGGTAACGAGTCGAGTTGTGAAATATTGTAGTATTATTTCGCGCCGTTCGTCTTTTCTTCCTCTTCTTCCTTTCGTTTTGTTTCAATACCCTGCCTCTTTCGTCGATACTTCGCGCGGGAGATATCGTTCGTCGCGCGGAGAAAAAGAATTCCGTCGGCGCGGCAAAATCCGTCAGTTATTACATGGGACGGTCAAACGAATCGCTAATATTAATCGCTGGATTACTCACTCGCTGAATCATTTTGCTGGATCTACAAATTATTTTGCCGCGAGGACAGATTGGCGAATGTAGGAAAACATTTGTTTCGGTCGCCGACAGCGAATTCACGTGTCCTAAGGACAAATCCGTACAGCAGAACATTTTCATTATACTGACAACAAAACTGTTTCTGCTCTAATTACGAATAATTCGCTGATTTGCTTATGCGAACGAAATTTTATTGCTAGCGCAACGAATATGCGCAGCAGCAACGATGGCGTTTCGCCACAACAAGCAAAATTATTTGTCTCCGTGCTGGAGTACCGCAAAGTTGTCGTTAGATAGTGTGAATTGTCGCTGACGAGTGCCGAAATCGAGAACAGGCCTCTTTCCGGTTTCGGATGCCGGCCTTCGGTCAAAATTGCCACGTGAAATTCTGTCGCGCGCTTCGTCCCTTTTTTCTCCTCTTCTGGCGCGGTTAGGCGACCCGTTTAACTTACGAAAAAAATGCTTAAGAGGCTCAGGTGCGGGTATCCTACGGCATGGTGTCCGGCTTGGGAGATCGAGTTGCTCGATGTCTTCTCAAATACCTGGGGTAACCTAAAACGGCTAAGCCGCCGACTTTTGCGCCCCGATATTACCACCTCTCCTGGCCTACGCCATCTTGTTTCCTCTTCATTTGCGACTGACGACAATTTGCACGATCTCGATTCACGATTATCGGCGATAATTTATCGATTACGATCTCGATTACGATTATCGGCGATAATTTATACCCGCAAGGATAACGGAGAGATGAGTCGACGGTAACGTGTGGAAAATGCGGACGTCTCTCGAGCTACCCGTATTCACTTTAAGACGGACAAACACACGGGGGAGAAAGAGGGAGAAACGCGCAGGTTATTAGATAATTAGCGCCTGACGAACTTGGCGCTCACTCGCGAGCAATTTCGTCGGCGATTGACGCGCGTTATTACTGCTTTATTTTTGCACCGCGGGAAGATCCTCGAAAGCAACTCACCGAAGAAGCGGAATCGAAGATACGATCGATCTTGCTACATAGATGAATCACTGGAGTGTGACTTCGCAATAAGATGACGAGAGACCTCATCTGTGGAAGGTCAAGAGCAATTTGATGTTTTTCTACCTTGTTTTTCGTGCTAATGACAATTTAACTGACTCCTCGCTATATCAGGCGCACAATACACGTTGCAATTAAGGGACCGGCCCTCTCGAACGCTTTTCATTTTTTCTTCTTTTCCAACGGCCCGCGTCATTTTTACGTCGATGTGTACGCAAATAAAAACATAACATGAGTAAAAAACATTTTGCACCTGTGTTAAAATCGTCTTTCTTGTTAATATTTTTACTTAAAAGAGTATTCTTAACGTGCCGTGTGTTAATTTAATCTGTGTGTTTATATTACCTCAATACATATATTTGTGTTGGGTACTCAACCACATGTAAGTGTTGAAATAACATATTTTATACTTCACACGTCGATTAACATATTATGGATTTTGATTTTGTGCTAATTTTTGACAACAATATTTGTATTACCTTCCAACATATTCACCTCATATTCAAATTACCATTTATGTGGGCCGTTTGGGGCATGTGTAATGTGTTAAATTTGACACAAAATTGTTTACTGCGCAGGATCCGCTTTTCCCCTCTATCGCGGGCGGGAGGGATATTTCGCGAACTCATTGAGAATCGGGACTGATACGGGACGGGTAATTAAACCTGGCACTTGACATCGGGCAATCTTGTCGCAACGTAACGAGATGCCCCACGGACGGCGATATTGAAATAAATAAGAGGAACGAGAGTTCAACGAAAGTGTGTGACCGCGATGTCTGCGCATTATCGCGGTGTAAACCGTGCGTTCCTGGAAGAAAAAAGGAGGAGAAAGAGGTGAAAGCATAACTTCGGACGATCGCCGTAAACCTGCCTATCCTGTAATAAGTTCTGTTTCTGTGCGCAATTTCTTCATAACTCGGAATACCCCTCGGATTAGCGCGAAGCGCGCGCCAGCGCGTTTAATAGCGACTGACTGGCGTGTACGAGCCGCGGTAGCCTTTCGCCGTTAATGCCTAACAGAATTCATTACTCGTTAAACACGCGGCGCATCGCGAATTACTGTCGCGGCGGTCGCTTTAAGAACACGTCTCTTGTTTCTCTCCCTTTTTTTCCCTCCCCCCTCCCCCCTCACTCTCTCTCTCTCGCGTTAGAAATGCTCGACGCGAAACTCGGCACAGCGCATTTGACCTGGTCGAGATAGCTCGGATAGCTGAGAATGGAGCAGTCAATAGTCTATCGGCGGAAGCCGTCGAGCGAGTGGCCGGCTGGCCGAGTGTCGAAACGCAGAATGTCCCCCGGAAAAAATGCCGAGGGCCTTTTGAACTGCCCACTCGGTAAGAATCCGCTATTACGTTTGAATAGACGGTTGCACAAACCGCGTGCGTACGCGAGGCGGACAACTGTAAATGCGACTTAACGGTGAACGAGTGTTCCGCGAAAGCACTCGCGCGTAATTATAGGCGCACGCTTCTCACGCACTCATCGCGCCGTATCCGACCCGTTGATAATAATGCGAGGCGTTAATACGAGCCGCGATAACACTGATCTGTGGGCGCGAGGTGACCTAGGAATCGCGTCTCGCTCGAGTTTTTACGTCGGAGAACGGCGACGCGAAGGAACGCGTTGTAAAGAATTGAAGAGTCGGTTATCGTTTCGGCGAATTTTTTTGGGGGGGGGAGGGGAATTGCAAACGTGCAAAATACCCCGATGTTTCATTCACTCGGCTCGGTGAGGAACGGGCTTTATTCTATCTCGCCGGCGAGCTCCGCTTTGAAATCTTAATTGCAAACACATGTAATATTTCTTTACTTTTGTATGTGTATTAATCATTGAATTCATCGTTATTTATTACTCCGGCCCCCGAAGCACAAATTATTATCGCGCGCGTTATCCCATCTGCGCAAGACGCAGCTGCAAATTACAAGTCGCGATCATCAAGGCAGATAAATGAAGATCTGCTGCCTCGAAGGAGATCGTCATCGCGACGTAACTTCGTTGTCTTTGACGAAGTAAAAGTTCCTTGATTTATGAACGTGATTTCCATCCGAAGAGAGTCCCGTCGGTGCCCTGACGGCTCAGTGACCAGCCAAGGTCCTGACGTCCCCGCGGTTCTACGGGATTGACAGCTGCAGAGAGTCATCCTCCACGTCGTCATCGTCATCGTGGGTACGACGATGATTGGCCGAACGTGCATTTGTTCCGTGACGCAGCAGGGGCGATCGCACGAGGTTCGCGCAGTCATACGGACGGCTGTGTGTGTGTGTATTCGTGAGGGACCGATAGGGGCGGCACTATGCATCAACCACCGTCTCCCTTTGTCATATTTAACCCGGAGCAGAGAACTATAAATAACCTTTTCTCGAAGTTTCGCCGAAAAAATTCGAGATCGGTCCGACCGTCATTGGAATTCGTGTTCTTCTACCACGCGGAGAAGAAACCATTGTCGGGAAGTGTGAAGATATTCGGTCAAACGAGGCGAATGTTTCTAATTTTGCGAATGTCCGAGCGTGAGGTGTGGCGTGTCAAAGCTTTCACACCGGACCTCTTCCACAATAGTGTGAAATATTGCAGAACCGGTGTAACCGGCGCGCTAAAAAAGACACTATTTTGTCCGTTGATTCGCAGTTCAAACGCGCGAATTTGGCCGGAGAAGTCGAGTTAGGCCGCGGTTCCTCGCAAAAGTCCTCGGCTGCACCGAAGACACCGTCTCTTTCGCCTCACCTCGATTAACCGCGCCGGCACGGCATTCGGCTCACGAAGATTCGCGTGCGGGAAGCCTCGTGGATTCAATTTTCCGAAATTCCGTCCCGTCCAAACGTGACGGACTAACGAATCTCCAGCGCCGCGTCGTCGTAGGATCGCGTGGTTTCACCGGACGAAGTTTGCTCATCGCGCCGCGTGTGTACCTTATACCTAAAGCGTTGCTTCGTCACTGCCGGCCTTTGGGCCGCGCCGATGAGCGAGAGGGAAAGAAAGAAAGAAAGAGAGCGAGACCGCGCCCGAGGAGGAGTATCCGCAACGGCAAGAATAATAAATAATACAGGTATAGGTATACGGGAGATTGATGGCTGCACCATGACTGACGTTCCATCCATCACCTCTTCGCTCTCCTCACGAAGGATTGACCGGGTACCACCGCTCGCTCTGCCCTTCTCCCCCCCCCCCCCCCC
>NW_014556445.1:447666-451288 GCF_001313825.1 Dinoponera quadriceps
CCCCCCCGCCTGCTCCACTCGTCTCGCCGCTTCTTCTTTCTTTCCTCCCGGTCGTCTCCTGCGACTCGTCGCCACGCTGTTCCGCCTCGCTATTATCGCACGCGTTCTTATTACCACACCAGGCTGTCCCCTGGCCGGCAGCAGCAGGACTACCCACCGCGACTTTTCTCCTTAGCTCGAGCTACGATGACTACGCCATTTCCGAATCCTCTTATTTGGCATCCACCTATTAAGGATCCTCCAGGGGCGCCGACGTTATGGTTCCTAATTCCCGGGCGTTCCACAGGGATCCGTTTTTATTATCCCCCTTCCGCGGCGCGGTAGTTCTCGTTCATGTGAGCCGGCCGACGGCGTCCGTCTACCTGCCGCCGACACAGGCTAGATACAGAGAGAGAGAGAGAGAGCTCCCGTGATATCTCGCACGATCGCCCGAGTCGAAATTTTCATACCACTCTGACGTTCTTAACACGTTGAATGCAGTAACCGACGCTATGATATTATCGCGTCTTCTTAAGCTGCATAAAAAATATAATTAATTGCGTTTAAAAAGTAGCCTGTATAGCCAGTAAAAAGCTAATGGGACGAAGTAAGTGATATACGTGTCCTGAATTATATTTATTTACCGTACGTTTGATGATGCGATTAGATGTTTGTACGATCGATGGAAACCAGCGATAATGCGCAAGCATCAAAGTGTTAAGAATAGTTTCCACCTATTTAGACAGCCTATGATGAAAACCTACTCTGACGATACCGACGCTTTTCAACTTCTCTCTTGAACCTTTAGTTTCATAGATCGAATTTCAATACTACCTTCGACAACCCATTCTAAAAAAACAGAGGGAACGGAAATGTAAAACATTGTCAGGGTGAAAATAGGGGTTACATTATACATTAAGCGGCATTGAAAATGCCTCGCGCAGAAGGATCCATCCGATCGCGGGTCCAAAGTCACAAGACGCGTTCCTTCTGTTCTCAGTACTATACGATCACACGCCTTACTTTGGGCCATCCTGTATGAACCCATGGTTGTTTTGCCAGTGAACTAGGGTCACTTGATTTCGAGTCTTCTGTCTCTATTTACCAAGCTCCAACTCAACAGCGACAATGCCCCTTAGTATATCATTAGCATTGAAGCTGAACCTATCTTAACTCTTACTGTGTTGTAGAATTAAAGGTTTAATACAAGACCGAAATGTCGAGGCTCGAGCGGCCGAGCCGAAATGAACCCTTTCCCGAAAGACGGAGCTCGGGAGCTCGGCCGCAATCAAGAAGCACCAGAAGCGTTCGAGTGTGCTCTCTGTGTCCCGATAAAGGTTCGGTTTATCTGTCTTCGTCGAGAGACGTCTACGACTGATAGGATCTGGGTACACTTTCGATCGTTGACACTCGTACCGCGTGTTTCGCGCTCATCTCTTCATTAAGCGGCTATCTGTCCACTTTAAAGCATCCAGGATGTCATCGACATTCGTTCCGAGAGATAGAGAGGCTTGCGCAAGGTACCCGGGAAGATTCCGGCACGATCCTCGACGGGGCGGATCGGCCACCGGCCGACTAATCCGTCCCCTTCGGCGTATGGTGAGTGGCCTGGACGGATCAATCGGAAGGCTGGTATAAGTTTCCGCCGTTGTGGTTCGGCGGTACCGAGGTTAGCTGTCGCGGTCAGTTTCGAATTGCGGCGATGTCAGTGACAGCTGTGCTCGAGGGCCACGTATTGAACTCACGTCCAGTCACGCTCCTTTATACCTACTTACCTTGCTCTCTCCTCTGTCCTTCTCTCTCTCTCTCTCGTCCTCTTTCTCTCGTCTCCGGGTCTCTCCTTCGTTCTCTCGCTCTTCGTGCTCTCACCCCAATTGCCCCTCCTCACGAACTCGCCCATTCCCCTTCCTCGTTTCCCCTTTCCTCTCTCTCTCTCCCTCTCACTCCTCGATTTCTTCGCCTCGTCTGATCTTTCGTCCGAAGGCTTCGCCGCGGCCACAGCCGACCAGTCAAATAATCGTCCACGTAATGGGACACGCGCACAGAACCGAGCCAACCGGTAATAATAAGGTCGAGGGCGGCCTATCCGGGCCCATCTACGGCGATTAGGACGTACCATGAGACTCCGCAATCACCAGGACGCGCCGGGCATCTCCCGTTCCTCCTCTTCCTTCAGCTCCACCTCGTCGCTTCTACGCGCGACGATTAGGTATCGTTCTGATCAGTGACCACGAGGAAGAACCCCACTCGCGCTCGTGTTATTAGCAGCATCCTCGGCCGATTCCGCTCCGCAGTAACGATCGCGGCCTCCTAGATTATAGTCGATTCGGCATACGTGATTTCGGGGACCAATTGTTGGACGGTGGGGGCCTACCGGCGAAATTCACATGGCGCCTCGCACCGATTGCGGTTCGATTGAATTTTAATTCGCGTCTCGACGCGCTTGCCGGGTCGTTCGGGAACGAAGGTGACACGAGAGAGATCATCATCGCGAGAGCGTATCGCGAGAGAGCCGAACCAACGCGGATAGATTAAGCGAAGAGCGCACAGATGTTTATCGAGTTGCAGATAACTGAGATTTCTAAAGTGAGAACTGTTGGCAGAGACCAACCTGACATTTCCAACAAATGGCATACATCGCCGACGATGCGTGCGATGTTGGGAAAAGTCATCGAAGTCAAGCATTACTTAATCTCAATTGTACGCGGTAAAAAAAACACTCGCGTTGAAATCAGTCCTCGTGAACATTTCTGCATGAAATTTTTCACACATCGTATATATGTAAATTCAACATATTGTGTTTACGTTATCTCGATAGTTTGCGCCGAGTCGATATTCAACGTGTGTGAGTGTTAAGACGACACATTTTATGCCTCAGTGCCGATTAACATATCATGGATGTTAATTCTGCGTTAATTCTTGACATAATATTTGCGTTGCTTTTCAACATATTTACCCCGTGTTAAATTCACCTGGAAATCTGTGCGCACGGACACGTGAAGTGTGTTAAATTTAACGCACAACATTCTTTACCGCGAACGTTCACGCACGCGCTTGGCCCTGGGAATAACAATGAAAAGAGTAGGTGAGCAGAGGAGGGGAGCGTCTCTCTCTCTCTCGATATAGCGCGATATATCTCTCCTTCCTACGGCTTTATAGTTCATGGTAAATAGAAATTGTGGTTTAGCTTCCGTTACGCGGTAGACGTAGGCGGCTACTCGTTACTCGCGACCCTCGAGAAGCGTTTGACTTTTGAGAGAGGAGGAGAAGGACGATAATGGTCTTAACCCTCGGAGCTCTTACCCCGTAGAAGCTCCTTGACCCAAGAAGATACGTACCTTACTCTCGAAATCGTGAAAGGATCTTTCAGGCACTCGATCCGCGCCACGACGGGATCCTCGAAAAGGTGGGTTCGGCTTCTTTAATTAGCGCTCTCGCCCTCTCGGGACGGCGGTACCGAGAGTCTCCCTCTCCTGAGGGCATCCTAGAGTCGAGGAAATCCCAGAAAGTGGGAAGGCCTTCTTCCTGGCTACTGGCACGTTCTTGGTCGTCGTCGTGAGGGATACGAAGAAAAGGATCGCCGCGTCGTGGGAGAACGGACCGGCGCGCTGGGTGGGAGGGAGGTTTTACTTCCCAATTACTC
>NW_014556445.1:451500-471640 GCF_001313825.1 Dinoponera quadriceps
CGAGGATCCTCGAGGCGGTATCTCGAAGATACCTCCTCGTTCGACACGCGTGTGAGAGAGCCCGCCGTCGACGTAGCTCCGTCCATAGGCACGGAGAAGTCGGGATAACGACGGCGGGAAGCGCGGGCGCGATATTACACGGGACTCGACGATGCTCCAGGGGTGCTACCGCCGACGGTCGTTACCCGGGGCGGCGGGACGGTTCGGGACGGCCGCCCTGGGACGCTTCAGCGCAACGAGCGCCTTATCTTCGCTACACCTTCGCCGGCGAAAACGCGACGGACCTATCCGGTTACTACGGCTTCATTCTCGCTTCTCCCCCGCTGTTTCGCCGCCCTCCGAGCAGCTCGGCCCGGAATATATCCGCTAACCGAATGAGCCGCTCTCGCGCGAATATAATTATCAACCGGCGGATGTACGTCTTTTCTCCGAATGGCCGCTCCTATTTCTTTCCTCTCTCCGTAATGGGGGTTGCGGTTAAGTGGTTCGGGGAAGGAGACAAGGAGAATAGAGAGACTCTTGTGTACGCCGGAATTCGAAGTCCCGTCTAATTCACGACGGTGCCGGGCATGTCCACCGGAGGTTTTATCCGATCCCCGTCGGCGTGTTATCGTCCGTGATGAATACTCGCCTCTTCCGTCCGCTTGGTTCAAGGCCGCGTGTACCAAGCAGCGACTCGGCGTCAAGCGGAAACACGATCTAAGATGGTAGCGTTTGATACTTCGTTTTACGCATCCGAGCGCGCGACGTCGCTGCTCGTCGCGTTGAGCGACGACGACGATGCGTCGCGGTGAGGCGAAAGAGGACGGCGACGTCTGACAAGGCGGGAGAGAAGGAGAGAGACGGGACGGTGACGATTTATAATCGGTGACGAATGGACGCGATCGTGGAGGAGAATCCTCTCGTCTCTTCCCTGGCGTTTTATAAACGTCGCGCAGCAATAAAGACGCTCGATGGATTAGCCGCGGGCTTGGCGTGCCGAGGCAGCGGGTTCTATTCTGGTGAATTGAAACCAGGCACGCGCGTCCAATGAATCAATCGAGTGCCATCCGCACCGAGTCCTCACCCTTTCCTCCGCATCTCGCGGCTTTGATCTGTCGGACGCCCTTAACGCGACGGTTCTCCGGAGGGGCAGCGAGTTCGCAACACTATTCTCGATCCGCGCACTTTCTCCCTCCCTTTTTCTCTCTCTCTCTCTCTCTCTCTCGTTATTTCTTTTTCATTATTTTTGAGATTCGTGTTGAACGTCCGATAGCTTTAAGAGACGTCGCGAGAGTGTCAAACGTTCCCGCTATTTTCGACCTTACCCTCGCCTCCCGACTTTCATATTCGATTTGCGTCGAGGACGATCCCGCTTTCGTTCCTCGTCGCTGCGTGTTTTGTATTTCTTGCGAATCATGCGCGTGCACGAGAGAGAGAGAGAGAGAGAGAGAGAAGGAGAGTCTGAAAGTTTCGACAAAAATAACAGAGTCGTGCTTGACGTGAAATGCAACTTAGGCATCGGTTCTGCAACTGTCACGGACGCTGCGTCATTTTTTCGGAATATTCATCAACTTTGCAAAGAATGGTATATCGCGCAGACAAATGTCTCTCTCTTATATTTTTTTCGCTCTACTGCACTCGCCCCGGTGCTCGTCGAAAAATCATTAGCACTGGCAGTCGTGAGAAGTCATCGCGTCGTTCTTATCGAGTTTCCCATTCGCGAGCGAGCGAAGGCGATGAAATTTTATAGCCGGAAGGACTGTCGAAGACTCGGAGGAGAGACATGGATTAGCGGCGACTATCATTTCCCATTAAGGCACGCTCTCGCTTTATTATCGTCGTTAGCCACCAAACTTGGAACGCTCCCGCTGCATGTTCGGTTGAATTCGGCGTGTCTCACGCCCTCGGTGTGGAACCTTGGGCCAGTTGTTCACGTCTCTCTCTCGTCGGGAGCGCGCCCGTTGTTCTTTTTCTTCGGCGATGCTGCGACACGAACACGGCGTATCCTCAGTGTTCCCAGAATTCACGTACGCGTCATAAATAGTGCCCTACTCGCACTCCGCCGTCTTCCGGTCTTCCTCTCCTTCAGCCTCTCGCACGAACCGACGTTTTCCAATATTCCGAACTGCACTGATTCCATCTGGGGTCCCTCCCGCTCCTCGGTGTATCCTCGCCGAGTCGTATCGATCGACGCGTGTGCGCGAATTCTTTTTGCGCCTTCCTCAAATTGGCTTTGCGCTCTCGCGCCTGATATTACGCAGACGCGACGATAATAAGTAACGAGCGCGCTTTCGTCCTAGATACATCGCGCGAAAAAGCGAGCGCAGGTCTCTCTCGGTAAGGGGAAAGCGGCGCGGTCGCCGGCTGCGCGACGCTCCCGAGAAGATCCCACTCGAGTTATCCCTTCGTCACACGAATCCATTCCGTTGAATGGAATTGGCGCCAAGCATTTTACGAGGCATGCGCGCGCACGTCGCCGTAGAGCCGCCGGCATGGGACTGTTGTGCGTCGACCTTTACCTAACAACCCTCCCGCATTATAGCCACCGCCTCGCTTTCTCTCGCTGCAACCTCCACGGCGGCAGCCACCCCCGTCGCCAACCCTGACCTGATTTATGAGATTCTGGAAGCGTCTACTCTAGCGACGCGCGCGTTTTCGGTCTCCCTCTCTCGCCCTTGCTGGTTTCCCTCGCCTTCTCTCACTCTACTACTATCGCGTAGACAGCTGGCTAGTGTTTCCACGGGCGCGCACGTACACGAAGACGCTCCTCTCTTTCTCTCTCTTTCTCTCGCTCGTTCGCTCGCACGTAGAGCCAGCGCTGTGTTTCGTTCATTTCCGTCCTTTTGTCCATTGCGATCGCCAAGAACGGGAACTTATTTCGGTACGTATCTCGCGATACGTATCAAGAGCAGCGTCCTAATTAGTCCAGTGGCGGGCCCTTCGATCGCTCCGGGCAGATACCGTTGGCCTGGCATCTTATCAATTTGCGTCAGCCGAAACAGCCGCGGTTGTCTTTCATCAGCCGGTACGCCATTGTCTTTTTCATTCGACCGTTTCGGCCGGGTCGTTCGATTGATGCTGAAGGGCTCGTTTTTGCAACTTCACGGCTGCATTAACGAAGCGCAATCTACGAACTCTGTGGAACGCGCGTCACCGCGCGCGCCTTTTGATGTTCGACGCTCGAGACGAGCGCGTTGGAATATTTCGCATCTTCGGGGGCGCGCGAACTTTGACGCAATTAAAGCGACGTCGAGTCCAATTGTACATTTCATCGCGGCAGATTAAACCCTGCTCTGTTCGACGGCGCGTTATTGCGGGAGTGTGCGAGGCGAAATTCCACGGCGGCGGAAAATCCAATTTTTCGAACGGTCCGCGCGTTTAGCGGGAATCTCTTCGTCAACAAGTAAATTTTCTTTTCCACGGGGAGAGGAAAAAATTCGGCCGAGGGCTGGGTGACACAAAGCCGAGTGATTTGTGACGTTCGCCATTCTTTTGACCGTGCGCAAGGTTCGCCCTCTCCGCACCCCCTCCTGCCCGCCCCTTCCCTTCTTTGCCGTCTTGCTCGTAGATATGGCCGAGTAATATACGAGCCCTGCATCTGTTCCCCGAGTGACGCAACGTCCCGCCATAGATCACACCCAGGCTTTTAGAGAGTGAAGGCTGTTAAGGAGAGCGCGAGAGAGAAAGCTGCCTGAAGGGAGAGAAAGAGCGAGAGAGGGTGATAGGGCGAGACGCTGCGAGGAGAGAAGAAAGAGAGGGCCGGAGAGTGAGATCGAGGGAGGAAGAGGGAGGGAAAGAGTGACAGGGTGACGTACTGTTACTGTTAAACTCGCCTGCACGTAAAGAAGAGCATGAGCAGGAGTGCGGCTGCCTCTCCAGCGTGTCGTGGCACGGGGCTGAGGGGGGTGAGGTAGAAGTGGTTGCCGTTGGAAGACCATGGAAGGTGGACGGAGACGTCGGTGTTGTTGTAAAAGGGACGTACGGACTTGGATCGTGGATCAGAGAGACGAATGTAGTGTGCTCCTAAAAACGTGCACTTAGTCGAGACTCATTAACGCGATCGTACCGGCGATATTCGTATCGATTGTCTCGCTGGAGCTGGGAAAAAAATGTTAAAACCTTTCGAGAGACTGTTTCGGTTTAATGGATTTACGACTTACGATTATAAAAATTTCCCACACACGCGTACTTCGGTGTGATGTCCGTGTAAGTGGTGCGACACAAACATGTAGCTTTCGGAGATTTCACGCATCCTCTTGATTGAGAAGGGAAGGAAGAAAGAAAGAAAGAATTCGATCGGAATCATTATTTTGCCCGATGCCTACGAACTAAGCTGAGGATCTATCTCGAGCATGAGCAATATCGCGATCGATACCAGCCGCGGCAACAGTCACTCGGGGCTATTTTCGTGCACCTGAGAGATCGCGGAAGCAATCATTGACGCGAAAGACGTCATACGGCGACTTTTTCCCGGCGTCAAGCGACTAATCGACTCTCGTTGACGCGATGTCATCGAGAGCGAAGGAGGAAGTTCACTCGGCTTGCGTAATGAGCGAATAACGCTGAGAGGAGGCGACTCGCATCCCACCGTTCGAAGAATATCACGGTAAATCAGTACCAGCTGAGCGATATATTGCTCGAATATAGGTTAAGGAATTTCCTCGGCTCGCGTGAAGGGTCGAAGGTGGGCGTGGGAGGAAGGTGGCGCGGGCTTTCGGGGAGAGGGGAGAAGCGAAGGAGGGCGACGGAGGCACGATACAGTACGCCCCTGGCGCACCGACGTAGAAACCATTGAGGCGAGATATACGAGCGAGAGTTTGTTTGCGCTTATGGCCTACGTCTGGAAAAGGGAAGGCGGGTAGGGGGGGACTTGGCGTTTTATCGGGGCACCCTTATGCCTATTATGCCTTCGCGCTCCGCTCCGTCACGCCGCGCGGCACCCCCGCCACCCCTCCTGTCCCACGTTCGGCAACCCCCCTGCCGGCTGGGTGACGCGGCGTGCGAATTAAAACGCCTCATAAATATCTGAAACAAAGGCGGCCGCTTTCGAGGGCGTACGCCGGAAAGATATACGGCTGGTTACGATGGTCGGTACCGGGTGGTTAAGGGATGGCGGTGGGGGTGCGAGAGCGACGCGATCCTAGGTTTGGCACCCTTCGTAAAAAGCCGTCGAGGAGGGTGGATCGCTCGCTTCCTCTCGAGAATCGCGAGAGCGTCGCGTCGATTGGGAAATTCGTCGTGAAAAAGCGCGGATTTTCCCGATGCCGCGCGATCAGGCGCGGCGGGATATATATCGCTCGCCTGTATCGATATAAGCTGCCTCAAAGGTCGCACGCACGTGTATCATGTATGATGGAAATTAAGCTAACAGTGGAGCGACGATGAAGAAAGGGAGGGAGGGAGAGGGCTGTTTGGTCGGGAAATTTTAAGAATGTACAGTCGGCGTCAAATATGTTGTACAATTTCCTAGAGTGGAATTCCAGAGACATTGTTCTGGATTGAAAACTTTATTATTTATTTTATTCTACTGTTATATTTTTTATTTTATCTCACTATTAATTATTATTATTTTATTTTATCCCTTTTTTTTTACCATTGCGCGATTTTTAGTCTCTCATACGTACACATGAGAAGTTGAAACTATTAGAATTACAGTCATCATAACCCTGTTATTATAACTATATAGCGTTATTTCTGCGATATTTTACTTTATGCTAAAAACCGTATGATTCTCCGTTTAGAGAACAGTTCGGTACAAGTCGACGAATTACCCTTTCGACGCGGAAATCGGCCGCGATCTCGCCGAGACATCTGAAGTCGAAGAAAGAGAAATAAACGCGCGACTTTTGGATGCGAAATCGCACTCGTAGGAAATTATCACGCGCGTTCTCGCGTATATTGATATTTATCTATTTATTTCACACTGACATTAATAACGCGAACGCACGATCCGGTTATTTGATCGCTCATAAGTCCCTCTCGGCAGTGGTGCGCTAACGGACGCGTTTTCGTGATTGCGTTTCCGATCTGACGTGTATCGCTAAAGGAATTTGTTTTGTCTTGTTCTTTTTCAGGTAAGTAGTGGTCTCCGATCGTTTGAAAAGCGAGCGGCCCGCAGCCGCCGCACCGGACGGGAGATATGCGCAGCAAGCAGCAGCCCAGGCCTTCTTTCCGATGGCCGCAGCAGCGCGGTGATAACCTTACCGGTAAATATTCATATGTAACATCTCACGCACGCACGTAAGCACGCATTGGTACACGTAGACACACACACACACACACACACACACATATGTATAAACGTAAGCACGTACGGAGGCACGCACGTACTTTATTATGATTTTTCCCTTCTCTTTATTTTGCATCCAGACACTTCTCACGTCCCGACGAGATACCGCTTCCTCGCGTGCCGCATAGCGGTATACCGCTCGCGGAAAAGAAGCGAGATCGATCGGCGATTAACCGATGCTGCACCCGTAGTTACTTGGAAGGATTAGTCTTAGAGTGTTCGTCGATTGTCCGCAACGCGTACCTCCTCGTTTTGCCCGTAGATGATTTTCAAATTGACTTCGATCTTTCGCGCGTCTTCCTTCTTGCCGCAACGTTAAGGTAGTCGGTCTGTAGAGTCCCGGGTTTTCAGCAGCGATGTTAAGCGCTCCTGCATAAGTTTATTATTTATTGAAAACAAGCACATCTCTTCCTACAACTTTTACTCAAATATCTAAGTAATAAGTGTTAATTTTGAACGAAATTAAGACAAATATATACACAATATTACAAATACGGAGATATTATTTATTTTCTATTTTTCTTATTAATATCTTATTTATACATCAATTAAACTAATAGAAGTGCCCCAGAAAATGGTATAAATATTGAAATATGTGTGTATATTTACATGTATCACTATAAATTGTAATTTCCCAGCACTGGGGAAATAAATTTAAAAATTTATTTGTGGGAGATAAGGTTCATTTCACGAGAATAAAATTTATTTTATAGAAATACGGTTTATTTCTGTGAAGTTTCACCCTATAAATAAATCTTATTTCTGTGAAATAAACCTTATATCCTATAAATATATTTTTAAATAGTATTTTTTCTTAGTGTAAGGTTATATTTTCAAAACAAAAGGTTAATAATTCTGACACTTTTGTGTTAATGTCTCTACATTAGTTCCTAATATCACATTTCATTAAAATCCTAAATGTGGTTTAGAAGAAATTAAAAGTAGGACGTTTATTTCAAGGAATACGTAAAAAAATGTCATCTTTAACTGCGAATATCTCAGCTTCCGTATGGTCAGTCGTTTTCGAACGTTGCAGACGTGTAGACAGTATTTTTATCGATATGCAGCTAAAATTTGAAAGAATTTCCAGGAAAATGTTTTGACGGACCAGCTGCCTCAAGTGTGTTGAGCGACGAAACGTCGTGTGTTACGAAAGATATTCTGAGCGATCAGGTATCGAGTTTATGCGATTTGCTCGGATGTCCTTCGGCTCGAGCTATCCTTCGCGATTATGATGTTCTTAAGTAACATCCGATCCATCGCCTTGAGAGAAAGAGAGAGAGAGAGAGAGAGAACTCGGCAAATAATCATTTCTGTCGCTCATTTTCCTCGTAGCGTTCACGTTAGCGATTCGCAGTTGCTTCTCGGAAACAATGCCGCGCGTGGCATCCATTTCCCGCATATACCCAACGAACGAGCGCGCGATTCGCCAAATGGTGTCTTTTTTTTTATTAGAATAAAAAAGAAAGATGGAAAAGCCGCGATATACGCGAGTGTTGCAGGACGCGGCGCGCGATGGAATGCTCCTCTAAATTGTTTACACGGCTTTCAGCTCGCGGTCTCGCATCGCGCAAACGACATTACATTGCGCAACGGTCATCATTATATATCTCGTCGCTCTCGAGTGTTATCGAGCGAGCTTCACTGCAGGGCTCGCGAATCTACATTCGCGGTTTATCCCCGTGAGAGGCCACGTCGTCAATTAAGAGATAACGATGAGCACCTTTCCGTCGGCACGGTTAGACGATTCAGACGCGTTATAAGCTTATAATCACGATTACCTTGTCATTTTGCATCGCGCGCGCCTCGGTAGAGAGAAAGAGAGGGAGTGAGAGAAAGAGAGAGAGAGAGAGAGGGATCTCTATTATAAAATCATAAAGTGTTAGAGGAGCGCGCAACGCGCCTGCGGACGGCGGCGGAGCAGCTGCTCCACCCGATCGTATGATAGATATCTGCCAACGTATCCTGCCTCCTTTCCTCGTGTATCGCACTCCTGTTACCTCCTCACGCAGATACGTATTCCTACGTACACATCCCCCATTTCGTCTCCTTTTCCCTCGTGCGTCCCGCGAGATACTTTATAATATAAGAGCAATTAAGAAGATGCGACGTTCCGATAGCTCGCACGCTATAACCGACGTCGTTTCACCGCCGGGGACGAGAGCACGAGAGACCCGAAGACACTCTCCGCTCGGCGGAGAGTCGAGCGTTTCAATTTGCAAATCCGCGCGGTGATTAATAAAACAGTGGAGTGCGAGAGAGAGAGAGAGAGCGAGTCGAAGGCGGCAGAAGTCGAGCCGACGGCTCGAATCCGAGTGACTACGCGAAAGGCGGGACACAAACGGAGCAACTGGTTGACTCTTTTCACTTGCAGATGCGACGTAACTCATACGCGCGTATACACGCGGCGGTCCAGCGCGCGAAAGTCGTCGGACGCCCCCTCCGGGATCCCCGCGATGGGAAAGTAATTAGCGAGACAGGAGAAACGAATAAATCGGAACGATAAATCGGGAACGAGTATTGTGTAACCGGCCGCTTTGAGCGGCGAAAGACAATCCCGAACTAAGCAACTGGTTGACTCGTCTCACTTGCAAATCCGACGTGACGCCGTAACTCATTACATCGCCGGGACGCCGTCTCGGCCGCATGGAGCCGCAAAAGCGATAACCGGGCGTCTTTTCTCGAACTATCCGCGCCGTTAATCAGCTCCGATTTCTCAGATCGCGCAGCCCGTCGGAAGACCGCGAATTATCGCCGGCCAGTAGCGGACAACTCCGCCGCGACTCCTACGTGGCTACGTAGTTGTCACAACTCTGCGTGTGTGTGTGTATTTGTATGTATTCTTCGAAATTTATATCCGGCAGAAATGATACGACATTAGCGATTTACGTCGTTCATCGAAATATATCACTACGTCCATTTGACCTGTCTTGTACGCATTGTGTATTTTTGTAATACGGTATTGGAGATAATGTTGTCTCTTGAGTACATTACGCTCTCCTATGATTGTTATCATTTTCAGGCAGCTGTCGTTATTTGCGCAATACAACACACACACGCACATGTATGTTCAAGTATAATAGCGAGGAAGAGCGGGGACGCTTGTTCATTCTAAATCAATTACCGAGGCGGTCTTTATACTGGGTCATTCTTCTCCATCGTCCAACTAATTACTCGTAATACGACATTACGCGGCAAATAAATCTCGCGCTCGTGATAAATTTATTTTGAAAATTTAAGCGTGCGAGGTAACACGACGGGACATGTCGGACTGTGTCTCCGTCCCGCGAGACTGAGAAAGAGGGATAGAGAGAGAAAGAGAGAGAGCCTGCGTCTTTTCTAAAAACAACTTTGGCGCCAGCTGGAGAGATAGGACTCGGTTGTTTTCATTCCATTCATAGAAGATGCATATCTACGAGACGTATCTCATTCGCAATAAAGCTTGCGGCGGGTGCATACTTTTCGTTTTACGATCCACCATGTTGCGTTTGGTGTATTTGTTGCTGACTACGCGGAACTTCGACATCTTTGGACGTCGCCAGATTCGAAGAGATTTAGTTGCAACAGTGTCTTCGAAAGTTGGTCGACTTCCTTTGCCGGATATAATCTCGACTAATGTACCTCGTAGTTGAACTCTTTGTAAATGCAGCTCACGAAGAAATTCTCCGTAGACGAACTTCGCAAAGGGATTCTACTCGAAGGATCTCTTCTCCCCCCCCCCCCTCTTCTACCCTTCCTCTCTTTTTCTCCGTCTCTCTTTCCCTTTTCGAAAGGATATACGTCGTAATAGATGCGCTCCCGACGAAAATATCCCTATCTTCGGCGAACGTGAGCGGCCGATCGATCGGCGAATCGGAAATTGGCGAAACATTTATACGTCGGGGGGGGATCCGCGGGTTAATTAAGTGTAAATCATGATGTTAATGGAATCGCGCCCTGGTATAAAACCGCATTAATTGAAATTCGCGAATTCGAGAGACGGTAATAATAAACCTCGCGCGGCTTCCAAACCACCTGTGCGTTATTTTGTAAACGAAGTACACTCTTTATCCCTTTGCCGAACGCGAAATTCTTTAGCCGGGAATACGCATGATTTTAAGAGCGACCAACTTTCTCCGATCAGATTGCAATTTGCGAAATTATTTTCGCCGCGACGCGTCTCGCATCCCCCCGCGCCGTCCCCTTGTTCTCGTTCCCGCGCCGCTCGAGTGTTAATTATTTCGCGGCCGTCGTCGCGCTCTTTTACGGAATACGTCGAAAACGCGCGACCGCGTATTTAGAATAATAATAATAATAATAACTATCCTGGAGCGTATTAAAACGAAACGGGCGCCGTGGAATTTACGAGGCGTATCAGCTTTCTTCGGATCTCCCGGCGTTTTAATGGTTAATAATTTTGCGCCGGCCCGCCGTCGTAAAAACGCATCTCGCGCGCGCGGCAGAAAATTAACGTGCTTTAATCAGCGGAATACATCGGAAGATACTCGAAAAGGCCGCTCGTGCCCAGCCTCAGTGTGTACCGCAATCGAGATACGAGCGTCCTCGTCGTCGGCGGCGACGATAAATTTCACGCGCGAAACGTGTCATCGTAGTCGCGCCGATAAAAGTTACAAGGACGCGATCGGCCGGTTCGGGAAAACAGCGACGGTTTCGTTCCGAGTAGCCCGCTACGATGTCATCGCGTATCCTTGTCCGCGCGTCCTAGCGGTAACGATGCAGAGATGCACGTGCATGCGACGATTCCGCGAAAATTAGCGGCGCCGGCCGGGATTTATCGCCACGCGCGTGCTCGCCCGGCAGGAAAAAAATATACGCCGGCCGTGTTCATCGCTCGATTATGGTGCATTTACCGAGCGCGGAAATTCCTCTTCGCTATCGCGCCGCAACCGATTGGAGTTATCAGTCACCGGCCGACACGCTGCAAACTCGAGCCTATTTTCCCCGTTTTTTCCGCGGTGGAACAAAACCGTTCTCGCCTGCGACCCTCCTCGAGGTTTTCGCCTGTGAGACTTCGCGAGGTCTCTAACGTTACACAGGCTATTGTCTTTCGGTGCTACAAATGGTTACTTGTAACTGTTCATTTGAGACTCTTACGACAAAGGCTCTCTTGTCTGACAATTACCAGGTCGATTCTAAAGTCGATTCTCTTCACGCGGAGAAAAAGATTTTTTGGGGATTTTAGCAAAATTTCTTTAATTGACGAAAAGTTGCCCCTTGAATTGGAGCAAATAAACGGCTGTTTGACTCAACGGGCGTTAATATGAACAAACTATTTTTCAAGTAGGAAAAATTATACCGATGAATGAGATGTGTGTTTTACGAGAAAAGACTTTGAATCAACTTGATATTCAACCTCCGTAAGGAAAAGCGGAGTAACAAGTGGAGAATATGAACAAAAAAGTGGGATTACGAATGACTCGAATACATGAATATGCGTTCTGTTTGATTAAAGTCAAGGAGAAGGTCGAGAAATTATATGGAACAGTAAGCAAGAATACAGTTTTCACAAATATTACAACAAAACGTCTCTTGCACACGAATGACTCCAACTTTTCCTTGCGGAGGATCAACATTCTTCCTCATCCCGACGGAGTCCGCGATGAATCTTATAACTTCATACTTCTCAGCGTAGCGCCTTCGGTCGAATAACACATTCCACCTGAGCGAATTCACGCGTGGGTGAGGAATAATTATATCTCTTCTGTAAATTTTTTTTGAGATCGGCCTCCGCGTCGGCCCGGGGATATCGAGGAGACGACGAAAAGTGTGGGGCTTTTTTAAAAACGCTCGACAAAGAGACGCACTCTCTCGCTCCGCTGTATCGCGCACTCGAGAGAAGATAAATTAATGAGATAGCGGCTAAGATTTCCTCGGGAAACCGCTGTCAATCCGCCACGATAATTTATATTTCCGTTGATGTAAATCTTCCCACTTGACAGCTGCGGGCCCAACGCAAGCGTACCCAAGTGGTGCAGCCGCGCTTTCACTTTACAGAAGGCCCATTAATTCTAATTTCGCGTCATTGATGGTGATCCCACTTCTCGTCGCTTCCAACTTTTTTCTCGAATCGCTCGCATCGGCCGGCTCATATTTCCTCGCTTATCAACGGTGCATCGACAATTCGAAGATCGGCGACATTGCCGAACACCACCATGCGCGATTTCCTACGAAATTAAAAATCCACGTGACCCGTTTGTTAACGTCACGACGTTTAATTCCGCGAAAAAAAAAACCGAACTTATAATCTTCAATTGCAAAACGACGCGACAGTAATTCGGAAGACGCTCCGCTCGGGATTTAAAGAGACGCGGGCGAAATTCACGAGGAGCGAAAACGCGATCACAGGAGGAAAATGGGGAAAAATATTATCCTGGGACAAGTGGCCGGGTAATATGCCGGAGAAGAAAGAGAACGCAGCGCGGAAGCGGAAAGCGGGAGAAAGTACGAGGCCGCGTGCGTGCGCGCGACAAACACAGCGTCGTCAAAAGACAAGCTTCCCGCACCACCCTCGGCCGGCGGTGATCGTCTCGCTCGGCGATAACCCGTGGACGACGTGACAAGTGAAATTCTGTATCCACGAGTCGGTCGGCGGGGGATATCGGCGCACGTCTAAATGAACCGTTGTACCTTCTGCTTTGATTTCAAAGAGGACCCCTAACAGCCGAGGAATATTCATTTAAATATCTGTCAATACTCGAGCCCGACGCGGCCTGCCCGCTACCCTGGGGATGGACTTATGTGCCCTGCCGCGGCTCTTCGTGGGCTCCGTGCGCGCGTCTCCCTCCCTGTGCACGTGCACGCGCACGTGCACATGCACACGTGAGCGAGCGAGCGAGCGCGCACGACGCCGATGTCTGATCTCTGTCGCAGGTATTCTCGATCCACTTTTACAACCTGACCGTCCGGGCACCCCTCGATTCGGCGTCTACGTCACTCGACTTCCCCCGCGAAGCTTTTTCGCATCTATATACCGGCGAGAGCTTTTAATTGAATTCGCAAAGCACACACTTTTGTATACACACTGTCTCCGCATAAATATCGATTAGAAATGCTGCTGTTATGTGCTCGGTGACGAATGCATCTTAAGGTGAATAAATGAGTACGGATAAACACTTTTTCCTTTGATGTACCGACATGAGGTCCGTTTCTCGTGTACTTGTGTACTTTGTGCTCACGGCGCTGTCCGCAATCATTTTTCAGACTCGTTCACAATAGTGTACGTTTAATAAGAGTATAGACTAGCGTCGTTGTGACCAACATGTTTGGAAAAATCGGGAGTTCACCGCCATTAAGGCAAAATGTTCAGATATTAAAATGGGTGGAAATGAAAAGAAATTAATAATTAATCACACAATATGAAACACGCAAATTCACTTTCCTTTTAAGTATACTTCGTAGACTTCGTAATTGGCAAATCTTTGCTCGACACTCAGCCGATAACTTTGTTTCCCAGCAAGAAACACAAGTCGACACGCGTCTAACTATATCACCATTTGTTGTCATCGTATGCTTATCTCGCATTTGGTGAAGGAAACGATAACAGATGATATAACTACACTTATGCCGATTTGTTCCTCTTGCTGGAGAGCAACCTTTGACACATTCTAACCGGAAGCTGACCCAAACATGTCGGAGCCCATCAGAAATCAGACATACGATGTCTATATTCTTGTTATGGATATTCTGATTCGCATGATGTTCCTTCGTCCTCACTCGCTTGGCCCGAATTCACATTTACATTGATGAACGCGCGCATTTCCGTTCGCAAAACTCGCGGATGATACCCGGTGAAAGAGAGCGGGTGAAAATTTTGCTTCAATCCTACAGATTCCGTCAAACTTGAAGGAGAAGCGGAGAATCTCGAGGCGCAACGTCGTGCTGGCTATTGCGTTAAGTTAATTGTTTCAATCGGGTTACAGTTAATCGAGTTAATCGAGGTACATAATTAATACCGAGATAATCGAATATTAAGTGATTCTCGTGAATAAGTGCTTCGCCGAGCCTTGACATGAGGAGAACCGCGATAAGTAACCACTTGTAGCGTCGAATAACCCGTACAGTGTTATATACGTCGAGATTCTCCGCTGATCCCTCAAGCATCGACGCAAGCGCTCCTTGATTAATGCGGGATTAATGCACGAACGAAAATTTCGTCCCGGGATAAGACTCGTCGACTGAGATCCGCACGCGCGCACCGAGATGGATATTAAAGCCGGCAAGCCGCGCGCGCGAGGAGGAGAGGAAGAAGGAGGCGGGTGCGAAGTGACTGGGTGAAAAGGTGATTTTGCACGACAGGAAGCAGCTTCTTGGCGGGTAGGTGGGTGGACCGACCAAGACGGTTAGCATCGTGGCCAGAGGTGGATGGGGCAGGGAGCACTTTGCGTGCGTCATTTAAGAGAAGCTTAATGCCGCCGTAAAACGCGCTAACGGCCGCCTCGCGTCGCCCCGCTGTCTTCCAGAGGCGGCCATCGTTCTTCCGCTTCTGAACCCCGAAGCGGCACGATCGCCTCTTTATCGCGCTTCCGAACCCGGCCGAATGATGCACTAAGAAGTCTTTCGCGACGATACTCATCACGAGTGTTACTTCGCCGCGGCGCTCCACGTGACCGTTTGCGCGCAATCTCGCAGGGATTCCGGAAGAACACCTGCGTAAAAAGCGGGCTGCACGGGGGACGTTCATACATACGATATATAACAGTGGAGTGGACTGTGTTAAAACTGTGCCTTAGTTCTCCGTGTAAATTATTATGTGTGCTGCGATCTTTAATGATGCGTACAATGAAGTACATCACTAAAGGGTTACAAGACACGTCATAATTTCAGTTATAATTCCGGTATAGTCTAACGTTACAGAATTTTGCGGTAATTTTTATCACAATATTTCTTCCGTGTAGGCTAGGTGAGATTAAGTTGCGAGTCCAGCGGTTGATAATCCACTGCTGTTCTCCAAGTTGCGACCACTTAAGGCTAGATATCATGCGTGGAAAAAATCTGATTGCATTAACCAGAAATGGAACTAGATGCGTCCTGGCTGGAGGAATTCTGGTTCTTACGACCCAAATGCGGTTCTTGCGACCAGAAATCCTGTTTCCCTCGACCAAAATGCATCTGGTTGTTCCCTTTCCGACTAATACAACCGAACATTTTTCCCACGTGGTATCCCATATTACCCGCATTTCCTCTACCCGAGTCCCCCGCCGTGACGGAAAACACTAGCGAACGGTGGCGCTGCAATCCACACTCGCGCGATCTTTCCATCTATTGTTGTCCGTGTCTGCGCGAACCGACGACGGGAACCCGTCCTTATCTTCAATCACCATGTAATAATATTTATTTAACCCTTAATGCGGTCTTCGAGTCGCGATCCTGCGCCCCGCGCGATTTATCTCGTCACGCAATTTGCACGCTCACTCCCATGTACGCGCAATTAGATCCTATCACCGTTATCGTCGTATGTGGGAGCACACGGATTATTGTTGCCGTCCCGCTCGAGATGTTATTCTACGCATTTTGTCGTAATACAATTAGCACGACAGACGGAGGAAGAGGAGGCGCTCCGCCGTCGTAACTCGCGAGCACTCGTTTGCAATCGCTGTCTTTCTCTACCTCTTCTTATTCTCTCTCTCTCTCTCTCTCTCTTTCTCTCTCTCTCTCTCTCTCGCTCACATTCCCATTGCCTTTCCGTGTTTTATGACGGTCGTAAAGCGTCGCATGAATTTTTATTATTATTACCGGCCAAGAGACGGTCCTCCTTTCGCGCAACGGACACACTCATCGTTGCGTGCCGCGTGACGTCTTCGATTATAACATAGAAAGCCGAATCTCGTTAGCTGCCGTCCATGATTGTACGGCACCGGCTGTGTGTGCGTGTTATCACGAACAATCGCAAAGGTGTAATTTCCCATGTAGATTATCCCGCCGAAGAGTGCGATCCGCGTTGCACGGTATGTATCTCCGATCGCTCGATCGCTCTTCTCGGCATCGATCCTCTCCCGGTTTTATCGTTCGTGCCACCCATTCGGCGCTCCCCTTCCCCCCCCCTTGTATTTGCATTTTTTCCTCGTTGACGTTGCTTTATTTTCACTCCGCGATCTACGCCGTCATGAAAAATGTATCTGCCTCTTACGAGTCAGCGCCGTATCAAGGATCGTTTCTTCAAACTATATATATATATATATATATAGGTTGAATTAAAGGGTAGCTTATTACACGGTTTTAAATCAGATTAAAAGCGCGAGAAGGAAACGAGATGCCTCGATAGGCGGCGCGCAAACGAAACGCGTATCCTCCGACGATTGGCCGAGAAGCCCGCGGAAGAGAGAGAGAGAGAGACGAGGCGGCGGCACGCGCGATTTCGGAAGAAAAGGTGGAAGCGAAACACAGGAAGCCCCGAGGGTGACGTCTTTCCACCCTCGTCGGGAGTCCCAGTTCCGTTGGCCGACTCGCACCGGCGGCATTTTAATCCGGCCGACCGACGACGTCACTCCACCGTCCCGAATAATCAGCCCGCGAAATTCGCGGCGAGCGCGCGCGGGCGGGCGAATTGTCGCGAAACAACAAAAGAACGAGATATTAGTCGGCTGTTGGCCAACCAAATGCTGTTGGCGGTGCTCCGTCGGCGGGACGATTCAGCCCGGCCAGCTCTCTCTCTCTTTCTCGCGCACGCTCGCGCGAGGTAATTAGGCCACGCATCCGAGGAACTGGGTGTCCTCGTCCTTTAACGCCGGGGCGATCGTTTAGATCGGATCGCGATCTCTCAC
Source organism: Dinoponera quadriceps (assembly GCF_001313825.1). NCBI lineage: Eukaryota > Metazoa > Arthropoda > Insecta > Hymenoptera > Formicidae > Dinoponera > Dinoponera quadriceps. Next base: position 468,532 of record NW_014556445.1, read on the forward strand.
GGCGGCCGCTGATTGATTAACAACGTCATCTCCCGGCGAGCGCGCCCGACGCATGGCTCCGCGCGACAGTGATATATCGTTCATTTATTCGAGCATAATGATCCCGTGTTTAATGCGAAATCGTACAATGTCCGTGAGCGACGTCGCGCGCTCCTTTATTGCTTAATATGCACATCGGGAATTAGTCTTCGGCGGGAATGAATGTGCGGACGATTTGCGAGTAAGCCCCGGTGAGATACGCGTGTGACTATCATCGCCGTTGGACGACGAGTGTCCGCTTGTTTACACGCGGGCCGGCTTCGCGAATGCGCTATCGCAATTACGACGGGCCGGCTCCCTTGTCGGGCGAAGAGCCCACCATCGTGGTGGGCTTACGTAAGGCGGAATTACTCGGTTAATAACGCGAGAAAAACTAAATATCGAAACGATTAACTAGAGAGGCGCGGCGAGGCGCCGTCACGCTCGAGCGAGCGCGGAACGCGCGCGGAGCGATGGGAAAATCGCGATTTATGCCCGGCGAGCGCAAAAATTGGCCGAACGTGCGCGCACCGGCGCGGCTTTTCACGCACGATCGATTTTCTCATCCCGCGGCTACAAAGAAACGTCACAGCGAGCGAGCGCGCGCGCTGCCGTGCGTCCGAGGAGACCCCATCGGAAAGTTCAGGCTAATTATCGTGTGACTTTACGAGCGAGCACCGCGACCACCAGGAAACATCTAGTATCGCGGATCGCGCGGGGAATTTACGCTGGGACTCGGCGATTTGGCGTGTCAATGAATTACACTGCTTACTTTCCTTTCTCCAGCCGCGCGTGTGTGTGTGTTTACGTCGAACTCGCTCGATAAGTCCGTAACTACGTCGCGCGATTCGAGAATGAAGCCGGAAGTAACACGTCGTGAGAATCGTGTCGATTTTTCGTCGCTTTAGAAGCGGATACGTTCAGGCGAACCCGGGAGGTGGTTCAAGGTGAACGCGATACAGACACGCGTGCTTCCTTAATTGCACTTTCTTTCGCTATAACGTAAGAGGAAAACGACATTATCAGGATATCGAAACAGAGGTTATTGCGTAATATTATTAGAAGTGAAATTGTGAATCTCTATTTTGCTATCTTAGCTCCCGCTGTGTCGTAGAATTCAAGGTTTAACGTAGGGTCGAAATTTCGACTCTGTACGAGAGAGACACCGCAGTGATTTCAAGCGAGTTCATCGAACGCTCAATAATACCTCGCGACTCTTTTTGCTCCTCGTCGAGTAAGTATGTACGATTGTAAGTGCCGACAACTCATGTGCATACGCATCGACAGAACATTCACTTATCATCGCTTCATCTGACACGATGCAAGCGCTCGAGCGAGCGAGCGAGCGCACGGCATAGTCGAGCAGAATCGGTCGCTGCCACTCGAAGAGCCAATGCTGCTGCACCCTGACGGACTGACAAGGCCACATTCGTACGTGCATACGTACGTACGTACGTCGCGCGCTCGCTCTGCAGATTGGGAAATTTATCGAGGACACTTTCATCATATCGTTTTCTTCAACGCCGGAGAAAGCGAGATCCTCCGCGAGATCGCTCGACCGCTTGTTCGCGCGCGGAACACCTCGGGAGGAACGATCCCCGCGTCCCTTGCGTATCCCGCAGGACCGTAAACGATGCTCGAGGAAGTGCAACGCCGGGCGCAGTTCGTTACCGGCAATTAAAAGTATCTTTTCACAGCGGCGCGCGAGGTGTAAAATCGCGCGCGCGCGCGCGTAAAATCATCCGCTGGGTTGCGCACGCGGACAGGAAGCGCATATGTGTCTGCCCGCCTGTGTATGCACATTATGCACGCTATACAGGGTGTCTGGAAACTTTCCATCCGTGGTATCCGTGGTATGCAGGTAGAACGGACGAAAGTGGAGGGAAACGTCGTCACGTACTGTTCCGCAAAATTCCGCGATAGTTAATAAGGAATTCATTAATATGTATGAGCGTAGCGGAAGTGGTAGGCCGGACTTGGTAATAAAGGGAAAAATTTATTCCTGAAGATCTAGCCAACGATGGGTATCAACTGACAGCGAGAGGCGTGTTTCTTTTCGGCGGCGTTCTCTCCGGCCGCTCACGCGCTGTAAGCGCGTAATCATTCTATCCTCTTCTGCCGTGTAATGAATAATAAGGATAGAATGACGCTCAAGGTAAAAATACCAAACCCGGACGTGCGCCGAAACCTGGACGCATTATTTGGATTTTCACCCACGAGTACCGAAACTTTCGACGCATATTCTATGTAAAGAATGCAATAAAATATTCGTGCTTAAAGTAGCAAAGTAATAAAAATGCCCAGGTTTAGGTAGTTTTACCTCGCAGCGCCGGAAGAGAACGCAGTCCCCCGCGACCGGCCGCTGCGCCTCCAGACACGAAGGAAGGTTTCGGACACCCTGTATAGAGTAAAAACGAAGAAGCGGAGAAGAGGGTTCCCCGGTGGACTCGTGTCGGCGGAACGGCGCGCGGGATATGCTCGAGTCGAGCGCGCGCGCGACTGGCTCCGCGCGCGCATCTCGGTAGTGGACGCGTATATCAGCATCGCGTCTTCAACGTCACGATGTTCCAACTCGGCCTTGTCAGTCCATCCGCCGCATCCGTCGGCTGCTCCTTGAGTGGCAGCGATTCATTCCGCTCTCTTATACCGCTCGCTCCGCTCTTCGCGCGCCGTGACAGGCGATGTGAACGCACCGGGAGGAGGATGCACGTGCAATATGTGACTAGTATATCTCGCGTTCGCGCGCGCGCTGTGTGCGTGTGTGCGTCGCACCTAAGAGAACCGGCGGCGCGCTCGGTTTTGTCGTCGATGAATTTCACACTGGCCGCGCGCACGCACACACGCATCGCACTCGCCTCGTCGCGCGGCGTGACGAAACGCGCGACTTGTCGCGTTCGCCACGAAATTAGCGCGCGATAGCCGCGCGCACCGACCGATTTAAATCCCTCGGCGTCTCTCGAGTGCCCGGTGTCTTCGCCGGTGCGATCAATCAATGCCTCTCCCCGAGCGGCTCAACTCGATGCATTCCGCGGTTTCGCGTTCCCGCGATAGACTAAACAAACCGGAGCCGCCTGTTTCTCCCCCCCCCCCC
>NW_014556445.1:471670-483534 GCF_001313825.1 Dinoponera quadriceps
CCGCCTGTTTCTCCCCCCCCCCCTCTCCTTCGGCGCCTTTCGTCGTCGTTCTCGTCTTCGTCTAGCTGCGATAATTATATGACAAAACGTTATTTAATCATTTGTCGAGCAATGAGCACGACGTAGTAGCGAGCGGAGAGTGATTTATATTTACGGCTCATGTCCAGGCAGCGTCTTTCATTGCGCGGCGGCGGAATGAATCAATGCTTCTTAGAGCGACATTGATTCATTCCGTTGTTCTATGCCGCAATGGGCCGGGCAAATTGAAGCATAAGTCAATCCCTAGGCTCGCCAGGCCTCGTCCGACGGATAAGTATAACAACCGTGTGGCCATTTTTTAGCCGCTCATGAGTAATATCAGTCCCTGCGTTGCGCCCGGTCGATGCGCCGTGTTAACCGTGCGAACGATAGCGATATTCGTTACCGTGATCGAGTGACGAATCTTGGGCTCTTAATTTCCGTCGCGAAAGCCGCCAGTCCGTTCGTTCGAAGTTATCGGTGCACGTTGCCGCGCACTTTTTCCCCGGCGGGCGTTCGTCTCGCGGATCAAAGATCACCGAGCGAAAGACCGAACTATCCGCTCTGTCTCGCGTGTCCCGCACACGTTACCCGTGCACCACGCTCTCTTGCCTCTAGCTTAATTATAATACCGTGATATTTATTGCCAGACGTGTCGTTTATTTCTGTCGACGGTCGTAGGAGGACCGGGTGAACATGGCGATCGCGTGAAAGCGACGGCACGAGCTTCGTGGATCGACCAATGAGCCTCGGCGCCGAGCCTCGTGTGCTCCCTTCTGAAAGGTCGTCACTCTGTCTCGGTGCATCACTACCGATCATCACCATTTTGAATCGGCGATGCGCGCGCGGCCCACACGTCACGTCTCCAACTGTTTTCGTACACTTTCCGCGCCGGAATTGAACGATTACTCTTAGTCTATTATTCGCGCTTTCTTCATTCATTTCGTTCGAAACTTAGGCGGATAGGCATTTCAGAATTGAACTAAGGATACCACTCAAACAACACGCATGTCGAAAAGACACCTTTTTCGGCGTCTTATTATCTAAAAGACGTCTTTATGGCGTCTTAAGACATCTTAGTATTATCTGGGTTAAACTGACATTCTCTAGTTGCACAGAACTCCCCAAAATTCGATCCAATAACAGCTTCGATATTTCGAATCTTCGAACTTCGTTGTTAAATGTCGAATTATACCGAACGCTCCGGACACGTCGAATAATCTACCCCTAATTATCATACTTTCTTCATTATCCGGAGTACTCGGTCGTCGCTCGTGCGATCGCAGCGACCGCGCTCGATGGTATCGATATCACAAAACGAAATTGTCGGCCGCTGGAGGAAGGAAAAAGCCGTCGCGGGATGAATATTTCATTAACGGCGACGAGGTATCCTCGCGAAGTTCGAGGGAATCGAAGCGGGATTCTGTTTTTGTTGCGATCGTGGCGGGCAGGTAAGCGCGACGTTAATTAGGACAAAAACGAAATTATGTTCTTTGATGATAGGTTTACGCGATAGCCACATGGTAATGCTCTAGGCTAGCGATCTTAAATCGTACATGGTTAGCTCGTTATGTTAGCAATGTGGTTTCCATATGTGTGCCCGCTCGTCTGCCCCGTACGGTTTATTGCGCGTATCCATGTGTTTATTGCACTTTCGTCGTATCATTCTGCGCGCGCTATGCTTTATGAAGCACGTCCTCCGAAAGTTGAAAAAACCCTTTTACTCACGCCACCGCGTCCGACTGTGAAACTCCTTACCTCGACGCTCCGGTCGGACAATCTCCGCTCTTCCTTTCCCCACGAGTCCGTACATTTGCTTGCTCTCCTTGTGATTTCGTGCTGATTGCTAGGATTTTTTCCTTCGTCCACACGGTAAATCTCTCTCTCTCTCTCTCTCTAAAAAAATCTACTTTCTGGATTGTTAAATCTACGGGTACTAAAAGAAGAGCAACCCCTTCTATATGCTGGTTTTATTCGCTATCATTTTCGCTCGAGCATCTCCAGAAATTTTCAAACTCCCCTCCTACCCTCTCTTCCCAACTAACTGTACTGAATCTTGTAAAGGTACTTTTCGATACTGCACAATTAGATTGTGAAACGGGCTATCCGCGATAATACGTAACAGCAGAACAATTGGAGAATTTAAAACTCTTACACTTTTCTTCCGGAAAAAGGAGCGCACGATAATCCGGCTCGGTTGCTTCTGGGAACATGATATTTCGAGTTTCTTTTTCGGTCCTTTTAAATCTTCTTGCTGCACACCGATATGCCTGATACCGTCTAGTAGTTTCCGTCTTTGCCGTTTTCCTAAACACACGTCCAGTCAGATCCGATCATTTTTGTCACCTCATCCGATCGCGCCTTTCGTCCGATGAAAATTACAACGGACAAAAAAGGGCGGATGAGGACTGATTTTCCGGTTAGGTTTCAAGTGCATCAGTAACTTGATCGAACTCTTCATCGGGTGGAAGTATCCAACGCTCGATCGGGCGATAAAAATAACAATCGGACGCATCGTTTAATCCGCTCAACCGATGGAAATTTTCTTCGGTGTACGTATTAACTATTGCCGCGCTTGAGGGGAAATTATCCCAGAAGCGGCCAATAAATACCACCACCTCGCCCTCTCCTTCTTTCGTCTCACGATCGCGAATCATTAACCGTAGGACGATTCGGACACATCGTCGATCGGGACGAAAGGGTGATCTCTGAATCGAATCAACGTTCCTACTCGTGCTCTCGCGCCGGTCACTTTGTCGGGCCGCCGTACGCGGGTAGCGGCGGCGCTGATTCTCAAAGAAGCCCGACGCGACCGCCCTTATAAACTTGTTACCGGGGATTGCTATATCGCCTGGTGGGAGGGGGTATTTAGAGGAGGCGATCGGCGACGAGTCGTTGAGGGAGACGCGAGGGCGGCTCGAGCGGTTGAGCGATGCCGGGTCGTTCCGGCGGGCGCCTGGGTTAATAACGGATCGCTCTCCCCCCTCTCTCTCGTAGCACGACGGGAAAGAAAAATTCATCGGTGTTCCAGAGACCCATGCATAGCGAGGGTCTCCCACGAGCGAGGATGGGTGGAGGGGCGCACTCGGGCGAGTCATTTTCGGCGTCTTCGTCTCACGAGCAGCGTGCGCGAATATCCCCGGAAGGAAAATCCCGCTGGCCGGTCGGCGAGATTGAGGAAGACGCGCGATCCTCTCGCGTGCTGGGATTTATGCGCGAGGCCGCGTGATAATACGGGTCCTCCGCCATCTGTGCCAGCGGGCGTTCCACCCTCATTTTTAATTCCCCGCGGGACAACCGATTTCGTTAGATGCTATCGGCATCCGCCGCTTGCCGGTGATTCCAGGTGAGCCCATTGAAAAGAAGGCACAATGGGCGTTCTCCGGCGCCGAAAAAGCGAGCGTGCAGGTGGCTCATCCATGCCCGGCACTCGCGGCATTTGTCCTTGTAAGGCGGCGGGAGTTGTCGAATCCGCCGCCGGGATCTGACGCGAACGCTCCTTGTCTTTCCGTGTCGTACATCATCGCTTTCAAACGCCCGGTTGGTGGTTGACTGGTTGGTTGGTTGGCGGCGCGGGTCATCGTACTTGCGAGATACCTCCATGTTTCTATATTAATCAGCTTATCAAGCCGGAGAGCTCCGCGTTAATATTACAAATGAGAGAGACTTACGTCACACGCGTGTCAGAGCGGCGAAAATGGAAAGGCAGTCCCTCAACGTCGATCATTATTAGCGAGAGAGTTAAGCTCGGTTTACGGTGCGGCGTTTTACACCATGCCGGGCGGCAGTGGGACGAGCCGATGGCTCGAATTTCTCGCGGACGCGACAAACTCGTGTTGCTCGCGACACGGATCCCTAAAGGATTACTCCGACGGCGATGCATCATCATCTCGTGAATACAACGTGGATTAATTGCGCTCGCCACGCGATGCGCCGGTATATTTCTTTCGTTGGCTGGCTCGCTGTAATTAGGAAAATTGCAACGGTACCCGCTTTGATCTCGCGATTTCCTCCGGTTACACGAGAGAACACATTCGCGGCACACATCGGGGATAAATTATTCCGATTATATGCGCAGTCTGGTTACGTCTGTCCGGCTCAATCGGCCGGGAGTGAGAAGAAGCCATCGAAGAGAGGAGGCCTCGCTTTCGCTCCTGCCGTACGTGTCGCGTCTCGCAATTAACATCCTCGTCGCGACGACCTCGATCCGTCTCGATGCACCTGGCTTTCGTCTCGCGCCGAAGCGGCAGACGATGACTCGAAGTGACGAGACTGGAATTAATATTCGGAAATGGGACCACTGGCCGAGGTCGCGTAGCTCTCGTCTCGCGGTATAAATCTCGAGACAAGTTATCTCATTTCCTTCTGCCGCTCCTCCTCTCGCAGCTTAGCGCGGCCAAAACGTCTCGGCGTGCAAAATTATCCGATCGATATAGCGCGTCGTTGTTTCACTCGGCGAAACACGCCGCCCATTGTTGCTCGCTAACAATCATTGCGCTCGGCCGATCTATTATATCGGGCTTTGCGCGACCCGCTTCACATCGAGGCCTTTCTCTCTCGTTCTGGCGTTCGCTTGAATTATCCGGCGGGCGCGCGTGAGGAGAGCTTCCCTTTGCGGATAAATCCTGATCTCTCTCGCGACAGTCGCGTCAGGTCGGAGCGACGTCGGAGCGAAAGGTTTCTCTCAGGATTGCGATGGTCTCCGATTTCGTTTCGCTCGCCTCCTCTCCCTCCGCCGTCTCACCGGTCGCGTATTCTTTTTCAATTTCTGGAAAGGAGGAAAAAGGCGATACGTACGTACGTACGCTCGGAGAAGAACAATAAATGTTACGGGTCGTGCGTTGCGGAACCAGCGCCGGCGATAAATCACGTTAGCCGCGTGCTTAAATCAACGTCTAAATTCTCTTTTAAGTCACACGCTGTACGTTTTATAAAAGAGCATTATTGATCGCCTCCTCCTTTGTAACTCATGTACACGTCGCCCTGAGATACGTGCGTACGCGTACTTTCTCCGTTTCTTATCTTCTCTTTATCACTGCATCTGCCTCATTACTATTCCACGAGCATTCATTATTATCCTGTCGCTCCTATTTACATTTCGCGCATACACACTCTATTTCACTCGCGCGGATCGGACTGTAAACTTAGTGCTTAATCCGTGTTTCCCGTGTCTCCTCTCGGCCGCGAAAATCGACGCCTCCCCTCTCACCTTCGCTCATTTTTCCCCGCGACTTTTCACGACGCGAACTCTCCGGGACGAGGCGCGAGTCGATGTCAACGAGCGAGAAGTAATGACGCGAGCCCCCTGTCACTCGATTTCAAACGAGAGACAATGCGTTTGCTGGAGTCAAAGTTACTAATAGCCGCTGCTGCGTTATTATTATCACGCCTTAGCACGCGCGAAGTGTCTCGGAGATCGGATATTCGCGTATCGCGTTGGATTTACGCGAAGAAAACCCGATCGAAAAGTGACGTTTACAGTGGCGCGTCGTTATTTTAGTCGCACACACGCTCCCAATCGCGAAAAGTCCGCGTGTATGCATTTACGCAGGCCGGAGGAGCCGTTTCACAGGCCGGTCGTGAAAACGGAACGGCACAACCCGGTGTCTTGCATTAGCGGAGGTGCGGAGAGAGAGAGAGGCGAAGAAGGAAAAGGATGACGGGAAGACGCGCGAGAGAGTGGAAGGCGAAGTGGACCGTTCGTCCTGTCCATCACGTTGCCAGCGTCAGATTATCGTTCTGACACTTTTCGAGTTACTCCGGCCACGCCGCCGCGCCCGTCTCCCGACTATTCCCTGGAACGACGGGATCGCTTCTTCCACCTCGTCATCTTCTCTCTGTCCACCTCGCGAAGATGGACTTCCAAGCGAACCGTCCGACCGCTCTCGGAACAAAACTCCGCGGCGGAAGGGGGCGGCCCGCGCACACGTGTGCGTTTGAAGTCCGGTCTACTCGTTTGACCGGTGTCGATCAAATTTCCGAGGGCGAGATCATTCAAGGCCGTCGACGAGATCGAGACAAAGCCCCCGTCGTCGTCCCGCGGCCCGTCATATCTTTCTCCCTCCCTCTCTCTCTTTCTTCCTTTTGTTTTTTTACCTCTCCACCGTCCTATCGTCCTGTGTTTCCACCGGTCCTGAGAGCGGCAGCGACGACGACGGTGGCGGCGACAACGCTAATTCCGAAGCCGATCCTAAAAAAGAACCCGGCCGACGGAGCGGCGCAGACCGGGAGCTCGCGGATTACGGCGAAATTCGCGTTGACGCGCGAATCGACGGGTAAGGGGGGGGNGGGGGGGGGTGGATGGACTACTCTGTTCGACTCGTCCGATGCGCGATACCCGATCCGTCCGTTCCGAGAACGCACGTTGTCATAATTATATAACAATGCGAAAGAAATATCGGACACGGATACATTCATCGCGTGCTGATAAATTTTTAATTGAAAATCGCGTGTGCAGCCGGGAATTTAAAACGAAATCTATTTTCGTATATACGCGCGAGCGAGGGAGCGAGCGCGCGCACGCCTGCCTTTTGCCGTGTGCTGTTGCTGCAGTAAAAGCACGGGAAAGAGGAGAAATTTAATTCTGCCGGTTTATCGGTTGTCGATACATTTTTCGAGACGCATTAAAAGGCACTAGCTGCACAAGCCCGACGAATTATTCGCGATGAGCAACCGTCTCATCGTTGCGAGAGAGAGGTCGGATACGCGGCAGCACGCGTGTGACCCCAGCCACGCGCGTCATTCAATTAATAATTCAATCATCGTTCTCGATTGGATTACCTTTTGGGCGAAAAAAATAAAAAGGGGGATAGAGAGAGCGCGGACGCCCCGGGGCGAAACGCAGCGAGAGACTGTCATTACGCGCAATGGCCCGTGCATTTATCAAATTATTTCGGTTTTGTATCGATCGGAAAAAGAGAAAAAAAAATTCATCGCCGCTGAAATTTCGGATTTGCGCGACGCATCGGTAATACGGAATCTGTCGCCTGTCAAAGTCCTTGAATCATTCAACAGAAAGACTGCGTAATACAGTTGACTCTGGCGAAACGGCAAATTTTATACCGGCTGAAAATTAATCGCGTTCATCCCGTTGGTTAACGAAGCTCTCTCTCTTTCTCTCGGGTCTCACGCGCACCGAAAGTCGGCCTCTTTGCGATTCTTATTATCATCACGTGTTCGGCCTTCTCGTTATAAACGGCCAAGCAACTTGTTCAAAGTAAATACGCTCCCCTCGCGAGCTCGTGTCCGATCGGTGCTTTTTGTTTCGCGAACAGGGAGGGAAAACTTTTCGAGACGCGCGATATCCGGCGGATAAGACACACGGTTCGCAGGAATTCGCGAGCGGCGAACGCTCGCAAAAAAATGCGCGCGCTCGTTACAATCCGTGGCCGGTAATTATTGGCCGTTAACTGAGGTAGGGACGCGCTCATTACGCGCCTATTATTAGGTAACGCGAAAGTGTTACGCGAATCGAGAACCGCCGGAGCGGCGGTATTAAAATGCAAACATTACGCTCGGTACCGACGGTTTAATGCCTCGTTCGGTTTGAGCGCGTCGGCCAGGTAATTAAATCGAATGAAATTACGAACGATTAATGGTCCGGACACGTTTCCGCGGCTCACGCGCGAAATCACGAAGTTCCCGACAAAAAGTGTTTCGCCCGACGTCGTTTCGGTGACATCGCGCGATCACTCGTAATGAAATGAAAACGCCCGTCGTACTTACGCACGTATCGCCGTATGCGCGCGGTCCCCGCGTGTCCCCGAAACACGTTCGCGCTGAAAATTACCCGCGCGTTTTATCATAATGTGTTTGTCTAATTTTACATTTTCCCGCGCACAGAGTGTCACAAATTAGGCCGGGGTGGAATTAAAATAATTCCGATACGTAACAAGTAGGCGAGCTAAAGTTCATTACGCCACCGCAGTTGTAATATCATTTATGTGCACTTTATATATATACATATTGCAAAAATATAATTACATTGCGCGCTAGGCACAACGCGGTTTGGACCTTACTCGAGGCGCACCATTATCGCGAAATACTGCAGATGCATCTACATACACGCTCGCATTCCTGGACATTAGCATTGCCACGTAGCGTGCACGTATACGCAACGCAGGCCCGGTGTGTAGGTTAATGCTCGTACTCGTGAGAGTGGTGCGACATCCCCCTGATGAAGTTGAGCCGCGACGTGTAATAAGGGTCGCGAAAGGCGGGGTGGGGAAACGGGCCGACGGACGGACGCTGGTAAAAGGTGGGGCTGGATGAAGTCAGGGACGGATCGGTTCTCGCGGTCGCTTCCGGAAAAACGCGCGCGCTTCCGAAATATTATTTCCCCGACACGGTCGTCCGGACGACTCGGCCTCGTTCGTTGAACCGCACGGTAATTCCGTCCGGTACGCACGTAAGTATCGTTTCCTCGGGCGGGGAGGACCGCCCGTTTACGAACAACAGGCGGCGTTATTAATTCGACGGAGGGAGGGAACAAATCATACCGACCGATAATATATCGCGGCCTCCTTCGCGCGGAAGCGCGAGATGCACCTGAACCCCCGAAGAGACCCCTACGTCCCTGAGTGAGGTTGACACGCGGGGTGGACCTGTCGAGGAGGTGGGTTGAGGCTGGAAGCGGACGTGACACGGCCGTCTTGTGACCCATACCCTACCACCGACACCACTCCTTCCCCGTCTCCTCTTGCCCCCTTCTCGCTGACGTCCACCCCCGGTCCACATGCCACGACGGCGACCGACCGCCGCTAGTCCGGCTCTATTGTTGTTATTATTAAAGGGGGTCGCCGGGGGTGGCTGCCGGTCGGGTGAGAGGGACGATGACGGAAAGGAAGGCGGCGTCTGCAGGTGACAGATGAAACAGCGGACCTCTCGCTCGCTCCCGTTTCGAATCTCGCTCGTTCTCTCTTCGCCTCCGTCGAATATACTCGCGCGCCCGCACACATGTGCGCGCATACCGAGACGACCGTGGCTTTCTCTCTTTCGTTACTGCAAACTCACCTTCACCCTTCACGTATCACACCCCTTCGCCTCGTCGGACCTTTGGATCGTCGTCGTCGTCGTCGTCCGAGGTTCCAGCTTCCTTCAAACTGTCGGACTGAAGCGTTTCGACACTGTCTTCGACGGATGCTTTAATCGATCCTTTAAGCAATCACTTTGGACTCTCTCTCTTCCTCCCTTCCGCATTCCCTGCCTCCCTTTTTCCTCGCTTTTTCTCCGCTCTCCCTCCTTTCATCCGTTTTCTCTTCTTTTCTCCTCGTTGTACGGACAATGCGCGATTTTACGCCGGCTTCGGAAAATTCCTTCGCGACTCGCGCACTGAGGAACTGTCAGCAATTACACGAGGCATGCTTTTAACGAGGATTATCGGGACACGGTGATTTCGCTGAACGCTCGAGCGTGTGTACCGGTATCGTCGTCGAAAAGTGAGCATACGCCAAGACGAGACACCGTGTCCGGAGAGCGAGATCCGTCGAAAATATCGGCGGATTATCTCAAGCGGATCTCTCGCGCGAGTAAGAGCGTGTAACGGAATCTCGTTATCGACTCACCGGCACCGAGGGTAACTCGTGAATCGATAGCGCGCGTCTTACGTACGACGAGCCTTTCATCGACAAGCCCGATCTTAGGATAAACCGTGCCAAGCCCGCGTTCAAAGCCGGCCCCGTTCATCCATTCGAGGTTTACGTCTATATTACGCGGCGCGCGATTGTGCGTTACAGAGATTAGCGCGAACTCTGTTGCATTACATATAGGATATTCAGTATCTGCTCCCGTCTGCGAATATACGTCCTTCGTTACGGATGACTGGCAGAGAAGTGATTCTGACGTCCATTGAGACGCCAGTCGGGAATCACGTGCGCGTATTGGCTCGACGTCCTCGCAACCGCGAGAGCTGAAGTTAGTTCGCGTTTTGTCCGCATTTATGTGATCGAGACAGTCAGTCGCGCGTCAATTTGCCGCCGCCGAGTTCTCCGCACTCTCCTCTCGATCCCATTGGTATATATTCGCGTAGTTGTCGCCGTGGTCGTCGTCGCTCCGTAGCTCCCTCGGATCCGTAGAAACACGAAGAACCGGAGGGAAGATGGGACAAGATCGGGAGACTTCGCACTCCGTCGAGATTAGTTTTATCGCGGTTCGCTCTTCCCCCCGAACGACTAGCTGAAGTGGACACTCCGGGAAACGCGAGGAATGCGCCATCCGCCCGGTGAAAGAGGGACGTTGTAGTTACATACGTACGTCGTCCTCCGGGCCGAATTCCCTCCTCTGGCTTTTCCCGCTCCACTCTCGAATAACTCGACGTCGCCGCATCACCACCCTCGTAATCACACTCGCCGCGCTTCAATGTCTCGCGTTGCCCTCCTCCGTCCTCATCCCCCTTTCCCCCCTTCTCGCCACCGCTGCTTCTCCTTCTCCTCTTGCTCTCCGACGAGAGAGAGAGAGACAGAGGGTATCTCTCCACCAGAAACAAAACCAATAAACTACCGCAGAACGATATTCTCAAGTCCCGTGGAAAGACTGACTCCTGGCGAAGTCCAATGGCTCGTGTCACTCCCTTCCTCTCGTCGCGTTGACACCTCACCGCCCTTTCCGCTCCGGATCTCGCGCCGAGTTCAAGACAAAATCCTCTCGCTCGGTAGGTTCCACTCGCTGAATATGCAATGAAGCTTACGGGTGTGGTTTCATTCGTCCGTCTGTCCGTCAGTTTGCGACCCACCTACGTCGCTCTCTCTCTCTTTCTTTCCTCCGACGAACACTTTTCGGAAGCAACAGATATTGCCGCTCATCGATCCTCTCGAAACAGTGTGTTTTACTTCGAAACTCGCGTTCGACTCCGATGGCGAACTTCGCTATTACCTGCTCGACTCGTCCTTACATACTTTTACATAATTTCACCATCATCGGATGGGGTTACACTTCGCCTCCGCTTGGATAACTTCGCGCCGTGGTGAAGAAAACTTTTCAGCCGCGACCAGTCCGACCTAGTGTAGCCAGGTGGCGATTAATAAAGCCCAATTTCAACGTTCACGCGGAGGAATTGGACCTCTCATTGGTTGCTTTCTCGGAACTCGGCCGCCAATCCCTTCCTTGTTTCGGCGACGGTACACACGGTGATCCTGCTTGCGTTGAGCATCGATCCGATCGATTAGTCTCGAGACCAGTCTCGCGTTTACATTTTGTCTCATACTCGTGGCCAAAGGGTAACGACTCAGTCGCGGCGAACTAGCCTCGGCCGTTAATCAGCGCCTACAATGCGGCTTGGTGAGCCGGTTCCCGTGCGAGCGAGTGCACACAATGGTTCTTTGGAAGCAATCTAGGCTAGGTCTCGCAAAGCTGTCAGCCGATTTTCGAGGGGCCGTCGATGTCCAGCCGTCCGTCCGAGGAGACGACGGTGGTGGACGCCCAGGCGTCGTCGCCGCTCACGGCATTGATCTGTCGGACGGCAGTCTTGATATCGACGGTGGGGAGGGTCCGGAAAGGCGGCTAGGAGGGTGCCTACTCCTACAACCCCCCTTGCTCGACGCAAGTGTAGGTGTATATTGTACGTACTGCTGGCTCGCTCCCGTAGCTATCGAGCCCGATCGAGCGAGCGGGAGGGGAGATGTCTGGAGTTGTTGAAGTAGGGGTGGGCAAAGGTGAGCCCTGAAAAGGATGGTTCGTGAAAGGGGAGAGGGAAGGACGTCCGTGTCCAGTCGTCATTCCGGGAGACGGCTCGTCACCCCGCGCGTCCGAGACTGATTACATCTCCTCCCCGTCTCCTCACCTCTTCTCTCGCTTCTTCTCTTCCCTGTCTTCTTCCATCGGGAGACGCTCTCGCCTCGCCCCCCCCCCCC
>NW_014556445.1:483855-493726 GCF_001313825.1 Dinoponera quadriceps
CCCCGCCCTCCTTGACGTTTCAACCCTTTTGCAAGGTGAACCGAGCGCGCACCCTCGTGCCATCGTCACGGCACGAGAACATTGTACGAAATTTTGTAAATTTACGAGCATCCAGGATATAAGTAGATTTATGCGATACGCGCTGCGTTTAATCTTTCTGATGGATGCGAAGATCGTGGAATCAAGATACATACACCGCAAAAGGAATACGGCGAAGCAACAGCCGATGAACTGGCACTTAATGACAGCCTCGAGTTTATGGTCTCAGACGAAATTCCACGAACTCGAGAGAGAGAGAGAGAGAGGGAGAGAGAGAAAGAATAAGACAGAGGAAGATTATTATTACACGGTAAACACAAGAAATTGTATATGAGGCCACTTGTTTTCGCGGAGCTATAGAGTATGCAAGCACCTGCAGGTTCGAATCAAGTTTCACATTTTGCTTCATTATCCGTAATTATGAGTAACCCTAATTCAGAAGGTTGTCGAGAAGAGAGAGAGAGAGAGAGAGAGAGAGAGAGAGGAAGAAGTAAAGAATGAGGACGAAACTTTCGAACGTGCGTCGATTGCACACCATGAGAAAAGTAGCTATGTTGTCACAATCAACCGATTCACCCATGCTTCATCGTAATTATTCGCCGTTCTTCAAAGTAGTTATCTACATCAAAGGACTCGAGTGGATGAAAACAAAAGAGACGGGGCAAGGAGAGCGAGACGAGCAGGAGGAGGTAACTGGTTGCGTATACGGACGAAGGGATCGCTAGAAGAAGAGGGGTTGCGGAGTTCGGGTTAGGTTGGTCGGCTGACCCGGTTGACAATCGATTGACGGCTGTCGCCAAGACCTCCACCCTTGCCTCTTTCTGTTTCGACGACCCCTTTATCGTGTTGAACCCGTCACCCTTCTTAGCGCAGGACCTGTCTGTTCCGACAGGTCGAATAAAGTTCCCCTAATTATCCCTCCTTCATGGAAACAGGAAATCGAGCCTTTCGACAATTAGCCACGTTTCATATTTCATTCCGCTAATTTCTAATTCATTAGCATTTTTATCCGCTTCGCCTTATATCGATCCCGTGCCACGTGGACTGGCAGCGTGTATCGGCGCGACAGATGGCGAGCAGATGATGTCCGACTTGGTGATGCTAACGATTACCGCGCGTCCGTCATTTAAATATTATGATAGCAATAGCGCTACATGCGATCCTTCTTCCCACAATACATCCAGTCGTCACACGGGACAAAGCCGGCGTTCGTCATACGACGAGAGATAAAATCGTCGGGAATAGTCCTAGCCAGTTATCGCCGGCAGAGAGAGAGAGGAGGGGGAGGGAGGAGAAGAGAAAGGGTACGCCGCGCGAAAGATTCTTTTCTCTCCGTGTCGCGGCGAGTAACAGTACAATCCATTTCCCTCGTTCTATCTGCGATCCTGAATTTAATTAAGGAGTTGCCAATGGCCGCCGATAAATTGTAGCTCCACCCGCGTCTACCATCGCGGTCGTGGGAGCGCACGAGCGAGGCTCGATGACGAGGGAGGGCGAAGATGAGAAGGTAGTCGCGAAGTAGAGCCGAGGTGTAAAGCAAGACCGCGAGGGGTGAGTGCGTTGAACGAGAAAATATACAGCGAACGACCGTTCCTCCCTCCCTCCCTCCCTTCCGCGAGTGGGGGTGAGAAGGTTACTACGTATCTATACGAGAAGCATACGACGAGAAGCCGGCACGTACACACCGATTCATCGGCGCGTGCATCCGCGCGTGTATACATACGCGTGACTTCCACCGTGGCTCTCTCTCTCTCTCTCTCGTCCTGAGGAAGGTTTGCGGATGTGGTGGGACGGGTGTAGCGGGCGGTGCTGGATATTATTTGCCGAGGACAGTGACAAACGCCCGTCAACGTCACTTCCACTCGCACCCTCGGCTTCCACCACCGCCACTACTATTACTACCACTACTACTAGCAGCAGCGGCGAGCACTACCACCGCCACTATCGTTGCCGCTCTGTCGCCCGTGTGCCCTCCGCTGCCTCTTCCCCACACCTCCCTCGCTCCTCTCAGGAGGCGAGCCAGGAACGTGACGAGCATATCTAGCTCTGGACCAACTCGTCATCTCCGCCAGCCATCAGAAGGCGCCTCTGGTGACTGCGATGGCACTACTACTATTACTACCACCACGGCTAACGCTACCACCACTACCATCACTACCACCACCACCACCGCCATCCGTTACCACTACCAACACCGTCGCCGCCGCCGTCGCCACAGCTACATCGCCGACTCGTCGTGCGCTACGTATACGTGAAATCGAAGAAGGTGAGAGGCGATGTGGCGCGGGTGGAAGGTCGGACGGGCGGGAGGGGGAGGCGGCTTGACGTATCGCGGCCTCACGTCATCCCGTCTTACTCGACGCTGTCCGTCAGACGAACGAACTTCTGCTGCACGGAGGATATACGAGCGCTCCTCCACGATTTTGCTCCCGTGAAAAATCGTTATTGCCTGAGTCCTCCGAGATGACGTTCCGCCCTGCGCGGTTCTTCCGCTCGAATTTTCGGACATTTTTTTCCACTTATCGCTTCATCAAACGATTTGCGGGCGTCCCGACCACCTGATTGTCCAGCCATTCCTTCCCTTTGTCTTTGTCCTTTAGCGTTTCGATTACGCCGATCGGCGTAACTGAAAATAAATTACGCCATGGGAACCGTAGAATACTCGTTCGCGGGAGATCAATTGCAATAACTTTCGCGCGGGTTGCGCACGTTCGACGTGACTTTCTTCGTAATATTCGTAAATCTACGACAGTATTTTTACCCAACCACTACCGGTCTCGGGACACAGCGGGACTGGTAGTTGGATAAAAATAAAATTCAGGATTTACCACGCTTTGTCGCGAGGTAAACGCCGCACGAAGGAGAATATATCAGGAGACACCGCGCGTAGCGCAAGTCGCAGGTGTTCGCCCGCCTTTAACCGCGTTAAACGCGCGCCCGCATCGCTCATTATCTTACATTCGACACAAGCGAGCGAGCATGCGCGTGTTCTGCGTCTGATGTCGTGTACCGGCAAACCCAAAGTATAAACTAGACGAATGTGCTCTAGTTGACCGTACGGGGAGAGAGAGAGAGAGAGAAAGCAGGGTTAGTTACGCAGAAGGGTGCACGCTTCAGCACCGAGACACACGGCAGGGGGGTCGCGAAGGGGGTGGAATGGGGGACGAGGGGGTAGGATCGTACCAGAGGGGGAAGGAGAGTCAGGGGCGTAGGTAGTCATTATGTGGAGGGAGGTGACGTCACTGACGGTGACGGATGGCTACACGTCAGGCAAGTATAAACCCCATGGTACCCAATAAATTATTGCAACTATAAATTACTTCTGTGCTCACGATATAATGCTACGGCTACTGCGGCGGACGTTGTGTGCGTAGGACGTCGTACGTGCGGCCGTGTGTGCGTGAGCGCGCGTTACGTGGATTTGCGTGTCGGTCTCTTCTGTGTACGTACGGTCGTGACGATACCCGCTGGTGGGGCGAGCAAACAAAGGTGGTACGATGCCAGGCTAACTAGGCTCGATATGGGCATAGGTAACCCCATATACAGGACTTTCTTTCTTTCCCCCCGATACTCTCGTTCTCTGTCTCTTTCCCACTCGCTGTCTCGTTCGCTCTCGTCCTCTCATTCACTCTCTCTCTCTCTCTCTCGTTCTGTCTCGCTCCCGCTCTGTCTCGCTCCGTCTCTTTTTTTCGCTCCCTTTCGTGCGGTACGTGCGCAAACGGGCTTCTCGATTTACGAACGCTTCTGACCACCATATCCTGCTGCACCGACGTTTTTATTCGCGTTATGGGAATATACGCTAAGCCGACGAAAGCGAGAAGTCTACGGGATTTACGAGAGCGTTCTCGCGCAAAAAGCTCTTTCTGCAATATTGATGATTCTGAACGAAACGATTCGTTGCCAAGGAAACAAGCGAAAATAGCGACGTCATTATTTAAGCATAGCGATGTTTCGAATCTCGACGCGTAGGCCAAATTTAATCATTTAATAATAACTTTTCAACCGATTAAACTGATTGACCCGATTGCCGTCAAATTATCAAGTCGTCGTCGTCGTCGTCGTTTTCAATCGTGTCTGAAATAATCGGTTTCGTTGCTCCTCAAGATCGAAAGCGGCGAATATTAACGTTTCAACATCACCTACTCTCCGTTATATTTGGAAACGACCTAATTAAGATTCTCGATATTTAACTGCGTAATAAAACATTCAGAATGATACACGTCGGGAAGAAGAACGTTAAATCCAGCTGGAAGATCCGCGTCCGAGAATACACGCTCCTAGATTTCGCTAGGTGAATAGTGTCGGAGCGTTCCCGAAACGCACGTTTCCCGCGGCTGGCGTCTCGCGCGATGGTAACCACTGGGATAACATAATCCCAATACGTAATAAATATCGCCGCGCGTCGGTCTCGTTCGACAGTATTGGTGCGTCTGTCTCTCATCTGGATGCCTTTGGGGGACCGGGAAAAGGGGCAGAGCGGTATTCGGCGGGGCCCGGGGGGTGGATATTATGGGCGAGCGAGTGAGTTATACGCCTTGCCGCATGTGTGTCGCATAAATCTGTTCCAACCTCGGTCTCGGCCCCCTTACGACTACGCTGGAACTGCTCTCTGGCTTCGAGCGACGGAGGACCGAGTGACTGACTGACTGCCACCTCTCCACCTCCTGGCCATCACCTCCTTCCGCCCTGCCGCGCGCGCGTATTTCCCTCAGCGAACTCTACTCCTAACTTTCCCCGACATTTCCAACTGCACATACTGCCGAATGCCGGGCGCACCGAGGGTAAGGGTGCACGTAGTTCGCGTTCGTTTAGTTTAAAATACGTGTTACACGCCGGCACCGGCCGGGGAGAGTATTCGGGTAATAGGAAAAACGTGCCGATACCTACTCTCCGAATTTTTCACATTCGGCGCCCTCTCGGCGCAGGGAAATTTTCCGCCGGTTATTCGCGAGCGACACACGTTAGTCTCGAAAGCGGGGACGCGTGTGATCGCACGATGTACAAAGATTCACAAAGATCACGGTGAATTTTTTCGACCCGCTTCCATCCTCATGATCCTCGCCGTCGTGAATCATCGGACGGGGGCCATCGGGACGATAGTCGGTGGCGCTTCGTAAATCGCGCACCGCGGCATATTAGCAGGACTATATTTAGGTGGCTGTCCACCGATGGAGTGGCACGAGCCCTCCGCGGCGCGCGGAGGTGAGTTATAGACTCCGGGGCACGCGGTTACAAGGAATACGGTGTAAATAACTCGGTCGCGGAAAGGAGGGAGAGAGAGAGACCGAGCGGAAAAGTGGAATAATATACGTCGGCGGTACGAAAAGTTAAACGGCAGCATAACTCGAAAATATCCGGTTCGCGTACAGGCGACATCTGCTCTTTGACTACCGCGAAGACTACGCGAATGCTCTCGACGTGCGCTCGAGTGGATGACAAAGATACAATGTGCGCCGCCTGCCACAATGACGATATTCCCCTCACTCGAGCGAGACGTCGTCGCGGGAAAACTTGAAAAATAATCGCCGTCGGTGTTAGAAACGCGCGCGTACAAATGGCGCTTGGGTTACGCGATATCAAGCGCGTGTTAAGGCGCGCTCGCACGTTATCCGCGTTGGGGAATCGGATGTGAATTAACCGAGAGGTCGCCGCGCGCGCGCCTCAGAAACAGAGAGAGAGAGAAGAAGATTGAGAGATGCACCTGCCGCTCGCATCACCCATCCGTTACTCGAACGACAAGAACGCTTCTCTAATTTCCATTCACACTAATCCGTGACGGCGTTATACCGGAGGAATCTTCGGAATTGATGCATATAAATTAGATAAACGAGGTACGTGCGCGCGTTAATTAACGGCCTCGGCTAACGGGGCATCGAGTCGTAGACGCGATGATTACGATAATCGGGCCTCGAATACCGCACGCGGACTGTGTAAAATCGCTGGCAACGAACGCGAGGAATCCGAGAGAGACGATCCTCCGATCGCGGGGAACACGGCCGCCTCCGCGCAACATTGTGCGCCGGTAATCGCTTAGCAGAGCCTCTCTCTCTCGAGCGGCCGTCAAGGCGAGAAGACGATCGCGGGAGTGGAGTTCAGGACGCGAGAAGAACGCCCGGCGAAGAAGACGAAGCTGAGGAGAACGAGAGACGAGAAGACGAACGGCGAGCAGGCGCTCGAGGGGAGAAAAGATCGAGAGGCGCACCTGTCCTTCTGTACATCAGCCGTCCGTCATCCGGCCGACAGATCGACTCTGTCGGTGCTCGCCACCGTTCTCCGCTCCTAGCTCATAGCGCGAGCATTCGCCGCGCACCACGTGGCATCGCACTTATTTACGTTGACACAATATTTATTAGGACGGATCGGTGAGTCGGCCGTTCGCTCATTCGCCCGCCGCTCGCCAGCCTATTTCGGGATACCGTCTCTCTCTCTCCCTCCCTCTCCTTTCTCGCCCGCCACGGGTAGGAGTAGCCAGCCGCGCGCGTTTCACCAGAGACATCCACTCTTCTTTGGGATTAAGACGCGAACTGGTCACGCGCCTTATTTTCTTCTCGCCCGTCAAGACGACGCGCCGGATGCGTCGTCGTCGCCCGCCCGTCCGTCCGCTCGTCCGCTCGCTTCGCCAATTGCATCCCACGTTGAACGCTCGTCACGGAAGTTTTTATTTCGGGCAGTGACGGCGATCGGACAGGCGCATCGCGTTCGCAACCTATACGTCTTGCGTTACACCGCCCGGCTGTGCGCGATAATCGCGTTTCTTTGCCCTCGTGAAAGTCGAGCGAACGCCTCTCCCTCTTTCTCTCTCTCTCTCTCCCTGCGAACTTTCGAGCTACTCTCGTTGTAACTCCTTTTATGACAAAAAAAAAGAACAGATTTTCACGAGGAAGCGAATTCGAACTTTGCCTTGAGACTCTTTCTCTCGCGGTTGCCAAGAGCGCGTCTTCTTGATCTCTCTGTCTCTTTCTTCCTCTCTCGGCAATTAATTCCGCATCACGCGGACTCTTTCTTTCTTCTTACGGGAATCGAGGAATCGGTACAATCGAGCCTTTGTACTCGGTCCCCGGAAAGAAGTGGTTATTCGAGGTTCGCGCGGCCGCCGCCACGCCACTTCGCGAGAGGATATGACAGGGGCTGTGTAAACGCGGCGATAACCGGACGGATCGACACCAGCTGCTCTATGTTTGTTGCCGGTTCTATAAATAGGCCAGTCGGCCCTTTCTCTCCTCCTCGCGTGCTCAGCACCCACCGTCCCGCCACCTTCGTGCTCTTTCTCTTCCTCGCGATGCTTGAGAGATGTTACTTCGCTGACAATTATTGTTGTCACGGCCTCCGCTCCGGCAGTCGGTAACAGGACTGACACTTCGAAAGGCAGCGTGACGGAAAGCGCAAGAAAGAGCGGCGGAGGGCGAGGAGACACCGAGCAGCTCGACGGAGAAAGAGGAAGAGGCGGCAGGGTGACGAACGAGGGGGGAGGAGAAGAGTGACGGATATCGTGATGAAGGCGTCCTCCTGTCACCCACCCTCCCGTTCCCGTTCTTCGCGGCGCGCCCTCGCCACGGCTTCTCACTCTCACTCGCTCTTTCTCTCTCTTCGAGCCACGTCCGGTTCAAGACGCTGCCAGAATTGCGCGCGAAGGGCCAGCGGGCGAAAAGAAAGAATCGAATCCATATGAGATCTCATCTCTCCCGCAGCAGCGTGCAACACAGCTGCGCCGATCTGATTCGCGACTGCTGCGAGGGCAGTTTAATCGCATCGCTTATCGTCGAACGAGATCTAAAGATGAGTCTCCGATGGAATTCAGAGTATCCGAGGGGAACGTCGATGTTAATAGTTTTTATTCAAATGCCGCAGCTTCTTGCCCGCGACTGCTTGTTTTCGAATGTTTCGTTATTTTTCTCTTTTTTCATCCGCGGAAAACGCTCTCTCTCTCTCTCTCTCTCTCGGTCGTTGCCGCGCTACGCTGCTCGCGAAGGCGCACGGAAAAAAAGAATTAACTCTCACAGCTGAAAACTGGTTCCCACAGGTAAAAATTGGCTGTTTATGCGATACAGCTGAAATTGAATTGATTTAGCTGCTTTTCTGTCTCCTGAAATTTTTCGTACGCGGGGAAAGTATTATGGTAAAAATTACCAGCAAATTTTCTAATGTCGGACCACACCGGAATTATGGCTGAAATTATTATATGTGTTGTAATCTTTAGTAAGGTATAAAATGAAACGTCATTAAAGATTGCAACACACGTCGCAATTTCAGTGATAATTCCGGTATGGCTCAGCATTACGAAATTTCGTAATAATTTCTACCACAATATGTTCTCCATGTAAGTCCCAGTTTTCAGCTTCCACAGCTAAAGACTAGACTCGGTAACTAAACTTCAATCGTATCACACGAACAGTTAATCCCTTTTTTTCCATGCGGTATCACACACTCCGTTTCCGCGTGTGTCGTTCGAAAAACACGGCGCCAGGTTGACGGCCATCGCCGCGTAAGACGACGGTAATTAATTGTCGGCGATTCGAATCATCTTTCCGAACGAACCTCGGCGATATTTCGAGCTTAGAAAAATACGTTAATTTCCGTTACCGGTAGTAATATATCACGATAAGCCGCGCGACGTCGCGGTGTGCCGTTAAGGGTTAAAGAGAGAAATAAATGCGTCGCGCGCGCGCGCAATCCTCCGCGCTTCGGAATATTAATCGCGCTCCTCACCGATCCCGACTTTCGCCTAATGTAAAACGCCGTGGGGACGGATGCTACTAACGAAGAGCGAAACGAGTTCGCGGATTTCGCCTTCCTGAGCAGCGGGAGCAGCGACGCATCGATCATCACTGTCGCCTGTTGCGCGATCGGACGGACGGACGGTCGGTCGGTCGGTCTTACCGGACGTGCGCACCGTCCATCCATCATTCAGTCGTCGTACCTGCATCAACGGACGCATCTTCGGCGCCTCCGTGTGCGCGCGGGCATTAATACCATTCCACGAAGAACGCGCGAGGCGATTAGCCCGATCGGTCTGCTATATTTCGGGCCGCGTCGTAAATTATTTCGCGCGGCCGCATTAAATTTATCGCGCGGGGCGATGCTCGGGACCAGTTTCGAGACGAACGAGTGCCACTTAGCCGGGCGACTTTTATTTGCAATCGAGACGAGAGATCGACGCGTGAGACCGGATTTTTTTCTTTCTCTCGATGCGCCATAACCGGTGACGGTCGAGCCGGNGGGGGGGGGGGGGGGGCTCTCTGAAATACTGGAAACTTCGAAAAGCCTTATACGTGCCCGGCGAATCGGGCTCGATCTCGTCGTGCTAAAATCGCCGGGTATCAATATCAGTCGCGTTTAATCCGTCGTTATTAGCGTGAAGAATCAAAATAAGACGGTTCAATCGGTGCCAGATATTTTCGAGTTCCCGGCAATGTGAAATCTTGCGTCATGCACGCGCAACAACGCGACTTTCGATCACCGCTACCCACGCGCATGATCCCGAGTTCAGTCGACGGGACGGGGAATGCGCATATCCCGGGTACTTTTAATCGCTACATTCGAGAGGACAACCACGGAAGATTAACGCGGCCGAAGAGAGACAGACGAGAAGAAGCCGCGCGCGCGCGCGGAGACTGACAACGTCGAAAAATATCTTCTGCCGCGGGTTATCCGCTCGTCGAGGACTCCTCTGCGCGTATGATATACGCTAAGCAAGGACTGTCACTAAAATATGAACGTTAATAACTCGTACACGCGTTCGAGCGGCGAGCAGTGCGCCTTGCCAAAACGCCAACTGTCTTTTCCCTTTTTTTTCTCTTTTTCTCTGCTTCTCCTCCTCCCCCCCCCCCCCCCC
>NW_014556445.1:493737-509647 GCF_001313825.1 Dinoponera quadriceps
CCCCCCCCCTCCCCCTGTCTCTCTCTCTCACTCACGAGACACAGCTTTTGCGTCGCCGTGGACCTCCTGTCCATCACTCACCGTCAAGCCCAAATGTCTTTGCTCCGTTATCCCCCACCGCTCCATCGCACATGTCTCTCTCCATCTCTGGGTCACTCATCATCCCAGATTTCTACGGATATACGTTTCTATACGTTACTGCGACGTTGGCGCGCCGTCTAATCGCGCGCGGACAATCCGCGTCCGCGCCAGAACGAATTAATATGCGAATCGAGCCGCGCCTCTTGTCGCACGAATTGGGTTAACGCGGTGAGCGAGCGCGAATCGAAGGAATCAATTTCAGTTTCTTCGTGGAATCTCGCCGGGACGACGCTAAGCGGCGCGCGAGCGATTGTTGCTCGATCTCTCGGGATTTTCTTTTTTTTCCACGGCATCAAGACGAACGTGGTAATCATTACGGCCGATTGAAATGTGTATATTTTATTTGTCCATTAAAACGGACAAACTGTTGCGCGGTATGTCGTCTTATCTTCCTCATTACAGTGAGTTGCGTAATGTCTCGGTGGTAGAAAGATTTATGTCATTACTTGTAATTACCCAGTCGTAGAAGCTCGGAGAGAAACTTACGGAGACGTCCTTCGCCGATTTTCACGGGCTTTGGGTATATTGCAAAATAGTAAGAACAAGTAGGAATGAAAAAGTGAATTTTCAATTTTGTTCGCGCCATCATTTCGTTCATTACGTATTCCTGATGTTCGATGTTCCAAAAATTTCGGCGATTTTCGTTCTTTCGCCGGAAATTCCTATAAACTTTCGCTCGTTATATGTTTCTCATAATCTTCACGCTCATCCGATACTCGAATATTAAATATGTATATAACAATAATTAAATTTGAGAGTCGAAGGTGTATTGAAACATGAGATATTTGCAAAATCTAAATAAATAGATACAAAGTGAATCGAGTACAATCGAGCACACATCGAATACCGTAAAACTTGTCTCCAATACGTACCTCCTCATGTACCTCACGGTCTCCGAGATATTAACTCACAATCACTTTTACTCACCGGATTACTTCCGAGGGGTCGCCTTGACTCCCAAAAACGTTCGAGAAAGCGCAAGTACAAGAAATACGTGTCTCCTACTTCGAGGCATACGACATACCCGAGACCCGCGAGAATCGGCGAGTTTCACCAGTTCCACCTGTCCTCCCGTCGGCACGAATGGTACTTCGATTTTTTCTCGACCACTACCGACACCTAGACGCCAACAGAATCCCCTTCCACGCGCCTGGCACTCGGTTGTAAGTCGCAGCGAGCATTGTTAATCAAGCCGAGACGCGCCAACGACACCGATGAAATTACGCGCGGCAGTGTTAATTTCGCAAATGTTAATTAGCCGTTTACGTCGCGCGAACGTTAACAGTAAATTATGAGTTATTAATGGCGGGGCTTATCGACGGCGCGGATCGGCGAAAGGATTGACTTTGATTTAACAATTTATACGCGGGACGTGCACGCGGAGTAACAACCGGCCCGTCATCATCCCGTGTGCGGTAAGAGCGGCCGCGCGCGCGGTGTGTACGCGCTCGTACGATCGCCAGCAGGGTGATAAAGTCCTCACGATCGGCCTCCACGATAAATAATCACTCGGTTGTGCGATACCTTCACCCCCGCCGCGATAATTTATCGCCACGCGTGAACGCGCGAAACGCACGCGGCTAAACGGGCTATCACCGCGGTGAATATCTCCCCGCGCGCGCGACGCTCCTTATCCGCCGGTTAATATTAACGCGCCGGACTCCGCGCGCTCTTCGCTCGGTACGGACGCGGCGAGTGAACGGAGGGAAACGGTTGCGGGCTTTTCTCGCTGGCTGTTCCTCGATATATATATATTTATATAATATAAACGTGGCGTGACGGATGAATTATGTGACAACCCGAAGGATGCCGACGTATTCCTTTTAATGAGGCGCGCGCGCGGCGCAGACTCGCTCGTTGAACGATTGCGGAGAGCCAGCGGGAGAGCGACGGTCGGCGGAGGAGCTACCGAGATTTTCGCCGGCAGACTATTGTCTGATACCGGCTTGGTGACGAGCACCGGTCGAATCAATGGATACCAGTCGAAATCGCACACACCGGCGTCGTCGTCCCATAGACGTCAGACTTCGCGTTCCCCCGGTCGAGCGAAATGAAAAGCACGAAGCTCCCCGTGGATTGCGGCGCGTAATATTCGCGGCAGCTCGCGCGCGATTTTGTTACTCGCAAGGCGGCAGTCGCGACAATTCCGGCGCAGCAGAAACACCGGCCCCGGAAATCCAAGATCTCTCCGAGCTCGGTATTTCAAGGTGGGGGGCAACTTGAAAGGGTAGCTGCTACGCTGCTATGAGGGGAGGGGACGCGCACGAAAGAGGGAAAGAGAAGAGACCGGAGGGGTGAGGGGGAGATTTCGAGTACACATAGAGGAAGGCGACGGCAGCAGGGAAAAGCAATCGGGCGACGCGGATTCGGGGTTTTCACAGCCCTTGTCGATCGCGCGAGATTGAACGAGGCGTGTCCAAGTGCCGCCGACTTCGGAATATCCGTGGAAAATTGAAGGAGAGCACGCTCTATGCGGATTTCGCCTCCAACGGAGCCCGCGCGCGATGCTGCTGCCGTCGATCGCTTTTTAAACGGTTAACCGATGGCACCTGTGCAAAGGCATTTTCGTGAGCTTTTATTGCGGGAGCGTTGACAGGCGGACTCAAGCTTGTCTCCTGCTGTTTAGGCTCTCCTGCGAAAGTTCGTCGGATCCTCGGCGATATCCCTTTTATTAACCTAAGAACACTACGCTATACATTTTGTGACGGAAACGCCGCGATGGGTATACCCGAGTCGACCTTTCGGAAAACTTTAACTTTTGCGAAAATTAACATTTCTCGCGCGTTTCTTTTTTTTTTTATTCGATACAATGAACATCCGGCAATATAGTTGTAATAAGAACAAACTGTTCATATAAATAATAAAAAAATTATAAACAATAAAGTATACACTAGTTTCGAAGACCACGTTTTCTTTAAAAACTCTTATTTCTGAATATGTCATAACGAAAGTGTCATAATCAATAAGTGTTAAAGAAAAGAAAAGCTTTGAACTTTAAGAAAAAAAATACGATATACTGATTTTCCTAAATACAGCATAAATTCTGATTAGAATAGTCAAAGTTGTCCCAAAATAGCTCATCCCACTACCAGATACCAATTAGGGATCCTATTCTTATCCCAAACATGGGGTGAAAGCCTCTTTTGCTTACTTTGTGTCGCGTGTAACTTGTCACTGCCAAAGTCGAGTGACAGTTTGACCGAATATCAGATTAGGAGGTTAATAAACCGGGTTATATTTTTAATGTTGCTACGATTTTAGAGACTTCACATCTGTAAAATGAGTTATCTTTCGGGCTGATGAAAACAAAAACTATCGACGATTCGACGATAGTTTCGCAAACCTCTGACAGGAATGATACATGCTGCGCGTATGCGTGGGGGAAATGAAGTCTCGTCTAAAGTTGCAAGTTTAGAATGAGCTCTGTCGCTCTGTCGATGAATTTGGTCATCTTTCAGTATGGCCGGACTCGTTGTAAAAACAAGCGCCGCGTAAAAGAAACTGCTTTTCAAAACAACCAGTGTAATTTCGTAAAGGCGTTAGCGTGCTTCCCCCCGGGGTTCATGCCCGGTTCTAATCTTATTTTTCTATTTGCATTCTTAATGGACATCGAGCGTCAATGTCGTCAGCAGTTTCTTTCGATGGACCACCTCGAGAATTGTACATATAGATGTAGGATCTGATCGGGAACACGTTCACGATGACGCGAGTAGCGGCGCAGGAACGCAGCAATGCCACGGCTGGTGGTAGGGGAAATTCGACAGACTGATGGAGTGAGTGTTGACTTAGGATAACAGTCGCCTCATCAGTCAATCAGTCAGGTAGACAACGGTAGGTAGGTACTCCGTCTTCGGTTGGAGCCTGTCGTCTTGTTCTGTTCACGTCGCCCTAAAGAACGCCTAAGTGAGTCACGAATCTGACCACCTGACATTCAAGGGACTCAAGATCGAGGACCAAAATGGAGAAAAAAAAAATGCTAGGGTGACTCGATGGGGATCGAATGCTAAAGAATGTTTGTGGTCTCGATACCGTGCATTGATCTAATTCCACGGGCCTTCCTAATGCATCTCTGTCTCAGACGCGACGTTGACGAGGAGTGGGCGTAGAGTTCGCGAATTCGATCTTCGCGAGAGATGTAAATTTCTTCGTTTCGCGCCACTTTTTGCGCGTGCACGTTGTTTCATCGGGAACGTTATACACGAAACACGCACGCCTAACGAATCTTTTCTTTCCCGCCTTCTTTAGTAACCGTCGCGAGTTTCGCTCGCAACGACGTCTTAACGACGATATATCCGGGGTCACGCGAGCGTCTTCCTCGAAACTTTCGAAACAAGAGTGACATTCTTCGAGCCCTTTCCCCGTGCGATTGATCCGAAAAATCTGGATCATCACTCGAGGAAGTCGTAAATCAACGTCTTGTATCTCTCGAATGCGGATTGAGTATGAGGCTTTCAAAGCCGGTTGCTTCGCCGCGGAGGAGTCGGCGGGGGAGCGAAAGAGACACGGAAAGAAGGACGGAAGGCGCGAGCGAGAGAGAGGGAGAGGAAGAGGCGCGGAGGAAGGAGAAAACGGATTCACCCGTCAGTCACTCTCTGGCAGACCGCGAGAGAATCACAATGCGAGGCCTCCCTCTTCTCGCCGTCCCTCTTCGTCCTTCTGTCCGCCCGTCCGTTCGTCCGTCTGTCTGCCTGTCCATCCGTTCGTCTCTTCGTCTGCCTCCTGTCACTCTCCCCGCCAGCCTTCCGACGGTTCTCGCATCAGAAATTCATCTCCTCTCCTGTCCTCCTCCAGGTTCTCCTTTTGTTCCTTCCCTGCCGCCGCAGCCGCCGGCTTGTTATTATGTACTGTTTTATTGCCAGGACGTTGCTAAAGTTCGACCCGGTTACTCGCCCCGGTGGGCCGCGCGCGTACTCCTCGCGTCGTTGCGATCCTCTCCGGGATACTCGCGGAGAGAGATAACCGAGCGAGAGTAGTACTACTTATCAAGGATCCGTCTCGGAAGGCGTCCCGACAACTTCGTTCGTTCGCTCGCTCGCTCGTCTCTCGGCCCGACGTCGAGAAGAGACGAGAAATTAACTTCGTACCCCGCGAAGTCGGCCATTCCGCTGGCGTACATCTTTTCTGACGGTACGCAGAGCTCTACATTCTAACGCGGCGGTTATGTAATTACCGGTATCCACTGACGGCCTGTCCGACAATGAGGAATAGAGCGAAGCCGGCTGATGCGTCTGTGTGTGATGGTTCGCGCGCCCGGGCTGATTGCGAACGCTGATACCGTGCATAAAATCATTTTCCGAGGAAATCCCCTTAACGCGCCGACGTCGCCGCACTTTGCGCTTAGATTCCCGCCGGATCGATTTCGTTTCGTGTTATGTAATTAAAACTTGCGTTAATTACTCCCCCCACGTCGCCGGTAATTGATGACGGCGCTTCTGTCCTTTTAAAATACGACGCGCGATACGTGCGCGCATCCTGTTATCGCGTCGATGTGTGTTTTCTTAATTGCGTATTTTAATTGTACCACCCAGCCGTCGAGCGAGTCGGTCGCGCAAAGAATGCCCGGCTATCTTGGTGTCTCTTTTAGAGTTGCCGCTGTGCGGATCCGGGCGCTCTCGCGAACAATTAAACAGACACCTCGCGTTATAAATTCTCCCACCGGGCGAACCTTCGGCGTGGATGCTAATTACAAGCAAACCTAACTGATTTAGCGCGTTGATTGCGCGTAAATCACTAGAGTACACAAACTGACACCGGCGCGGGATGCTTATGCACGTGAAAATTTACGCCTCACTCGCGGCCGCAATTTACGAACATGCACCGAAGAAACCTCGTCTTGGCGCTTTATTTTTCGTCCTGTCATCCGTAAGGCTAAACCGCGCGTTTCATCTCGGCGGCTCGCACCGCCGTCTAACGGTGACAAATTGTTTTCTCGCGCGCTGGCCGATCATTCGAAAGGGACACGCTGGAAAATTGACGAGAATATTCGCGCGTACTTTTTCGCTCATCCACTGTACTGTGTAATAGACTGCGCGGGAGTAGCGATCGATCTCGAATAACAGAGGAAATAGGAGGGACTCGTCACGTGGATTCAGCTAATTAAAATCGTAGCTATCTTCCGCTCCTCGTTGGGACTTACCGGCAATTAGCAACCGCCGATCGTCCACGCGAGAAGCGAGCGTGACTGGTCGGCTTATTCAGGCTTACGACGAGGCTCGCGGAATAGCCAATACCGTCGTGGTACCAGTTAGCCATTGCTACATTACCAACATGTGTACGGCAATATATGCAGGTGTCTGCTATCTATATCCGGAGCTCGTGCGCAGGTTCGTCGTGAAGGTAGTCGAGAAGAGGCACGACAAAGGGGCGAGCAGGAGATAGAGAGGGAGCAGCGACACACGTCCGAGAGAGAAAGGGAGGGAAAAATCCGGCAGATCGTAACGGGCTAGAAAGCGGATGCTCGCCGATAAGACTAATTATTGTTGTGGACCAAGTCGTAGGCGGGCATTCGCGCAGAACCATCGTGGAGATAGCGCGGTCCGTGCACGGCCGCTAATACACTGTACTTCTTTCTAACGTGCATCGGTCCCCGAGTGAGTCAAGGACAGGAGGAGCGGATATCAGCCGGTAGCATCTTCCCGAGTGTCAAGACTCTCGGTACGCTCCCTCGTATCTTACCGGCGGCTACGTCCGGGATATGCAATCCGGTGCGGTTCTTGTTAGCGGCCTGCCAATAGACCCGCACGAACTCCGCTCTCGTGCGGGCATTTGCATTTTCTGCCGAGCGCGACGTCGGCCTTCGATCGATTCCAATCATCACCGGGGATACTTTCGCGAGCCGCGGAATCCTCCATGACCTTTGACGCTATCGCCGGGGATCGTGCGCTGCTAAAAAGCATGTCACGAGCGCCGATAATAAACAATTATCGACGCCTCGCGACTACGGATCGCCGAGTACCGCTCGGAAGGACTGAAATATAGAGGAATAACCCGTGATCGATCTCTTTCGCGATGTGTAACCCGTTGTACGTACCACGCGCGAAGAGGTTGGGATCAGGACGCCATGCGTCGCTTCCGGAAACGAAGCAACGCTCGTTGAAGTCTCTGGCTGGAGACGAAGGTGGCGTGCTGCTACGGTCGCGATTGAAATTTCGAAACGGCGCCGCTTAGCTGTTTCGCCAATACGAGATTTCATCCCATCCGTTCGGAACGAATAACACTAAACAGGTAGAATTGATATATATAAACGATACACTTCTTACGGAAGGGAAGCAAGAATAAGAGAGAGAAAAAGGGAAAGAGGAGGAAAGTGTTTCTCCCTGTCGGAGTACAAGCGATCGTTCAAAGAATTCAATCTAGGACGGTAAATGAGAAGCACTTTATCCTCCTTTCCCTCTTTATTCTACACTATATCTACTTGATAACCGAACGCGCTTGGATCGAAGGGAACAAAATTCCTAATTCTCACGAATCAAATTTTCTTCTCGTAAACCGGAAATCTCGTTCCCTTCAACGAAAACACGTTTAGTTCTTCATTGTCCGGTGGATCCAAACTCATTTTTCGGCGCACGAGTGACGAGTATTCGTAGGTTAAATTCGTCTTGCGCGCTGAAAGCGTCTTGATTTCTCATTACACGCCGAAGGAAGATAGAACGATGCTTCGGATAGCGCGAAAGCGTGAGCAAGACGAACTTAGTCATAACGTCAACCCGCGACTACCTTACCGTGATGACGCGTCGCACAATTGTATCGTTCATCGGGACGTCAGGTAAAGTGTCGCGGTCAACAACGCCGATATATCCGGCCGACTCGATGATAATGACCGGCGTACGTAGCCGGACAAGCGAAGAGAGGACCGAAAGGGCAAAAGATAGACCAGGTCGGGTAGCGGGCGGGGCTGCCCGTCGGTGGTCCGCCCGCTCGGTTCCTCGACTTCTCGCATTCCCCTCTTCGATACGCGCCTGGATCCGAGCGATCCTCCGAGGGTCCTCCTTTTATCTCCTCTCGTCGTCGTTGTCCCGTCGTTCTCTCTTCTCCGTGCACCTACGGCTGGTCCTCCGGCTGGTCCCAACCGGATCGGCCGGCCAGTCGCTTCCATCGAATGGTCCGCGCGAGAGGGTTCCGGAGAGAGCCGCTCCGCACAGAGACAATGGACAATGGGGACATAAATCTGCGTAATTAGTTGCTGATGCTCCCGCGGATCAATGTGCGATCTCCTTTCTCTCCCTCTTCCATGGCCTGTCCGCGAACAAACGATCGTTTGGTTGGTCACTCGGCAAAGTAGGACGGTGCTCCTGGTTGTCCCCACCCTCTATGAGGGGAGGTGTATTGGCCACCTTCCGCCTCTCTCTCTCTCTCTCGTTTTGTTTGCGACTGAGGACACACACGGCACTCCCTTCTTCAAAGAGGATGTGCCGAGAGCAAGATGGCGACCAGGGGGGTTCCGCGTTGTTCCCGAGTGTTCACGTACGAGTCCCTCGGGCGAGCTTATTTTTGTCGCTCGCTCGAGTGCCGCGTGATAATAGGTGAACCGCGAGCTAAACGAGCCCCGAGTTAATTGGAACGCGTTGCGATGCGACGTGAGGTATTTCCGAAGGAAAGAAATGGCGCAACCCCTCACGGAATATCTGTCGACTATCTTAGATCGCGCGTTCTCCCCCGATGTGTACAGTCGCAACGACTATACCGTCGTTCATTACCAGGGGTTCAAATGGAAACGATTTGATTAAAACTCATAATGCAGATGACGGAACTGCTCGTCTCGCCGCACAATACCTTGTCGTCGTCGTCGTCGACGACGTATCCGACGTAGCGCTCGCGTTTTCTCTTTCTTCCTCCCCCTTTTAGGCGTCGTATTCGTCCTCGTCGTTGTCGTCGTTGTCGTCGTCGTTGCCGACGCGAAAGGCTGATAAATGAACCGATAGTGCCATTGTGTTACTCGCCATCTAAACCTTTATATCACTCCTAGGTACTTAGCTTCGTCATTTCTCAGTATCTCCACTCCTGGGTCGTACGTTCTCCTCCGCTCTTCCATCAGGATACGGCGGCTAGCAGAGGGATTTGATTCGCTTTTCAACATCAACGACCTTTATGGGAAAAATATTCGGATATCGTCCACTTGTTTGCGTTTAATATTAATTCTTTTTCCGTTCCTTCTACGTCTTGTTTCTTTTTATGATGCATTGCACATCCCGATGTACAAGTTTGTTTGTCTGCAATTGTATGTGGAGATTTGGCAACCACGCGACAGCACACTCTCGTGTCAAGGAATGTGCATGTTAATACAGAAATAGAATTCCTCCGTCGTGGTTGCGCGCTCGATCGATAACGACTGATCCGTTCGTCCGATGATTTGTTCCAGGGGAGGACGGCGTCGAAGGCTCCGCGCCCGGTACGGACCTCCAAGGTGAGGAGGGCGATTGCGTCGACGAGGATGGCCCCATTAGCCCTAGCGAGAGGGGTTGCGCGCCCGCTGCGAAGGAGGACGAAGATGCCGAGGGAACGGACGAAGAGGATGACGAGGAGGCATCGCCACCTACGCCACCGCCTTCCGCTACTTCGAGATTAAACCCGACTATTCTGAGAGACACGGGACCTCCGGACAGGTAAATTTGGCGATCACACTGAGGAAAAAACTTTTGTTTGTTCATTTAACAAGACACCAGTATTCGGCGACAAATGATTCGCACGTGTAAGATAAGAAGTGACCCCGTGGTGGAGGCAAATAATACAAACTTTTAATTTGCTGCTCTAACGAACACTTCTGTATTGGCTTGGTGATAATTTATTAAAGTAACAAATCATGAGGAACAATCATCAAGGGTAACCTTTCCGACTGACAGAACAACAAAACGCGAAGTAATTCTTCGATCTGTTTTCCTGATAGATCTTCAAGTAGCGAAAGAGTTTTTAACCTTTTACTAAAGGATTGTTCTCAGCGCACATCTCTTCTCTGCACTGGCAAAAAGAAATTGAAATTTCACGAGGTAAACGTTCCTCGTGACACTTTCCACGATATTTATCGGTTAGAAAAACAACGTGATGACGGATACATATTTTAGTGAAACACACCAAAATTTTCTCAACTAATTAGTTCATTTGCTATGGATGAAATTGTGTTCCGCCGTATTTAATCAACTTGAGCGTGACCTTCAAAATCAGCGATCTGATCGTCGTCGTGTGCGAATCAGCCGTGTCGACAGCGCGTCCGCAAACATTGCTCGTCTGGCGGAAAAGGAGAAAGAAAGAAAGAAAGAAAGAGAGAGAGAAAGAGCCGGTGCTTTATCCGCGCAGGAAGGCGTATTATAATAAAGAGCTTAAATCATCGCGAGAGCCGCGCGACGACGCGACGCCGCGAGCTTTGATGTTCACCGTCGTCGGGCGCCCCTCGTGTGTACACGGGCTCGTCGTTATTTGAGAGCGACAAATCGTCACGAGCGTCTCTCGTACACGCGTGTATGCTCGAGGTAAGCGTCGGCGGTAGGGTTAAGCGGTGGTGGAGCGAACGTGCGAGCGAGCGAGGCCCGGATAGGGATAAATAAGCCGGTGTCAGAGTTGATATCGGTGGCTGCCGCGCGCGACGTCACACGGCTAATAGAGATAGGCACGTGTTACACATCGGGCCAACACCAACGACCCCACTGGCACTGCCTCCTAACCAGGGGTGGCGGCTCCTCCCGCCTCCCTACGCCCGCGCCGTCCCGCCAGCCCCCAAAAACTTCCCCTGCATGCGTGGCAGCGGTCCCCTTTCATCTCGCGGCACGCATTCGGCATTCAGTCAGGAACAGTCAGTTACGAGCGAGCCGTCGACAGGTCAGGAACGCCGCTGCGCTGCGCCGTGCCGCGCCGCCGTGCCGCGCATCGAGAGAGAGAGCCGCTCGCACAATAGCCCGCGCGTCGGGGCTACTCTAATCGTTCCGGCCACGTGCTCCCTTTCGATAGTCGATCTTCGCGCGCGGTTGATGACGTTCCGACAGGTATCGATCGCTCCTGTACACCGGCGGCTTTGAGCCGCGCCGTTTTTGCCGACGAGCGGGATGACTAACGTTCGCCGCCGGAGCGGATAATTAATCGTAATTTGTCACGACGGAGGCCCGTTATACCACCTCGCCTCGTGCGCGCATTATCGTCGCGTCGTATTCGAGTATTCGCGCGGCGTTGTTCGACCGTGAGAGAGAGAGAGAGAAGCTCGCGTGGAGGACCGATGTGAACGCGCGCGCGCGCGCACGGAGAGCCGACAAGTAATTTATCGTAAAGTGTGTTTTCGCTCTCGATATAGGCGGTAATAGTCTGTCGTTTCGTCTGTTGTGCGTCTGTCGCGTGTATTTGCGCGGCCGGGAGGGGGGGGGGAGGGGCAGCAGGTATATTGTGCGTGTTTCTCGCGTGCACGCGCTCGCTCACTCGCGCAGCGCGCGACAGGCGTTTCTCAAACGTTGAATTATCCATCGACCGTTACCATCGCGCGCCAACACGCCAACGTCCGAGGCGCGCAGGCTCTATCTATCACGCGAGCCTTTTTTTCCGCCTGCCGCCGCCGATGATTCCGGGTATTCGTCGTTTCCATCATACGCGCGCGGCACGGCGAAAGCTGTTTGCATAGTAATTCCCATGGCGGACGATTATGAAATATTAACGTCACGGCGTCACCTGCGTTGTGCCGCGCGGCGTCGTTCGCGGATCGGTTACAAGAAAATTATCGCACGGTTATGATGATTAACGAGCACCGTCCCGGCTTACAAGCCGACGTTTCGCACTTTCCACAAAACTCGGACAACGCGTCCGTCCGGCGGGGAGAGGAGGAAGGCTCGCGCGGAGATTACAACGCCCGGTGTCCTTTGTAATTTCAGGGAGCCAATGAGTCCGCGCTGTCCCTCGAGAGATTCTCGGGAATCGTCCGGTCCGGCGACCGGAAGCCCCCCACCACCCGCTACCAGGAGCAGCGCGAGCCCAGTCAGTCCAAGTAGTATCGTGCCTCTACCCCTTGGAACTCACCCCCTACTACCACCCCACTCAGCAGCGGTGATGGCGGCGTACCTGCAACAGACCCATCAGCGCCTCCTCCTCGGGCACTCACCCCTGTCGCGCGGCTCGGTGTCGCCTCTGGTTTCCTCCTCGTGTTCGCCACCGGCGGCGACCCCCGGCCTCTTGGTGTCGCCTACCAGCGTCGGGGAGCTCTCGCCGTCGGCGACGCCTCTGCCGGCGGTGCTGGACTTCAGCACGAGGAAAGCGGCGTCTTCCATCGAGGAGGACGAGGAGGAGCAGATATTGAACCTCAGCAAACCGCCCACGCCGTCCTCTTCGACGGAGACGAACAACGGCCCGCTGGACCTGTCGGTGCCCAGCAGGAAGCGACCCGGTCCGGAGGACTCGCCGCCGCCGCCGCCGCGCAAGTCCTCGAGACTGGCGTCGACGGCGAGCAGCGCGAGCCACCACCAGGAGACGGTGCCGGGGGTCGCGCCGTCCAGCTTCGGCAGGCCGCCCGTGGTGTCCCCGTGGACGTCGCCGGTGGTAGCCTCGCATTTCCCCTACTTCGCCGCGGCGGTAGCGGCAGCGGCTACTAGTCAGCAGCAGCTCTCGCCGAAGAGCACCGGCGGCGTCGTGGATCATCATCAGCTGTGGAACGGCAAGATGAAGCCGCCGGCGCCGGCGGCACTGGAGAAACCGTATCAGCCGAGCGAGGCGACGAAGGCGCTCGAGAAGATGAGCGAGCTGAGCAAGTTGGGCGGCGAGGATCTCTTCAGGTCGTCCTCCGGAGGCGGCGGCAGCTCCGCAACGGCCGGCGGCACACCGGCGACCACGTCCAGCAGCCGTCACAGC
Organism: Dinoponera quadriceps; assembly: GCF_001313825.1. Classification (NCBI taxonomy): domain Eukaryota; kingdom Metazoa; phylum Arthropoda; class Insecta; order Hymenoptera; family Formicidae; genus Dinoponera; species Dinoponera quadriceps. The sequence continues at coordinate 506,692 of NW_014556445.1, forward strand.
GCCTGGCAGTCTCACTGGCTGAACAAGGGGGCCGATCAGGCGAAGGACGTGCTCAAGTGCGTATGGTGCAAGCAGAGTTTCCCGACTCTGGCCGCAATGACGGCGCACATGAAAGAAGCGAAACACTGCGGCGTGAATATGCCGGTGCCACCGCCGGCGTCCGGGCTTCACTCGCAGCAGACGACGATGCCGAGCGTACCGCCGCCGCAGCAACCGCACCAACCGCCGACCTCCGTCGGCGGCAACGCCCCGGGCAACAGCGCGCCCAGCAGCAAGCAAAGTCCATCCGACCTGAACCTGCTGATCAAGGAGACGATGCCGCTGCCGCGCAAGCTCGTGCGCGGCCAAGACGTCTGGCTGGGCAAGGGCGCCGAGCAGACGCGGCAGATACTCAAGTGCATGTGGTGCGGCCAGAGCTTCCGCTCGCTCGCCGAGATGACCTCGCACATGCAGCAGACGCAGCACTACACGAACATCATCTCGCAGGAGCAGATCATATCGTGGAAGTCGTCCGACGACGGGAAGAGCGGCAGCACCGCGGCGGCCGTGACCGGCGCGGGGAGCAACGCCGCGGGTGTCCAGCCCGGCGGCGGTTCCGGCCCTCACGGAGGAAACGGTCCCGGCGGCCCCGGTGGCGGCGCCACCAGCAGCCACGTGAGCGCCGTGTTGACGTGCAAGGTGTGCGACCAGGCGTTCAGCTCTCTCAAGGAGCTGAGCAACCACATGGTGAAGAACTCGCACTACAAGGAGCACATAATGCGCTCCATCACCGAGAGCGGCGGCCGCCGGCGACAGACGCGCGAGAAGCGAAAAAAGTCACTGCCCGTGAGGAAGCTGCTGGAGCTGGAGCGGGCGCAGAACGAGTTCAAGAACGGCGACGCCGCCGCCGGGCTGACTCACAGCCTCGGCAAGCACGCCGGCAGGATCACCTGCGAGAAGTGCGGCGAGAAGATCGAGACTCCGCTCTTCGTCGAGCACATACGCCAGTGCATCGGCGCCGGCACGGTCGGCGTCAATCAGCGGAACTTCCTGAAGAACGCGCTCATGTCGAATCACCTCTCGGCGACGCTGCCGCCGGCCGAGAGCGGACGCAAGAGCGTCAACGAGGAGACGTCCTCGATATCCTCGAGGCACCACCGATCCCCCTCCTCGGCGAGCGACGCGACCACGCCGGGCAAGGACACCCCGACGCCCAACGAGAGCACCGCGCCGATCGGCACCTCGCCTTCCGTTCTGAACGCCATCGAGAAGCTGATCGAGAAGAGCTTCGACTCCCGCGTGAGACACGGCACGCCCGGGCTGCACCACGCCCAACCCGGCGCGCCCATGGGCACCAGCATCCTCAAGCGTCTCGGCATCGACGAGAGCGTGGACTACACGAAGCCTCTGGTGGACCCGCAAACGATGAATCTGCTCCGTTCCTACCAGCAGCACCAGCAGCAGCACTACAGCGCGAACGCCGCGGCGAGGAGGGAGCGGAGCGGCAGCGAGTCCAGCTCGATCTCGGAGCGGGGAAGCGGCAGGACGGACACCATGACGCCGGAGAGACGCATCGACCTGTCGTCCGCCGCGAGCCACGAGAGACACTCCCTGTCGCACCACCATCGCGTCACCCCGGAGAAGCAGACCGCCGCCGCCGCCGTGCCCCCCTTGCCCGCTCGCCATCATCCGGAGGAGTCCGGGGACGAGGAGTCCGTCGTGGTGAAGAAGGAGCCCCGGGACGAGGAGGCGGAGGAGAGAGGCGCGAACGAGGAGGAGCAGCAGCAGTCGACGAGAGAGGTGTTCGTGAAGAAGGAGATAGTGGACGACTGCAGGGACGAGGAGGAGCAGCAGAGTTCCTACAATCACCGACGGAGCGGCAGCCTCCACGAGACGGCCGAGGACGGGCGGGAGGTGCTCTCACCGCGTATGAATCCACCCACGCCGCGGCCGACCAGCCAGGTGGAGCAGGTGGCGCGCAGCCCCTGCAGGAACAGCACGAGCAGTCCCACCAGCAGCGACCGATCGGTCACGCCGCGGGGCACGCCCGACACCAAGGCGTCCAGCAGCCTCGGCGCGCTCTCCTCCATGTTCGACAGCCTGTCGGGCGGCGGAGGCAGCGCGAACGTCGACTCCCAGGGACGCAAGACCAGCAGCCATCCTCTCGCGGCGTTGCAGAAGCTCTGCGACAAGACGGAGACGCGGGGCCCCAGCGCGAGCGGCGCCTCGAGATCCTCCGCCGGCTCCGCCATCGGCCCGAGCGGCGCCGGCGCAGGGGGAGTGGGGGTCTCAGGCCCCGGTCCGGGGCCCACGCCCGGTGCCATCCTCGCCTTCAGCTGGGCCTGCAACGACGCCGTCGTCACCGCGGATTCCATCATGAAGTGCGCCTTCTGCGACACCCCCTTCATCTCCAAGGGCGCCTACAGGCATCATCTCTCCAAGATGCACTTCGTCAAGGACGGCGTGATCCCGGACCCGTTGACCATCGGCAGGTCGGCGGCCGCTGCCGCGGCGGCGATGGCCTCCCAGGGCACGTCCGGCGGACCGAGCCGCAACTCCTCGTCGCCGCCGAGCTCGCAGCGCAACAAATCGCCGCCGTTGCCGCAGGCGAACGGCAGCCCGTCGCAGTCAGCGGCCTCTCCCCTCGAGGAGAGCCCGCACTCCAAATTTCTCAAGTATACGGAGCTGGCGAAGCAATTGTCCAGCAAGTACGTATAGTCCGAGCCCCGTAAGTAGCGGCGCCACTTGTACATAAGTGTATCTATACGACTGTAACTAGCGATGTGGTTGGACAAATTTTCACCCCTTCCCCGCGAACACCGCCGCGCCGGACGACGTCGTCGCGCATCCGACGTCTTCGGGTTTATGCTTAAAGAGGCTGTGTCGTGGCTGTACCGGTGCCGGGGGACGGAGATCCCCGCGAGGATACGGGAATATGCTCTCTGATGCCGAATCGCGAACGAGGGAGGGGGGGGGG
>NW_014556445.1:509675-516495 GCF_001313825.1 Dinoponera quadriceps
GAGAGAGAGAGAGAGTTCGCCGATGAAGTCTGCAAACGTATAACCGATAGTTTTCCTCCGATTATCCTTTCACAACAATAAACGTTCGGGAGAGGGAGAGAGAGAGAGAGAGAGAGAGATCGCGTTCTATTCGCGCGCATTATCGCTGCCCGTGAGAACGAGGGATCGATCGCATCTCGACGTTCGTAGTCTTTATCGTCAATTTTCTTGCGAGTACGCGACCGAACATCTCTCGAAACCTACGCGGAACGAGGCACGCGCGACGCATCAGCTTTGAGTGTTCCGAAAATCGCGCGGAGTTTCGAGGGAGGGGGGGGGGGATATTTAACGGGAGCGCGGTGCTTGCGCCCAATAATGGCGGAAGGATCGCGACCGATAAATGCGAACCTCGGGGCGCGTTTCAGCCGTAAACGCTTCATTGTAAAACCACCTTCTCCTCAAATCGATCTTCTCCGAGAGATATCAATCCGTCACGCCTCGCGTGTCTCGTCTCGGCGTTACACTCGCTCGACGAAGAACACGCGGAAATATAATACGCAATCATACGTTGGCAGCCGTGACTCACCGCTACACAAGCGTCGAAAGCCTCGCCACCGCACTCTTTCAGCCTAAATGTGGATACCTTCGTCAAAAAGACTTCGCCGTGTTGCGACTATATTATTATAGTAAACGAATTTCGTTCTCACACGCGGGAGTAATTGCAAACGCGCGATGCAACACGCAACCCGCGGCTCCTTTTCCATTTTTGGCGATTGTTTTGTCTGTCATCGAGGACGCATCTTATCATTCCTGGGTCGGACGTGCACGATTAGCGTGCGCGTGCGACCAGTCGAAAACGAAAAATCTCTACATCGGAGAGAGAAAGAGAGAGAAACAGAGAGAGAGAGAGAGAGAGGCAATCATCTCGCGAACTACATTATTTTGTATGCATCTCTCTTGTTGTTTTTTTGTCTCTTCCTTTTTTTTTTTGCACCGATCCCCTCTCTTCTTTCAACACTTACTCCGTTCATAGTCGTTACAAGAGGATTGTACTCTAGAATAAAACAGTGCGCGCGTAATCGTTTCGAATGTCTTTTTTTCTACTCGCTATAGATCGCGTGCAATGTGTGGGAAACCTCGCGAGAGGGTTTCCCCCGCTTTCTCGAAGAATTCTTCCTCGGTCGCTATGGGAATAAGAGTGTAAGGCAGGACGCGCGCAACTTCGTACAGTCGACCTTTCGTATCGTTAGAATTTTCCCGCAGCACACGTCTGGCCTTTGGTGTTTTTCTTTTTCTTCTTTCCGTTTTTTGTTTTCGTATTTTCCTTTCCGTCGGCACATACGAATTAACAAATTGTCCCAACGAATCCGATTTTCCTTTGTGCCCAAGGAACGTGAGAGGGTGTGACGATGATGTGGGTGTTGAACGAGCGTTAATTAAATTGTGATGCCACCATATCTCGCGGCACTGCTGAGTCACGGGGCTCGGCACGCGGCCAAGTTTGTGATTTTATAAATACTTAAGGACGTTTACGACGTGAGATGAGGGAGATCGCGTGAGACGAAGGATACTGCAAAAATCGGTTAGATCGCAGAGAGAAGGAAAGAGCGAGGAAGAGAGGGTGAGGGAAAGAGAGAGAGAGAGAGAGAGAAGGATAAAGAGAAGTGAAGAAGAGGAAAAGTAAGATGGAGAGAGCTAGAACGAGAGAAAACGAAACGAGAGGAGAAAGCTTGCCTATCACTTGTCGTAAGATCGTCACCATGTATACCTTTAGATCGTAAGGTCGTAGTTTATTAGCGCATAGGATAGGCTAGGGTTCGACCCTGTATAGGAATCTCTTTGTTGATACTTATTACTACGAAAAATCGGTGAGTTTGCTCGCGGGGACGGACGAGTGCGCCGCCTCGGAGAGCGTTATGACTGCTGCGAATCGAAGGTGTGGGAGATACACGAGCGAGTATAGAAGCGACAAGAGCCGAAGGATGCGGAGATGCGGTGCAATAGCGAGGCTCGCGATTAATTGAATAAGTACGCGCGAGTCAAATGCGTGTGTGAGAGACTGGAGTCTGAGAGAGAGAGAGAGAGTGTGTGTGTGTGTGAGAGAGAAAGAAAGAATGCGAGTAAGAGCGAGAGAACGACAGAGGGAGAGAAAAAGGACGAGTGAGAGAGAGAGAGAGAAAGAGAAAATGATGCGTCGTCGAAGAACGCAGATTTTCTCGACGTAACGTACGTGTAGACCATTGTAAATTTTCTTTGTTCAAATAATATTTATTGCGCCAGGAGCGAGCCAACGCGTCATTTTACGTGTAAAATATTGTCATTATTATCACTCGAATTATCGCGAATACTGTGTATATTGATTATAATTACGATTATTATATTACGATGATGCGCGTGGCGGAGAATGCAGTGATAAATGCGGAGCACTGGGCGTGACTGGATTTGAGTACGAATGTTACGACGACAAGAGTGAAAGAGTAGGAGAAAATGCGCGCGAGAGTCGAGAGACAGAAAGATAGAGTGACAGTTTCGAGGAAAGGGAGAAAGTATGAGAGAGAGAGAGAGAGAGAGAGAGAGAGAATACTCGCGAGAGAATGAAACAGTTGAAACACAGGTGGGAAAGATTGAGCAGCTACGTACGGTCCTTAACAAGGAAGACCGGAAAAAGAACGGAACATACTTGTATACGTATTTCTTGTAAACTCTAATTCTTCCATCGCGGACTTTAAAAGTATTTATCGACATATAATAATAATATTAATATTATTATTGTAATTATATACGACTGCTGGGAGTGTGACACGAACGTAACGCGAGACGATTACGTGGCTGCGACAAATACGACACAGACACAGAGAGAGAGAGAAAGAGAGACACACACACACGCGCGCATACACACCGTAAGGACATACCGTAAGGACATGCACACACATTGTCGCGGTGACACTCGAGGAAAGGAACAGCCAGCCGTGCGAATGATACGCTCGAAACGTACCTACCTACTTACAAACACGCAACCACAAAGATATGCATCATGTATACGCGAACTCTTGAAACCATTTTACCAGATTTGTCATTATTTAATTATTTCGGTTGTATTTTAAAATGCAATTAAAGCTCAAATAAATATATATGTTATAAACTAAGAACGTGTGCTCACTAGCGCCCGCTTTTTCCACCTCGTCCGAAAACGAGAAATCCCAGCACCAATGATCCTCCCCCCCGTCCCCTCCGACCGCCGACTTACCCCCTTAGTGTAACCGACGCGAGGCATGCTCGCGGTGAACGACATCGCATTTTGCCTATTTCAGGAGAGAGAGAGAGAGAGAGAGAGGAGTCTCGGTTAATTCTTATTAATCCGAGCCACGGTCGACGAGCAAAAGCGCAGAATGTATTCGCCGGACGCGCGTACTCACTACGTAAGTACCAGCTCGGGACAATTTGTCACCGAACGCGTCTCTAAACGGGCGACCGACGAGCAGCAACGCGCGCACGCTCGTTAAGAGTGTCCGACTAATAGCGCGAATTCTCCGCTATCGACGCACGATCGTTAGCGCGAAACCACTTTTCGCTTTCTTTCGACGGATGCCTGCATTAATTAGAAATACCGGTATCCGTCTGCTTCGCAACGTGCGCAAGCACGGCTTATCTCCCTGCCTCTTCGCGGAGATGGCACTCGAAATTTACGCCTGCGAACTCGTCGGAGAGAAAATGAGAGAGAAGAGATCCTTAATATAGCGGGGAGTACGCGGAGTGGTACGCGTGTACGCTCGCTAATTCGGTGCCATACAATACCGCATCGAATGTACCGCATCGGTATCAAACTCACCCCCGCGTATGTTAGCCGCAAAGAATAGACACGGCCGGCGGATAAACTAGATAAACCGGCGACTCTGTACGCCACATTACGAGCGCACGATTTCGCTTATCAGCCGGGAGACGTTCCGCGAGATATCATCTCCCTCAAGGCCGCCGCTCGCCTTCGGACCCTCCGTTGAATCCAACGAATTCCCCGATCGTCCCGCCCGCCTCTCTGTTCCTCCTCCTCCTCTTCCATCTCCTCCTCTTCCTCCTGCTCTCCGCTCCTTCTCACCCCTCTCACCCACGCTAGCTGGATTCGCGCGTCGTCTCTTCTCGTCGTCTCTCTTTTTTATTTAACCCTTTTTTTTTTTTCACCATTTGCCGTGCATAATGACGACTTGGAGTCGCTGGATGGTGGTCGCCAGCCAGCAAATCACGGTGAAGGTCGGTCCGCTGAAGGAGCCGAAGGGACAACGGCGACACAGAGGAGAACATCGCGAGGAGCCGGGGGAAAGGGGGGAGGAGGAGAAGGAGGAGCGGGAAAGGTGGGTAGGGAGCCGCAGAAACCGGTCGGCCACTACTCGTCCTCTTCATAAGAGATACGCCGCATGCCGCAGATACGCGGATACTTTTATTTTAACCGTAATGCGCTAATGAATTGATACAGCGCCGAGCGGCTCCCTCACGCCCCGCGCGCGCCTCCGTTCCTTATTTTACTCGCTTACTCCTCAAGGGTGGCTCGCCGGCGGTGATGCCGTCGCGATCCCTCCGAGCGAGCCCTCTATTCTGGAACATCGGCTCGAATTACGAACGATTAGTTTCAGAATAAAGCGATTTTTTTCTAACGACGCGCGGAATATACATTTCCGGAACATTTTCCGAATGCGCGCCGCACGGCGCTGACCTGGTTTCGTTTTTTTCGTACGCGTTGCCGGATAAATTTAAATTATATAATTTAATATAACGCGAAATATGATATAATATTAAAACATAATGCAGAGGAGAAGGTAGAATATGAGATGGGATGGAAATTTGAGACACCGGGAGATGTAATTTCGATTCCCCCGCCGCCCCCTCTCTGCCACTTTTTTTCCGGAAAAAATACGAGAATTTCGAATGTGCGATCGCGCGGTCCATACGATTCCTGTTTACGTCATCGGAGTACACGCGTAAAATACAAAACGTTACGGGTGTAACTATCATAAAATTAAACGCGGTCGATTTTACGAGTCGGAAAAACGCAACGTGCGTCTCCCCCCCTCTCTCTCTCTCTCTCTCTCCCGTGTTCTCCCACCTTCTTTGTCTAACGCGTGCAAAATGTAGATTCGCGTGCCGGTGATTCGTCGATGCTCGCGAAATCGCGTTAAAAAAGGGAGAATTTACGATCCGATGTTTGTCCAAATTCGAAGGTAAAGCCGGGCCAAGGGTAGAGAGAGAGCAGCTCGTTCGGGTAGCGAAGAAAAGCGTGAAGGAGGATTTGTGAAGGGCCGGAAAGGGGGAGTAGCGATGAGACCAGCGAAACCCGGGGAGAACGTGAGCGGAGCGAAGCGGGGCCAAGACGGATGGGTAACGGTAACGATAAAGAATTTAAATCTTGCTCTATCTTAGCGAGCGACCAATAAATCCTCGATAAGGCTCTCCCGATTCCACGAGAGGCCGAGCTATTAAAGCGGCCGTGGGCGCTCGATTGCCGGAAGTCGCCCGTTACCACGCCACGGTCAACGGTGCATAATTACTCAAGCATAATGATCGCGGAGCGTCGATCCGAAAGAAGGAGGCGGCGGCGTCGAGTGATTCCGCGCGAGCGCTAAAACGCCGCGCGTCCGATAATGCGCAACGGCGGAAAGAACGACGGTTATCGTCGCGCGCGCAATTGCGCGCGAAGATAGCCCGCGATATATACTGTAACAAAAACCGTCGATCGAGCGTACACGCTCTTGGTAATCGCCAGTGCATTCAATTCGAATCGGTGCATCGCCTCTGATTTCCCTATCTAAATCGCCGGGTGCATCAGCCGGCGCATCAATTGGGCGACGTTATCGTAAACATAGGACGTACATATACGCCTGATCGGCGCTCCGGCTCGATCGACCATTCGAATAATAATTACGAAGCGACCTCTCTCTCTCTCTCTCCCTTTCCTCCCTTCGGTCTGTGCTCAGAAGGGGCTTTGGGAGGAGGGGACCGGGTTAGGGAACAAGTCACCGATTCGAGACGAAAACGATGAAGAAATGCCGCGCGCGCATAAGGCGAGCGCCGAAGGAAAAGGAAGAAAAGAGACGAGGAATGGAATAAAAGTGTGTAAGACAGAAAACGTAAAGAGGCGGAAGGGGGAGAAAGCGACAGGAGGAGGACAGGTGGGCAAGGGGGAGGGTAACTGATGAAGAGGGAGAAAGAGTAAGAGAGAGAGAGAGAGAAAGATGGAGGGAGGGAGGGAGAAAAGAGGGCTTACGGACCTCACCTACCTATTGCCCGGGGCCGGTAATGAATTCGTCTAATGGGTCGTAAAGAATGCGATCTTATGGAGCGAAGAGGATAAAATAAAACATCGCCGGAGAGGCTACCGATTCTCGAACGGCCCTTAAACTAACCCTCGCCTCGAAGGAACGAGACCTCATCCCTCCCGACGGTATTTAAACGCTACCGTCGATACACATCGCGTCGATGAGGACTATCGTAACGTGAGAGAGAGAGAGAGAGAGAGAGAGACCCGTTGTGCTGACGCGATATCCCGGAAAAAAGCGTGCGTGTCGATCGAAGCGAGCACGTAGAAAGCACTCGGTGTCGTTTCGATTCGCGCGACGAACGGTGCTGGTTTCCACGGGAGCGCTCCTTTCGGTATAAATTAAGCAACCTCCGCGAACGGTCGGTCATTTTGATACAACAGGCGACGCGAGCGGCCGCTCTCCGCGCGGAATTGGCCCGCTGAGAACCACTGGCGGGGATCGAAGGATCGTTGACGATATCGAAATCGGTAATTCCCCGACGATTGGCCCGCCGATGAACCCGCGCTGGTCAAGAGGTCTTCCCCCCCCCCCTT
>NW_014556445.1:516522-525259 GCF_001313825.1 Dinoponera quadriceps
GCTTCGTTCTTTTTCCTTTTACCGATACCCTCCGTGCCGTCTTCTGCGGCCTTCCCGATCTCCCTCGCCGCCCTCGTAGCGCAATCCGCGTAAGCGCAGTTCGTCTTGAACACGTCCCGACGTTTCTGTTCTTTATGTGCACCGCGCCAAGAGCTATGGGGATCCCTAGTTACTATCTATACCGGTCGGTGACTCCTCTCTTTCCCTTACTCTCTTTCTGGCCGTGTTCACAAGTACCACGGGTCCTTGCCGATTCCCGTGTCCCTTTCCGCCACCGATGGGTATATATGGGTACCGGATATCCATCGGAGTCCAACGACCCCCCCTCTCCCGTTCGCCGGCGCACACACGTACTCTCACGTATCTTCGCTCTCTTCACCGCAGCCGAGCGGCCGTCTCTCTTTCTCTTTCCCTAAGCATTCGCGACGTTCGAAAGCGAGAGCAGAGGCATTAGAGAGCCACCAAAAACCAGGAGAGATCCGACGATAGCCCAAGATTTGTAGCGGTCGTGGCCGGCCGATAACCAGCGCGCTGGTTGTCCGAAGGACCGTTCATTCCATACCCACTTCATGCCCGGCCACGTCGATGACATCGAGGCTTAATCCTCGCCTAGTGGTCATCCTATAATGCGTAGTTATGTCGGAGGGGGATCGACGACTATACGTGCCCGATGGTGCGCCCGGGCCTCGTCGGGCCTTGCGAGTGCTGTTAATAGGCGCATGTCGGCCATCGCGAGGAAAATATCCGTCGAGGGAGAGAGAGAGAGAGACAATATGTGTACGTGGTGCGTTCGATTTCAAGGGAATCTGCCGGGGGGACTCTCCTTCCTCGATTTTTACAACGAGCGAATAACACGCCCGGCGCGTCATACCGCCGACGGTTATGTCGCGTAACGGCGAAACTCGCGCGATAGCTTCACGGAAGCCGTCCCGCCGGCCATCTGCATATCGATATACCGGGCGTACGTTTATTACCCTGGGCGTCGCGAGCAATACGACAAAATTCGCAGCCGATACGATTTCAAGGCTCGCGGTTCGAGCAGACCCAGGTGTTTTTTTCAGCGGCTACGTCCTTCGAGGTGGCTGGGCGCAAGGATTTTAATCCTGTTACTACGTGACTCCGCCGGCGGATGATGAAGATGTCAGTTAGCGGAGAACGCGTGGGAGAGCCAGCTGGATACGCCGCGGCCGGTGGGTGTTCGCGCGCTCTCGTCGTCTCCGCGCGCGCACCAAGTTTCTGCCCGCTTCTTCTCGCTCTTTCTGCCCCCTTGTCCACCTTCTCTATCCCGCTCCTCCTCCCCCTCGCCGTTTCTATCTCTCCGGCTCTCCGGCTCTTTTTTGCTTCTCGTTCCCTCCTCGTCTCTCGTTCCAATTTAGTTTCGTAAGATACGCGCGATCTGTACATCTACTTTACGACGGTCGCACGTGCATACTAAGAGGGGCCCCCGCAAAAAGAAGTTGCGCTTAAGGGTAAGGCGCGCCTGATCAGGTAAGCTACTATCTGAGTAAGACGCGACTGCCTCGTTACATTTGTTCTTCACTTTACACGAGCCCTGCGTACCGTGAACAACAGGCTTAAGTTCACGTCGCAATAATAAAAATTCCCCAAGCGACGCATACGCCGCGGAATCGTGCGTGGCATTTGCATTTCAGATTAGTGAATTTTATTTTAGTCGCGGCGAGCTGCCGCGTGTCTCTTTATCATAAGCGGCGGGCGCCGATCGATCGGGCCCGAATTTTCGACGGCGAAAGTGCCTCGCGAGAAATCAAAGCGCGGCCTCGTCGGCAGTCCGATTTGTCCAAGTCGGACGCACGCAAACGCGCCAGGTATCGATAAAAAATAATGATCGGTCGGGACGAGAAATACAGCGTGATATCATACCGAACCGCGAGAAGTGGAAAGCAACGGGGCGGAGGAGAGAGAGGGGGGGAAACGTCCTTTGTTCGGGACAAACGATAAAATCGTTTTCGAACGATCGCGTCGGTCGGCCGAAGAAAAGAAAAGAGAATGGAAGGAAAGAAAAGGGAAGATTTCGTGGGCAGTGATTAACGACGCTTTACGCTTTACGGCTGTCGGTGCGTCGCCTCGTCAGATATTCGGGTTAGCATAACATCGTAAAACACCTCGACGTAAGCACTTCGCGCGCGCGCGCGAGTTACGCGGGCCTTCTACATCAGCCGTGAGATCGAAAATCGCGGCGGGATCGCTGTAAATAAATAGCCGGCTGACGACCTCGCAACTTCTCTTTCGTTAAACATTTGCGTTGGCACCGGCGCAGAATTCATCGCGCCGATGCCTCCTCCTCGTCGTCGAACCTGTAAGAACCGCGGTTAAATAAACGCGTGCAGCGGCCACGATCGCCGTGCGACTACACAGTTTCACCGAAGTGCGCTCCCCCGACTCATCGTTCTCTCCGTCTGCATTAAGAACGTATCGACCATAACTCGAAATAGTGACAGTACTTTGAAGAATTTATCAATTCATTCGGTTAGTGAGGAATTGAGTGATCTATATGAGCTAACGTTCGTACGAGAAATGATAGGCCGGACTCTATGTAAAGAAAAATGGCTTGCTGTAACAACAGTTGCTTTATTCTTCAAAAAGTCACGCATCCACTCACGGGTCAAAAGCCTAAGAGACTTATGACGTTATTTGAAGATCGGCAGTAGTTCTCATAGGCCTTTGGCGTTCCTCAAATATTTTAGAAGATGTACATGATGAAGGTTCTTTTTCTCTCTTTTCTGTTAATAACGATAAACTTTTAGCGGGGAGTTTTTGGGTTAAAATCACAGTTTTGAGGAAACTATTGGATTTCATCGTGGAATCGCAAAACTTCGAGAGTCGCAAGAATAATTTAGGTAATAATAAAAATTCATCCGTTGTAACTGCTACCATCAGCCTGATTCAGCGAGGTAATCGCTTTCCTGACGGCAACTAATCAAAGACAACAAACATAAATTAATGATAAATTTAATAAACGCGAGTAATCCATAGGAGACCGAAAGATGCAAAAATCAATTTGCACACTTCTTTTCGTGACGTAGGCCCGAGCGATCTACGGTGTTACTTCAGCGTCGAGATCGCGGGTGTTACTTTCGGGTGAATGAAACGCGAGATATCGCGAGAGAGGACGTGCGTGTGACGGGACGTGGAACTACGTCGCGCGCTTGCAAGAAAATCCGCGCGCAAAATTCACCGCGCATTAATTGCCGTGATATAATCTACGCCCCCGAGAGTAGCCGGTTGAATTCGCGCGTAAACACGGTTCTCACACACACACACACACGGCGCGACTGGAAAGCCCCTTAAACCCGATCTGAAATTATTAAAGCGGCGCACTAAATCTTCCAGCCAGAGAACAGAGAACTGGATCTAGACGTCGTCGTCGTCGGTGGTGTATGCAGAGGTGGACGATAAATACGTCTCGATTCTTTTCGCGAGCCCTACCTGCCGCGCACGAACGTATAGAACTCGCGATCGATGATTTTCGTACTAACGATCTCCGGAGAAAGAGAGAGAGAGAGAGGGCGCAACGAGGAGAGACGGAGGATCGCGGAGGCGTGAGCGCGAGAAAGAGGTCCGAATGGGAACGCGGGGGATTAAACAAAGGCGTCGCGATAACAAATGAAGCGAGATGCAAATCGCCATTCGTTCTCGGACGTAGCGGTAACGGACACCCGGGCCGACGCGCGTATATCATCTGACTCATCGCCGGGCAACTTCATGACAAATTCGGAATCCGAAAAGCAGAGCGCGCGGCTCGCCGCGCTTCTTCCGGCGCGCCTCAACGCCCGGCGATACAGGCGATAAATCAGCGACGCTGAGAAGTCGCGATACACTCGAAACTGGGTGCAATCTTACCGCGAAGGTCGCCGCGTTCGCGACGACCTCATTACAGGAGACTGTTCGTCGGAGGAGTCTGATGGTGGGGCGGTAAGTGTCGCGCGGGGGAGGAGGGCGGGAGAGGGGGCGAGAATCTGTCAGGGCTGCCACACTCGGGCACAGATTTACAAGGCTGCCGCTGTTTTACGACCCCACAAAGTGCCGCTCGCTCTCGCTGAGCACCCGACACACACGTATGTGTACACGCGGGTGTAGCACGCTTGTGTGCGTGCGTACGCGAGCGCGCACGAAGGGCATCGGCACGTTCGCGGCCGCGCATTCGTACGCTTATAAACGCGTCATTCCGCCTCGCCGGCTCCATTATTCGGAGTTTTACAATGCCGCTGCTCACTGCGGCCGATTAGTCCGGCCGCAAATTAGAAATCTGATCGATCGATTCGTCAGATTTGGCTGGCTCGTTAACCGCTGGTAACGCGCGTGTCAACGAACGTGGACGGACGCGTTTCTCCGACGACGTGAATCAACCGTCCAACAACAAGGTAGGATCGCTCAACCGACCGGTTCTAGCGTTTCCGCCTTGATGAAGCATTACATTTCGGGTGTTTCACATGCTCTGCGATATATTTCGTTCGCTTTTCGATATTTTCTAACTCACCGTGAGAGAACAAAAAGTCTCTAGGCGGGGAAAGTTGAAGAAGTACAAAATGCTTCCACCGGTTAAATTTATCGTGTTACATATAAAGAAAAGATTGCAGTAAAAATTATCGCGAAATTTCCCCAAAAAAATGATCATAAAAATTCTCACAAAAATCCACGAAATTTTGCTTCAATGAATATCATTTTTTCAAGCGCAACGTTTTAGTCCACTGAATAAATTATATAATTCCTGTGATGAGTCATCAGCTGATCCGATGATTTTGTCAGAAACTATGTGTATCAACGCGACACATTGTTGCGTCAACGTGTTCAGTGGGCATCTGTTCGAACGAAGGCGACCGTTGATTTTGTATATTCCACCGTTCCTTTTTTCTCAATTTACATGTGACAGCATGAATCACCGTGCGCGAAACACTTCCCATCTCGTGACGCGCGGACCGCGGAGAAAGAAGCCGAAAAACACGCGTCGTTGCCTTGGTCCGCGCTGTAATTGAAATTATAGACAGCCGGTGTCATGCGCGAGAGCGCGCGTTTGAATTATTCACGAGACAGAATTACGCGGGTTTGTTGTAAACAGTAATTTATATTTTGCGAAAATGGATTTCATGACGCTGTTTGTGAAATGCAAGTTGCGATTCGGCATAATAAATCGCTGGGCGTTTAAGCACGACATATTTTGCGATTATTTGCAAATTCGTACGTCCGATCGCGCGAGTCGCGTGTTGCGCTCGCGTATATTGGCAAATACATTTTATTATATGGGCGCAACTAAATGATAAGCCGAACATCCGTTATAATGAGCCCCGGCTACCTATCGCGCGCGCGCGCGCTGCCTCGCTCGCTCGCTTTTGACGTCAAATTTTTCACGAATTATCTGCCGCCATAGTCATCGTGACAAATAACACGGCTGATCGCGCGAAAGAACCGTATGATTTACGGCCTGGGAGCGCGGCAATCTTTGTAGTCATCTGAAATAACATCTCGGGTAGCAGCTTCTGATTACCGAGAGTACGTTTTATCGAGCTCGCTGCTTACGAGAACACGGCCGATAAGCTAATATCGCGTCTAAGTGCCATTTTATACGCGCGTGTCGAATAATTCCGCCCCTTCCACCTCCTCCCTGCCCCTCATAGAATTAAGGCTCGGAGCGTTGGACGCGTGTGAAACTGCCAATTTCGGGCGTCCGCAGTTCACGAATCCTCGTTCTCTCTTAACGCGTTCGCGAACCGGTGTAAAATTAATCTTTACGATTTGTCGCGAATCCGTTAAAAGTTCGCGCTCGCGCGCGATAAATAACACGACTCTATTTACGGGGATACACACTTCTCCGGAGATGCTCCGCGCGCGCGCGCGCGCTTAAGCCGAACCAGATCGAGGCTCGTTTAGATGCGCATCTCGGCGCGCTTAATTCACGGATCTCTCTCTTTCTTTTTCCTTCGCTCGCTCGCTTTCCCTCTCTCTCTCTCTCTCTTTCTCGACGCACATATCCAGTCCACGCGGGTTACTTTTTTACGAGCGCGCGTCCGATGACAAGTAGATAACGCGTGGCGCACCGCGAACTGCAAATGCAAATCACTTCCGGCAAGTGTCTATCCTCGGCTCTTTATGTCGAGTTGAATTCGCCCGAAGTGGCCGTGTTCACACGGTGAGAAGTTATCAATTCTCCGGAGGCGCGCCTCCGCGATTTTTGCACGCGCGGCCGGCCCTCGGAGGAATATAGAGCTGGCTTTGTGGATTCGTTATCAAGGGAAGGCGACAGAGGTCCCTGTCGAGCCCGCAGGTGTCAGGACGGTGTTTTATTGCGGTGTAATCGAGCCGACGGAGAGACGCCGGAAATGGTCGCAGATAGTCGACGGCGCAGGAAACAGTCGTGGGACCTCACACGACGCGACTGTCGAATGTCTGGCGTGGTTTTCTATCAAGTTGACAACCTCGCGCTATAAAATCTCCGGTGTCGCGTTTCACGAGTCTTCCGAATACGTGAGCCAGCTTTAATGACTCCGGCGCACTTAATAATCCGTGGGAGCGGATGAAAAAATTATCAACGCGTTAAACGGAGAAACGCGAGAGAGAGAGAGAGAGAGAAAGAGCGTGAGTTATATAAGGAGAGGCGATAACTATTGCCACCCTGAATACCTTCGATCAGAAAGACAAAACTGATCTGCAGATCTTCGAAGATCTGCTCTACCTACACCGAGAAGAAAATTTTTTGCATTTGTAATTATAATTGCATAAGTGAAAGAATTAGTATTATCATCGTGAAACTGTCGCTTCTTGCATCATGTAATTCCTGTCGGATACATTTTTCACGCGTCCTCCAAATACGTTAGCCAGCCTTTAATAACTTCAACGCACTTAATAATCCGTCATGAGCGGATGAAACAATTATTACGTTTCGCCACGTTAAATGGAGAAACACGGATGAACGTGAGATACAAGCGATAACTATTGCCATCTTGAGTATCTTCGATGAAAAAAAAGTTTAACCTGTAGCTATCTTCGAAGCAACTCTAACCAGGAAGAAAGAGTTATCGTCGTAAGACGGCCGCTTTTGCATCATGTAACCGTTCTGTTAGATACATTTTTCTCCCACCTTCATATTTCGAAGTTATTTAAGGTGGTAATAGCTATCGCCTCACCCTGTACAAGGGGAATATTTTTGTACGGGTAGGAAAGACGCGAGGAAATAACTCGGATGCTCGGGAGCTCGAAAGAATACGTCGGAGTAATGATCGTGTGCGCGTGTGCGACACGAGAACAAGTAAAGCAAAGGCGCTTAATATTTACGAGCGCAAGTTATCCTCGCAAAATCTATGAAGACGGAGCGGAGCGCGCGCGGCGTTTACACGGCGCGGGCTTATACGCTCGACCAAACCCGGGGACTCTCGGGGGCAACAAAATCAAGTCAAGGGAAACGGACATCCATCCGACGTGCCTAAGTTATTACGCGCGGTAACTTGTTTATACGCTTATGCCGGAGCGCGAGGCAAGGAGGCGCGTGGGTACCGCACTTACTTTAATCGATACGCACACGTTCGATATTAATCCGCTCGATTAAATCAATTACGGGAAACGCTACTGGATTTAGTGCTAAACCGTACGCCCGACGCCCGGGACGAGTTGCTCGAATAAATTAACTGGATATAATCGTCGGACCGTTAGCCGGAGGCGTATAAATAATATCGACAATATCCTCTTCTACGAGTTCCAGATGATAAAGTGCGCGCGCGTCCTCCGTGGCGTTAGGACTTTGTGCGCCGCATAAATAATTTCGAGCGTATCTAGCGAGCTTCACACTGTGCCTGCGAGCATTTAGCGCGGGGTAATTAACATTGGTACAGACTAATGAACACCTGATGTCTTTACGTTCCGGTGGCCGGTCGCGGATCGAGGAGGAAATAAATTTCGGGAAATTATCGGGTAATCGAGGTCCTCGCGCGCGAAACGTTTCCCGAAACCTTTCGAGCTTTCGGCAGCCTTGGAAACCTTGAGACCCCATTTTTCCGGCCTTACCGTTGCGCGTCTGGCCGCTCGACTTTATTCTTCGAACGATCATTCGGGAAGTTGCGAATATTATATTCTCTGGAAATTGCAATATATATTTCTACTTTTCGTAAATATTTGCCAAAGAATAACCCTTTTACTCGAATCAAGTGAATATTGAACGTGGTGGCGTTATTTTCCAGCGCGAACAAACACTCGCGCTCAGTGACGAAAGTCGCGGAATCGCAGGGTGCGAAAAAATTCCCCGACAAATCCAGCGATCGTCCCGCTTTGCACCCCGCACGGTCACGTGATTTCGTAATGCTGCGGAAAAATGACCTCACCGCGTCAAGAAATCGAGGAGAGGGGGGAAGAGGAAATAGAGACACGACGGTGCGCGGCGGTAACGGCGAGACGGAGAGACATCCGAGAGCACAACGGAAGGCGGCCACGCGGAGGCGAGAAAGAGAAAGAATCAGGGGAAGGCTACTATTTCGCAGTTTCTTATAAATATTCATTCCTCCTTCCCGATGAATCAGGGGGGCTCGAGCCTCGCGCTCCAGGCGGTAAGTCGCGTTAAGAGCGCTAACGAGCGACCCCTCCGGCCGCGGGAGAGAGTCTCGCTCTCCTCAGTCCTCATCGCCGCCGCGCCGAGGGTGGCAATGGGGAGGAGGGATGATGGAGACGGGGCGAGAGATGGAGAGAAGGCAAAAGAGAGAGAGGGATGGACCACTCTCTTCCCCCCCCCCCCCCC
>NW_014556445.1:525281-531405 GCF_001313825.1 Dinoponera quadriceps
CCCCCCCCCCCCCGAGCAATTCCGCGCGGCAACCGCGCGGCGCGCTGAGTTGTGCGAATTTGTTTAATTAGAAGTTAGACCGGCGATACATTAGCAATGTAAATACCCCCTTCGCCTTCATCTCCTCTCGCTCCTCTTCCCTCTCCTCCTCCTCCAGCCATCTTGCTCTCAACCCGTCCGCCGATCTCCTTCTTTGCCGTCTACGAGGCCGACAATCTCGCCGCCCTCCTTCGCGAGTCGGCGTTTCGTCTGCTGCCGGGGACACGCGATGATTTAACGTTTCTGTTTTGACTTCGCTCTCGCACGCTTGATTCCGCGCGCGAGCGCAGTATCGGTGTGCCCGCGCACACCGTGTGCCGGGTCGCGAACGGGTGTACCTACGTACGGGACCGTTATTATAATAATGATTTATGACGTTTATATCGTCTTAGTGATATAAATTCAAAGTTTGTTGCGACCGACGGCAGCCCGACACTGGCTGGCCCGGTGTACGTGTGGGTGTATGTCCGGTTCCGCGTCAGCGCGGGTTTCCCAGTGTACGTGCGGCTACGTGGCGTAGCTGGTCTCGTATGTAACGTCGTACGTGCCAAAGCGCGGTCGGCAATCGAAGACTGGAGGATCCAAGCTCGAATGCGCTAGAAACTTGGATGCCGAACGTACGATAAACCATAGCCGACGCGATATATCGCGCTGGCGAACAATGGATAGGAGGACGCGCGCTTAATTTTACGAGATCGCTGAAACTTTCGGAAAAATCGGAGTGAGAGGGGCGGAGAGAAAGAGGAGAGCGATAATAATAACCGATATAAAAGCGTATCGCACGAATATATTCGTCCTAAGGAGGTTCTAGCACCAAATGCCGCATCTTTAATGGTGCATCAGGGGGGTCTTTGATAAATGTATTATTTATCGAGCAAAATTTCGTTTTTATACGTATTTATTTCGCTAACCGAGTAATAATTGTTAATTAATTTGAAACGAAGCTGAGGTAGATGTATGTACATAATATTACGAATACGAAAATATTATTTCTTATTTTCCTCTTAATGCTATATTTGCGCGTCAATTGGTCTAATGGGGATGCACGGGTAATAGAAAGAAGTATATAAGCGTTTAAATATGTGTTCACACGTATATTTTCAAAACAAAACGGTCGATAATTCGGAAATTCATCTATAACATCGGTATAACAGTTTTGAATATTACAACAGTTTTTCCAACTTCTATCTTATATACAATTATTGTATCTTACATAAAACGATGAAATACGTCAATTCAGAAGGAATTTGATGAGGTTTCTACACGTACTGCTACACGTGCTTGCTACACGTGCAAGTTTATAATTAAATATCTCGGAAACGATACGGTAAAGATTGCTGAAATTTCTGTTACGCATTGCTAGCTCGATTAACCGTTGTATCATGTATGTATTACAGGTTTATCTTGTACTTGGTTAACGCTCGAACCTCCTTAACTTGTTCGCGCTGCGAGATATCGTCGGCTCCTCCGGCTCTTAGCTCCGGTCGCACGGATATTACGCGTTAATTAGTAATTAACTAATAATCCGTTAATTAGTTAGATAATTAAAGGGCATTAATTAGTTAGGTGTAGCCCTCGCCAAGTTGAGAACCACGGGGTCACGGGTGTACGGAAGGAGAGAAGTGGCATCATTCCGGCCGAGCGTCATCTAATTATGTTTTACGCGGGACAGTGTAATAACTTCCAAGGCTGCCTGCGCTTCCCTTTCTTGCCGGTCAGCGGCGGACGGCGGGCTTATGCACGCAATGAGATTTTCCTCGGCGATTCTCGAAGGCGAAGCAAAGTGCCGCGAGAAGGCGCAGGCGAGCGAGCGCTTTTTTTGCAAAAGAATCGCTCATGCTCAAATAACAACGACAACGGTGACGTCCACGACGACCAATTTCCTTTTTCCGTTGCGCCTCATTCGAAAGAAAATATCCCGCGGCACGGCCGAGGCCGACGATCGCGGCGTGAAAGTTCCCCGTTAAATCTAATCGCCGTTCTTGCCGCAGTAAAACCCAATCGACTACGTCGGGGACATATTTTATTTACTACGACGCGCCTCTCGGACTGTTCCCCGCTCTTTTTGCGGCGCCCGAGAGATAACGTCGAGAGGCCATTGCGCGAAAACGTCTTTTTTAGAGCGGCGGACGGCACGTTAAAAACCGTCCGATGACGTTTCACGCTGGGATTATTACGGATTAAGGGCGCGACGCGAGGAAGATGACAAAAGTATTCGTGTGTGTGTGTGAACTTTCTCAGGATTAAACGTACACGCACAGTAATCGCGAGGGCAAGTCTGTGCCCGGGTAAACGAGCGCGCGATTAAACATGCGCAGGGATAATTTGGAAAAAAGCTAAGAGCACGAAGCGTGAACATGTTAGTTGTTGTGACGGGTTACGTCGCGCTGCAGCAGCCACCAATTATGCTAAACACCCTCCCTATCCTAAAGCGGGAGTATCCCGAGATCCTTATGTCGAAAGTGGTTTCCTGTGTCTGGAAACTGGTTCTTTAAGTTGCAGCTCGATATTCGAGCTCTCTCAAATATACTTCGATATCTCTCTTATCTTCGTGAAATCAGGACACGTAACGCCGCGTTTAACTGCCGCACTCGGAGCGTGCGTATTGACGCAGCGGTGACAAAGTAACGAGCGCGAATTCACCGACCTGCTAACCGTAACATCGTAACCACCGTATATTGAAGGAAGGATTTGGCAGCCGCTTCTAAAGAATTTAGCGAAATATTGCGGACCAAACGTTCGACAACAGTTATGAGATAATTTGATTAGGCGAAGTATAGATACATAGTTCTAAAAACCGAGATTTAGTCGCTCGAATTACAAATCCAGGTCGTTAAACTAAACTTTGGTGATTAATACCAAATCTTGATAGCAGAAAATGAAATATATTTGGTAACTATTATTGAAACATATAGTCCGTAAAAAATGTTGTTTCAGACAATTTTCTTCATTTTGCTAAAAAAATTTCGTCGTTCTACGTAAACTGTCTTAAGATAACTTGACATTCTATTTCATTTTCATGTATTTTTTTTTCACTTCATGCGTGAACATTCTCCGTGGTTTTAATTTGTAGAGAGATTACCTCATACAACTTCTGACTGCGATACGTGCTGCTTCACCTGAGTGATTGGACAGGAACCAATGAGCCCTACTGGCTCTCGTGATGTCTTTATACTATTTGCTACGATATTAGATTAAGATTCAGATATTTCTTCTCGAATAAGATTACGGTGGAGAAAAATCAATACGGCTTTAAAGTTTCAGAAGAGAAACCGTTTTCTCCCAATTTCTCGGCAGATTTCTTCGGTTTCTGTCCCAGGAGTCCGCAAAACTGCGTTTAAAAAAATTCACGTACAGTCGGTTAAAACATGTCAAATTTACTTTCTTCCGTAAAGAAGATACATAAGAAATAAAAAACCCCCGCGGAAAAATTGGGGAAAAAGACAGTTCCTTTTCGAAACATTAAAACTACAAAAACCGGTTCACCGTTGATTCTCTTCTTGAAAACCGTGGAGGGGGGGGGGGGNACGACTCACTGCGGAAGAGCGCGCGATAATTCGGAGAAACAAGGACGAATTGATAATTCCCGGCAGCGCGTCGCGACGCCTCGAATTCGCGACACCGCGACACGCGTAATCCATTATCTGGCGCGTGTCGATTCATCGATTCGGCGTTACCGTTCTGACGCGCCGCGAGTCGCATCGTAAAACACCGTCCGCGCCGTAATATTGCGGATTCGAAGCTCGATGCGGAGGCTGCGCGGAATGGAAGATCCGTCCTCGCCCGCCCGCTCGCGGGCGCGTCGTCGTCGCGCGAGGCGGGACATTAAGGAACATTAATATTTTGGCCGGTGGAGGACGTTGGCGACTGCCCAAATGTCCTGACGGCGCCTCGGCGCGCTGATCAGGTGCCGGCGGATTACCGGAGGGCGACGCAATCATCCGTGCGTCGACTGTCGATCGTCGCGCGTCTTCCTCCGGCCGGCCGAAGGATGAACGCGACGCGCAAAAGAAAACGACGAACCGGCGGCAGGACGGGGGAGTCGCGGGCGTAGGAAGAGCCGGGAAAGAACCGACGAGAGATCGATGGTGACCGCGGCGAGTCCCCTTCATTGGTCCGCCCGAGATTAACACTCATAACTCATTCGGGACACGGAGTCGTGCGTCACTCCTAGCTATGCTATAATTGCCGACATAAATCAATCGCCCGATGAGATCATAAACCCGGGGCGATACAGTGCGCCAACAGATCCATATAACGCCAAGTGCAGGGCTGCATGTTAAATGTCAATTGATGTCGGCCTGACGTATCGGATTACTACAAATGCCGCTGCGAGATGACGCGATGAACAGTCGCGAATTCGGCGCTGACGTTTCTGAAAACGGGAGCGGCCGAGCGTCTCTGTTCAGCGGGCTCCTCGTCATTTTTCAAACGTCGCCGGTCTTTTAAACGCGAACACCGAGCACCGTCTCGTCGCCCGTGGATGCGGAAATCCTCGTGAGCGGACGTCGATTAACTTCGCGCGCGAAATTTCATTTATTTAACGGTTTCACTTTTTCGCCGTCGCTTATTATTCTCCCGGCCTTTCCCGTGCGCGCGCGCAACGGTGAAATAACGACTTCGCGTGTCGTTCGCGGGAGTATCTTAACACCGACGCCTAACCACTCATCACGCGTCCTCGTATTTCACCTAATGCACCGTCATCTTCCATTCGCCGGGCTTGCACCTCACCATCAACAAACTCGGTCGGCCGTTATTATCGTAAAAAGCCAATGCGCACCTACGCTACGTACACACGCATACATGTACACAGATCGGCGTGTGGATGACGGGGGGGAGGGGGGGAGCGAGCGAGCGAGAGATCTTACTCGACGCGATTTAGCGAAGCGATGCAGGTAAATAACTCCTGTACATTACGCTGGTCGCTCAATGGGAGATGATTGGCCCAATTACAGGCAGCGTAGCAGAAAATGAGGGCTTCCCTACGTGGTCCCACACCCGAGGATACCACCACCATCAGCCGCCATTGGCGGAGGTGGCTCTCGTCGGCTTCCTCGACTGCGAGTCCCTCGCGATCGAGTCCTGATGGGGTCGTCCGGGTTCGCCTTCGATGACCAAGCGATGATTGCTCACGTCACTTCCCCGTTTACCGATAAGATCGCACCTTATAGGTCAAACCCACCCACTGATCCTCGCGTACTCTTTCCCTCTTTCGTCCCCTCTCGCCGTTCTCTCGCTCTCTCTTTCTCTCCCTCCTTCCCGTTCTCTCTCTCTTTTTCCTCCTCCTTTCGCCTCTTTCCCTCTTTCTCGTCATCTTTCTCCGGGTCTCGAAACTTGTATCCGCGCGGGAACATGTGGCGATCGCGCAGCCTCCAGGGAATTCAATAACTGTAGATCATCTCGATCACGAGTTAACGCCGTGCCGCGCGCGCAGTCGTTTTACGAGCGCCTCGATATCTCTCGTATATACGTATATACGCGGACAAGGGGCCTCTCCTTCGTCTCTCAGGTGAAACGAATGATCGCTCATTCCTCGCTGATTGGGATTCCGAAAATTACGATGCCGTGCAGCGATCATCTCTTAAGATCTCCTCGCGGAATCCCATCGTAAAGGTCGAAGAAAAGTGCCGAGATTAAGCGTGACAAATGTACGCGGCAGGCGATTACGTTGTTTAACGAAGCCCCGGCGTGGTAGAGGAGAGAATGAGAGAGAGAGAGAGAGAGCTTCTCTTGTCGGGAGAAAAAGACTCGTCGATGTATCAATAACGTTGTACCTTGGATCACGTGGATACTGATATTTAATGGTACCGACTCGGTACAATGTTTCCTGAGAGAGGCAGATCGATAGAGAGAGAGAGAGAGAGAGCTTGCACGTCCGTTCGCCGTAATAAGTAGCCTCTCGCTACCCTTTGTTGTCCACTGCTTTAAACATTCCACGGTCGCGGAGATTGCGGTAGATCGTCCAATCGAAATGATACCGCGCACTCTATCTGTCTATTCCAGCCAAACCGGTATAATCTTGACGAATTCCGTTATCGACGCTATTTATGTGTTTACGCCGATAGAAAAAGAGGGGGGGGGGGAA
>NW_014556445.1:531424-536580 GCF_001313825.1 Dinoponera quadriceps
AACGAGATATATTTCCCCGGGTCCGTCAGTATCGAAAATTGAAATCACCGATACTATGCGGACGTTAATTGCCGCGCGTAATCGCGCGAATCGCGTTGCGTAATGGCGCGTGCGGTTCGGAACAGGACCGGCGGCGCGCGCGCGCGCTTGAGATGAGTTAAACTCTCGACGCTCCGTTCTTCACGTATAGAGAGAGAGAGAGAGAGAGAGAGAGCCGGTCGTCGTCGGCCGGTGTACCCTGGAATCTCGAGCCGACGGTGGACGACGACGATGCCTGTACGCGCGCACGCGGCGGCTTACGTGGCCCGCGAGGTCTAAATATTGAGACGGTGTTTATTTAGCGGGGAGATATATGATATGACGCGGACAATATAATGCATTGTATTCAAATACGGGAGCTCGCGAGTCGTGACCGGGAGCCAAGCGTGGCGGAGGAGCGGCAACCATCACCCGCGGCACCACCACCATCGTCGCCAGCGTCGTCGCCGTCAAGCCGCACCGACCTCGACGGAGAGCGCGAGCGAGCGAACGCTCTGCTCCACCCATATAAATAATATCCCGCGGTTGGTTTCTCGGGATTAGACCCCGCGGTCTCTACGTACGAACCGAACGCGGCCTCCTCCTCGTCGTCGTTGTCCTCGTCGAATCGCGGAACCGCGCACTTACGTGCGCGCTCGCGCGTATGCACCTCTCGAAGAGTGAGCGAGAAAGCGGCTCCTCGGCCCGTACACAAGGCCGGTGGTGCGGAGGGGGGGCAGGTATGTACCTGCGTGACAGGGAGCCCGCGCGTACGTTACCAGTTATCTGCGGTCCATATCAAATGCGACCGAAGTCCTTCCACCACTCGTTCGCTTCACTCTTTCTCTCTTTCTCTCTCGTTCCTTCCTCTTATCCTCCTCCTCCTCGCCTGGCGTAGCCCGCCGGCATCTCTCCGTCGCGCGAGAGGGCAGAAATCCCTTCGTTCGTGTCCTCCACCGCCGCCGCCACGGTCATCTCGAATAATGTACCCACCGGTGGATCTTTTTTCAATCGCCACTCTAACCCCGAGCACGCGGGGAAATCCTCGTGCGAGTATGTACGTTACCGACCGCGCCGATCCTGAGGTACGACACGAGCGGGGAGATCGAGATATCGGGTTTTTCGCCGAGCGAATCATGATTTAAAATTGGATCGGCGGAATAAAATAACGCGATCTTTGAGGCGAGCTGTATCTCGCGGACGCTATATACTGTACTTGTTAATTCGAGAAAGAGGGAGAGAGAAAGAGTTATTTATTCTTACTGCCTCCGGGAAAAGGAAAATTCCCCTCAAGCGAGGACATTAATTAATACGTTTGAGAAACGAAAATACATCGAATATATTTAGAAAGTGTGCAATTAGTGAATATAATAAACTGAAATGAGTAATTCTGACATAAGTGCATACAAAGCTAATCCGAGATAATCCAAACTACGGTTACTGATAGAGAGATCAATGATCCTCGTGATGGAAGCAGTTATGTTGCTCTAGATTTTGTGTTGTATCAATGCTTTCGCATGTAATCTGCAGTGACGGGATAATAAGTATACAGTTAATAGGTTAGTTAAATGGAGGACGAAAAAAATATGCGGATAACGCGGATGTCAATTTGCGGAAACTCACGAGGATTAATGCGGAACGGTGCGCAACACTTCCCTACCGATTTCACGGTTTGTTGCGCCTCGTTAAACTCGCAGTGATAGAGAATACATAATGCGCGATCGTCTCGCACTCGCACGCAGACACCATCATCGAGTATTACTTCCAAAACGGAACGGTGCATTAACAATTTTCCTTTTCGTAAAAAGACATGTTATCAAATATCTCGAACATATCGAAGCGTTGAAACTTTTTTTCCACGATGCGGCTGTCTCGAAATCCCGATCGCGATACGAGTTATTGCTTACCTTGACTTGCGGCTGACATCGCGTAAATTACGCGTTTTGACATTAACACTAAATAACGTGCGTATAGCACATGTATAGATATCATTTTTTTCATCAACGAAGTTTATTTAATTGCGAAGTTTATTTAGTCCGATGCGTATTTAGTTCATCACGAATTGAAATTTTTTTCCTTATAATGGTAACTAGCTAAATAGTGTTCCTGAAAAATTATTCCTGTCAAAAAAAAGCAGATGAATTCCCATGAGAATCCATGAGAACCCATAGGAATATTCTTATATTCTCTATGGGAAATTCAAAATCTCTATGGGACATTCAAAATCCATATAGGAAATTCAAAATCCAATGTAGAGTGATCCGTTTAATTAGAGCGTCTTGAATATTTCATTTGTGATGATACGGAAAATTATCTAAGGAAAAAGTTGTATCGTTCGAGGGGCAGTTATGATGACAAGAAAGTTTTCCTCAAGGTCAAATACGTTCAAAACAATTTGAAGGTCATATTGTTATAGGTCGCGAAATAAGGTGGTTTTTTTTAAAAAGATTATTTTGACTTTCAAATCTGTGAAAAAAATAACTTTGAGAAAATTTTGTTTGTCATCATGATTGTTCTCTCGAATGGTGGAATTTTTCCATCGGACCTTTTTCGTATCATCAAAAACAGATGAAATACTTAAGATAAAGACTCGATTTAAATGGGCCATAGGATTGTTACCTAGGATTTGAATTTTTAGTCCAAATTCTTAAAGGAAATCATAGAGTTCCGTATGAATTTCCAGTATGGATTCCCACCTGATTTTCTACAACAGGAATTTGTGGTCTAGTAAAAAAACGGGAGGGGGGGGGGGGGGGGGGAAGAAACAATACATGCGATCGAAATNCCCTTCCGTTCCCGGTGCACCCTTTCCTTTATACGGGGAAAAACACTTAAATACGACATCAAAACCGTAAAGCCGCTATCTGCAACTCCAAGACGAAAGGAAGAACGGCCGTCGGTGGTCCGTCTAAGCGGGTGGGCCGCATTACGACTTGCACGCGTGCATTACGATCAGTATGCGCGTAGCGAGCGGGCACTTGGCGACGACGACGAGCATGACGAAGTCTTCCGCGACGACGTGCGTCGCGTGGCCGCCCGGTCTGCTCGCCTGCCTCCTCTCATTTTCGAGTCCCTAACGATAAATATGTAATGCTCGTTTCCTGATTCATCGGCGTGCGCGTCGTTGCCGGACGCTTCTCGGAAGTCGGCGTGACAAATAGTTCTGCCGGATGTCATAAAGCCGGATGGTTATTAATGTTATCTCTCGTCGGCGTGCGAGTCGTTTTACATCTGGCGGTTAAAAGCGTATTTTTAACCCGCGCTACCGACGTCCGATACCGTCCGGTGTTTCCCTAACCATGGAAAAACGACGTTTTACGCATACCGATTTCTCATCGGTATGCAAACACGAAAGTCTCAACGACGATTTCTTCTTTTACATTATTTGACTCCCGAGTTAGCGCCGCGTCCTACACGAATTTGTTTGGAACAAATTGTGTGAAATACGCGATGCCAAACTCGGAAAGCAAATTAAACGTCGCGAAAGCTTGATGATTTTTTTCCCCGAACATCATTCGACATCTTCGCAACATCGCGACCATAACAACGACCGAGCGTCGATCGAGCAACGAAGGCCCGAGCGACTGTAAGAGGGTAGTAATCCAACCTGGTCCCTACGATATCATTCACAATCTCGGTTTAACAATAGTCCACAGATCCGAGATGAGCCGGGCTCATCAAAGCCAGATGACCCGGCTTCGATCGTTCCATCGCGACGTCGCGTCCAGGTCGCGTCGAAAAATTCTGATATCCGTCCGATGCTCAGTCGCAACGACAGCTTCTCGGCCACTCGTCCTCGCAAGTTCCTGGAGATGACGGGTGGTCGTAAGAGGGAGATGGCGCCCGACAAGACGTAATATCGTTCCCGTCGTCAGTTCACTCACAACACCCCGTCGTCCATCTCGCGTCGTCCTCCTCCGCAACGCCGCTGCTCTCCCCTGCCCGCCACCTCATATATCTTTTGTTTCTCAATACTTTCGTCGAGCAGTTTGTTATTGCCCGATGTAGACTAGGTACGTGCGCGGGAGACGGCCGGGGCGAGTCAGGGCGAATAAGCGACCGACCGAGAGGGGATGACGAGGACTCCGGAAGATTAGGCAGTGGGAGGAGGACGGAGGGGAAGGAAGGCGAGTGTACCGACACAAGCCGGTAGGTACCCGAGCTGCTCAAACTAACAAACTCGAGCTATACCTCGAACTCGAGGGAACGAACGCGGGGAAGGGTGGGCGAGACGGCGCGAGGGGAGAACGAGAGAAACAGAGAATTCAGGACAAAGTTTCGTCATTGCGAAATGACACGAGTGGTCTTTATAGCGGCAACGCCGGCTGAGAGAGACGCCTCCGCCCTGTCGGCGTCCTCCTCTTTCTTTCTCCGTGTATTGACAAAAGTGTCGGTCGGCCTCTCCGCCTCTCGTAGTTTCGTCGCGCCATTCTCCGATATTACCGCCCCGTCGAGGGCCTCCGCGCGGGGTAGGATGAGGGTGATTGCGACGAAATCATTGCGAGGAATAGAAGAGGTGCCGCAGTTGGGAACTCATAAGACGTAAAACCGCCTTACCGACGTAGGAGGCGACAACGGCGGCGGCTGCGAAGGGACGTCAGCAGCTCCTCTAATCGAGGAGGGGAAGAAAAAAAGAGAGAGGAAGAACGAGACAACGTCGTCGTCGTCGCACGGTGCGTCGAGGAAATACTCGCGAGTCGCGCTAGTTATCACCTTTTGCCGTCTTCGGATCCACATCGATCGACCGTCTGTTTATTTGCCGCGCGCGCGCTCTCTCTCTTCCTCCGCACTAACGAGACAAACAAGTTTTCACTTGGTGATTAATTTATCGGTACACTCGCGATTCGCAAGGGTGTACGCACGAATGGCCGCGGTAATTAATTATGCAGCTTCTGCTCAAAGTGAATCGCGATACCTTTCCAATTTATGCACCTATGTGCAGTGAATTATGCACACGTGTAAATATTCGCGCTCGTCACGTTTTCCCCGATGTATAGTCCGATTATGCCGCTGCCCGCGCGCAAATACAGCCGCAAGACGACGACATTTAATGGAATCTCCCGGCGAATTCTTCGCTTTGTATTCGCACGGTACATTTAGCGTTAAATGCGGCCGTTTAGCTCCCTCCCCCCCCCCCC
>NW_014556445.1:536598-540639 GCF_001313825.1 Dinoponera quadriceps
CTCTCTCTCTCTCTCTCTCTCAGCGAGCGATAACGTCGAACGCAATCTTCGCGTATTAGGAAAATAAAATTCGAGATCGCGATGATCGCAATTTAGCGCTAAGTGCGCCGCGCAGGTAAGGCCGTGCGCGCGGATTCTTTATCGCTGGAAACTTTGCACTCGCTGAAACAAATCGCCGCGCTGATGTCGATAAGCACTCAGTGGCAGAATTGGATCAATTAATATCGTAGACTCGCAACGGACGGCGGCTTCATCTCGAGGCAATAATGATAAGAAGGGAATGAAATGCGGAAGAGAGGCGGTGGTGGCGCGGCGACGGCGGCTCCGCCGCCAAAAAGAGCACAAGCGTCCAATCGCAATCTATCAGAAGGGGCTAGTGACACTTTCGATCGAGTGTCAGCCAACTTCTCTCTCATCACTTTGACGCTCATCTGCTCACCCCCGCTTCGCCCCGTCTCGCCACGTACCTCGTCCCTCGGGTCCGTGGAGTCTGCGCTAGTCAACTCTACGATGATAAAGCAAATAGATAATGTCCGAACTTTAATTAAAACCGGACGGCTGAGTGACATATTTGATTACCCGAGAATTTAATTAATCGCCTCGCGGACCTACCCGGACGCGACAAGGGCGCGCGCGGAGGGGAGCCTCTCTCTCTCTCTCTCTTTCTCTCTCCCTCCGATAAGTCGCGGATTTGTATTGCAAAATTATCATTTCCTGTTGTTCCGTCCCTCCCTTTTCTTCCTTCGGCGCGTCTGCTTCTTTCCTTCCACTTTTTTTCCGCGTCCTTTCCTCTTCGTTTTCTTCCCGCTTCGTTCATCCTCGCTGCTCCCGGGACGGGCCGAGTCGGCTAACGAGAGGCTAATTAGTCGTGTGAAATTACTCGCATTCATGGCCGCGATAAGCACCAACACTCGCGCTCACGTACGACCGTGCGGCCCGCTGAAAATGGCATATCGTTTCCTTTACGCTCGCCCCCCCCCCCCTTNTTCTTTCCTTCCTCCGCACTTTCCGATCGGGCACGAGAAGCTACTTCAGGCACAATTATCATTTTTATTGTTATTCCCCGTTGCCGGCGCGGAAGAGCCGAGCTGAGCGCGTTGTTGACAAGGCGCAGTTACTTTATATTTAATTAATGGCTGATGTCCCGACCGAGCAGCAAGGCCGGAACCTTTATCCGAGGAGCGAACTGCGCGCAAAACGATAAGGTACGGAGGAAGAGCGAAAAGAAAAAGGAAAGAAAAAGAGGGGGAAAGCGGTCAAGATAATTACTGTCTCGTACGACTCGATGATACGTACGTGATAAAGCGAATTTTTAATAACGCTATCAGACGCGGCCGTTTACGCTCCGACTAGCGGCAATTAAAAACGCACAACAACGCGGCAGCAAGAGCCGTTTTCACCTCGCGCGTTCCACTTTCGTTCCACTATTCTCTCGTTTGTACGCTCCCTTTTTTCATCCTTTTTCGCTCGGACTCGCCGGATGCGGAGCGACAACTTTTGTGATACAAATTAGCGAGGAGAGACGCTTCTCGTCTGAATGTCCCTCGCGTTGCCGAGGTGTGTCCGTACGCGGGGACACGTCCTCGGGATGAACGATGAAACGTCGCTCCCCCGCGAACGCCTTTATTGACACGCGGAAGAGGATTCGCGGCTGCACACCAGCGCGCAAGACACCGCCGACCGTGAACTTTACGGTCCGCTGTCGATTTCGCGCGAGGAAATCTCAAGGTTACCGAGGATCGTTCGCCGAGAAGTGAGGTCAGGCGTGCTGTGTATCCCGCCGTGGCACCGAACGACCATTGCCGAGAGCGCGCGCGCGCGCACACACACACGCGTGAGAATGACTCACGGGCGTGCACGGAGGCGCTATAAAGCCTCCGGGTGCCGCAGGACCCTCCGGCGGTCGTTAAAGGAGAAAGAAGCAATGCTCACGTGTCTAATAGATTTCGCGGCGTTATTATTTCATTGCGCATGCAGCACGCGAGCCGGCCAATAACGCGTCCACCCTTTAGCCCGGTCGGGTCGACCGGGCGAATGGTCGTCGAACGAATTGGATTGCGCAGATTCCGGCAGCTCGTTTTATTTATACATATATATATATATATATATATATACATACACATACACACATATATGTTTTACCGTGTCCGTGAGGGAGTTCTTCTTTCAAGTTCCTTTCTCCGCGGATTACGATTAGAAAATTACGCGTCCCACGGCGTATCGATGCACCTGCGTCGTTTAATCGTGAGATATCGACGCGTCTCGACGCACTCTTCGCGATTATTAGGATCCTCGTCATTAACCTTTCGACCGCGTTATGGGTCAGATGGACCCGGTGAGTTGTGTTTAAAGATTTATAGCGAAAAGAAGTGCATGATGTATGAAGTTCTACCCACTCCCGAAGAATCGTTAAAGAGTCGCTCTGTCCATTAGACGTAGTGCGGATCTGATAAGCCGATTAATGCGTGTTTGGAGCCAACTGAATTTGATGCGGGGTCAATTAGACCTATAGTGTGCGGTCGGCGTATAATTGGACGCTAAAAGTGAATGGGTTTTTTTTTACTTTGAAAATTTGCACGTAAGTAAACATTGTGATTGCGCGTATTTTTTGTTTAAAAATGTTAAATAATAGGGTCAGATGGCATAAAACTTACCGAGCGCGTCCTGCAGAGTGCGATCCTAAATTATTCTTTTATCTTTTTTAAGCAGTGTGTGTTACCATTTCGCAAGTAAAAAGCAAGCTATTTTTATAACAAAAATATTTTCTATGTTCATAAAAACATCTATTTTCGACATTTTAAAATATCCTCTTTTCGGTGATCTAGAAAAATACATTTTTCGAATACGCACTAGAGTCACATTTTTTTCTGTTAGAACCATCTCTCAACTTGATTGTACTACATTTTCATACTACAGTTGCAGATCGAGATAATGAAAAATGAAGAAATTGCGATTTTTTAAGTAAAACACTACCATTCGCAGGACCATTTCCGGAATTCGAATTTTTGTCACTAACTTAAAACTTGATTTTCTATGAATGCACGATTAAATACTAAGGTAAAAGTGTTACACTTCATTCTAGAATTTTGTCAACCTTCTTCCCTTCGTAGTTTTTCAGGTATGAAACATCGACAATTTCACCGAGCCTCAATATGATCCTGTTCGCGGTGCGAGCGATTTTCCAGAAGTGTGCGAAGGGTTAAGAACGCCTTCGGCATTACGATGTCACCGATGAATCGGGATCACTCGTGTTCCTTCTCGCGAGCCGCTCTTCCGTTATCCCACAAATCCTCGATTCCACACTCGCGCGATTTACTTTATCAGCAATTTCCGTCTCGCGCGGGAGTAAGAGCGTTTCTTAATTATTCCTTTTTTTCTCTCTCTCACCACAAGTGCGCGCACACGGCGTTTCAGTTCGACATAGACAAATTAATGCATTACCTCGCAACATCAGGTGCTTAAGCTTCGCGGCCAGGGGAAGGAGAGATCGGTCGGGTTCCTAAATTAGCGGATCCACGTATCCATCGGGCGCCGTCAAAGCGAATCGCGGCGCTGGATCGTTAGCCGCGGCACGACACGCCGGTGATTTACATTAATGATTCATCCGACAGGTAGGAGGAAGGCGAAGGGGTTACGAGGCGTAGTTGGGCCGCGTAGCGCATTACGCACTCGGAAGACGAAGAGGAGGACGAAGAAGAAGAGGGATACCGCGCGCGCGCGCGCGCGAGAGAGCGTGGTCAAGTCGCTCGGTCAACTAATCACGTGAAATAATTACGTTTTGTTTTGGCGGCGGCTGCTGCCGCTGCAACGGCGGTTGCAGTGCCGGCCACAGTGGCTGATGGACATCGGCCCGTCACGCGAGGGATGCCTGTGCTCACACGCGCGTTAAGACGCGCTCCTCCGAGAGAAGGAGAAAAGGCGAACAGGGAAGGGGTGCAAAAAAAGGGGCAGAGGAGGGAGGGACGACACACCGAGATACGTGTGCACAAGGAGGACTCCGCTCCACGATAGGGAAGGGGGAGGGGGGGGGGGACGGCGGAG
>NW_014556445.1:540647-549522 GCF_001313825.1 Dinoponera quadriceps
GGGGGGGGGGGACGGCGGAGGAAGCTGAAAAAGGCACTCGACTCGGAGTTCTTGCGGCGAGCCACACAAGGAGAGGCCGAGGTGAATCCCCATCAGCGCTCGTCACGCCGGCTCAAAATACCGGCGCTCGCAATATTCATGACCGTATCGTTCACGGGCGAGGCGGACGCGCGGGGGATCGCCTCGAGTGTGCGACCTGCCTCCGGCGGCACGCGGACGGCACCGTGGACGGCGACAATTGAACGCGGTGTCGAAGGGAAGACCGTGAAAGACGGCGCCGCAGCTGCTTTTTGCTGATCGTCCGCGCAGGATCGCGTATTTTCGTGCGGTTGTGACTCCTGCTCGCCATTACCGGACGCCTGATTGATACGGACGGTGCAAGCTGGGGATCGGTGTAAACTACTATATTAGGTCCTCACGGATTCGGTTTCGGCCGAAGGGTGTATCCCGATAGATATCGGTTTGCTGCGTCCGAAACCTTATAAGTGGTAATTGCGGCGGACTCTTGCGCGCTTTGACCCCGTTTACGGTCCCGAGTCTGCCGATCGGCTGGCCGGAGGAGGGTGAGAAGAGGAAGAGGCGTGCGAGCGCAGGAGGAGGAAGGCGATAGAGGCGCGAGCGAGAGTCAGGCGCGGAACAGAAGAAGACGAAGAAGGAGAAGGATCGCCGTCAGGCTTTCAGCGCCGAGCTTCGCCAGGGCGTGCTGATCGTAAATATCGCGTGGCGCATCAGATATTTCGGAGGGAGCGACCGAGAGTTATGGCGGCCAGTCGGCCAGACGAAGCGCACAGAGTCATAGGTAGGGAGAAAGAGAAAGATACGGTGGGAATGAGCAGGGGGAGTGCAGGAAGACCGAAGTAGAGAGTGAGACAGACAGACCGAGAGACGGGGGGGGGGGGGGNGTACAGAAAGAGAGACAGAGAGGAATACTCTATCGTAGTACGGCGGTAAGAGCGATGGTGGGAAGGAGAGAAAGAGACGAGCGGGACGAAGAAGGACGATGGCAGCTTCGGTATAGCATAACTTCAGGTATATCCAGTGCCAGTAAATTATACGCAAAGTGTACGCGGGGGCCCTCTCCACCCCGCCGCGGCATCGACCCCTCCCTCCGTTCCGGCAGTCTCCATCCTTTTCGTCCTTCTCCACCTCTTCCTCGCCGCTTCCCACCCTCGACACCCCAGAGGCCGCGCCTGCCTCACGTACATCATTATGATTGATCGCTTCACCTTACTTTGTAATTAAAACTAGTTGCCATTGTGCCCAGCTCCGTGTGCTCGTTCGCCCGCTCCGTCTCTCTCTCTCTCTCTCTCTCTCGCGCGCGTTCTCTCTTTCTCTCTTTCTCTCTCGTCCACATTTACATACACAGCGGCGAACCGGGAGCAACGGTGGCAGTATGCACCCACCAGCAGCTATCGTGCAACCAGCCAGCCAGCCAGCCAGCCAGCCAGCCAACCAGCCAGCCAGCGACAGCAGTGAACCAGCAGCGGCGGCGGCAGCAGCAGCAACGTCGGTCCTTCGTCGTCACGAGGAGCAGGAACGGGGAACCGTCGGATCGCTCGCTGCCACGACGGCACCGCGAGACTAACAGTTATCGTGGAACAGACCCCCACCGAAGAGATCCTCGGCGATCCTGTCGCTCTTCCTCCTCCCCCCGCTGCCGTAGCGCGCGCGGAGCGTGGTAGCTCGCCGTTCCCGAGTCCTCTCCGCTTACCCCCGTCCGACACATCCACCCTACTCCCCCTCCCCCCGGCCAGACCAAGTCACCACCGCCACAATCCGGTGAGCACACCCTTGTCTCTTCCCGGGAGCCATGCGTCATAGTTATCTATGCTTTTTGCAACGGAGACTGATTTAGAGCCGTCTAAGGACCCCGGGCCCTACGAAAATTAAATAATTGCTAATTTATGGCGCGGATCGAGCTGCTCGCACCCCGAGACGCCGACACCGGCTCGTCCCGCGCGCTTACTCTCGACGGCGCGCGATTCGTTGCGCGAGGGTTTCCAGAAAACAACGCGGAAGGGCTAGGCTGCGAGCGGGCGGACGCGCGGGAGAAGCGAATTGGAACTTGGAGTTTAATTGTTTCGGGCAATTAGTCGAAGAACGGCGAGAGAAGCGAGCGATTTTCCTCCGATTACACTTGAAAATGTTAGAAGAGCTCTTCTCTCTCTCTCTCTCTTGCTCTCCCGATGTCAAAAGTGGTAGGGTCGAGGTGCTCTCGCTGGAGCTTCAAGAATCGGAAGAATCCGAGCGCGCACGAAGCTCCGTCTCTCGTTCTTCAAAGTTGTACAACATTAACAAGTTGACGGGGATAAATTGATTAACCGGAATAATTTCACTCGCGATACCTTCTTCAAATAGCGCATAATTTTCCAAATTTACTGTCATTTTCTTGCATAGGTAATTTTCCGTTTTCCGAATTTGCGCGTGGATCGTTACTTCGTTCTCAACGGCGAGTCTCGCGTCTCTCTCTCTCTCTCTCTCTCTCTCGGACGATATAAAATTAGATTCGGTTCCATTTAATAAAAGATGACTGAAAGCGCTCGGGAGTAACGGAACGTTCGCTGGCGTGCTAACGCGCACAGCCAGGCGACGGAGCCACGACGAATTAACAGACGCGTAATTATGAAGCGCGACGCTGGGATCGCAAGATTCGTCAAACGACGAGGAATGCCAGACGCATGTTGACGCTCCTCCGCGTTCGCGCTCACGGTATGCAAATTAATGGTGACGCGCTTTAATTCGGCAATAAATAGGGGTCACCCTTGCAGCGGCCATCAGGCCATCACTTACCCCGTTCCTTTTTGTCTCGCAACATGGGAAAGCTTCAGATTTATTTGACGCGTTTCGACAATATTTATAGGTCCGGTTCGGCCTGACCGTGCACATGCGACGTCGGTGCGACTTAACGAAACCTCTCCTTCCTGCTCCGTCCCTCTCTTTCTCAATTTCTCCTCGCTTTCCTCTTTCGTTCTTTCCGTTGTACTCCATCATAGTCTTTTCGTCCTCGCCCTCTCTCTCTCTCTCTCGCGTGTGCTCTCTTATTATCCACCTCTCCCTCACTTCCTCTTTCGACTCCGCGTGCAACGGAGCCTGCCACGAGGACACGGTTTAAACGTCTTTCGCGGTAACCCAGTTATGTTCTGTGCATCGAGTCTTGCTTCGCAATAACACACCGTAACATATTTGCGAGGAGATGAATATAATTTAGATACGGAGAGAACTTAAACCACGCGCGCATGTGTGTTGCACACTTTCTCGACGGCCGATTTGAATTACCGTGATTTAACTGATATCGATTACTGGTAATAAACAATTTTTCCCGAGTCGAAATTTTGTTTCTACATCAATCCTGCAAATTTGCGTCGAATCTGAAGGACCAACAGAGATCTTCTAAATATAAAACTAAATATAAAAATATACACTATACCTTTTGATTCTTCGCGCTGAAGTTGAAGAAAAGATTTGTTATCTCGCCATAATGCTGTTTACTTACAAATAGAAATTGGATTCGATGCTGTAACAAGGAAAAAAAACGTTGGCAAATTCAAGATGGAATTAGCGGCTCAAGGAACATTATTAGACGCACAAATCAGCAGCCGCGAGATTTGCATTTGATTTTAAGGCCGATAAGCATAGTTGTATATTAATGACAATATCTGATCGAAGCATAATTAATTACATAATTTGTATTTATGGGCCGTTAATCAGCTGTTTCAATCAATGTTTCATATATATGAAATAAGCACAAATTAATCAATAATCAGTGAGATTCATTAATTATTACGTAGTAACGATCTGAACGAATACCGGTTTTAATTTCGACTCGAGTGTCTCCTTCTCGGAAAGTTCGTCAGACGTCCGCTAGGATCGAAAGCATTTGGCACAATAAATAAATGATTCGACATACTGAAAATATACGACGTATCGTCGCCCGGCGTCCCCCGTTCTGGCTAACCGATCCTGATTCTCGGTTGCTCCGTCATGGAACTCGGGATATTCACTTGCACTGAAACTCGCGTGGATAATTGAACAGAAAAACACGTGCATGTTAATAAACGCGATACCGAAGTACGAGAAAATATTTTAAAGGCCGACTGTGGAATGATAACTAACGCACCACGATACACGGGCTTCGTGGTACGCGTGTCACTCGCCGACTCGAGGCGTAACGTAACACTCACGGTCACGGAAAGTACGCAGCGCACGACAGTTTGCAAAACAAACACGCTAACCGTCGTCGGTAATTAATGTGGAACTAGAATTTCGACTCGGGCTTCCCGTGTTGGAAGTAACGCAACAATGTATATCTTTTCGTTATCGCGATCGATGCCTTTATTAGAGAAACTGATCATAAGCGAGTAGTAGTTGGTTAATCTGCGGCGAAAGTAAGATAAAAAAAAAGCCGCGAAATTTATCGCTCGAAAGGAAAGGGGGCCACGGATATAAATCTCAGGTATTATAATGGGATCTGTCTATTATTAAAGAATGAGTGATTTAAGGGAGGGGTGGAGCTCGACTAAGCCGCACTGTCGAAGTGGGTGGATAGCAAAAGGATCGTGAATTTGATCGGCAATTCAAGCGCCTATCCTTCTTCATCCTCTTCGATACTTCGTTACCGGTACGTTTCAACCCTTGCCGCTCTTTGTTACGGCATACATATATATGTTCTTATAAATAAAAGTCCTCCCACATCTCATCCGAGACAAAGCGATCGGTAATAATCGCACTGAAGAAAAGTGGAGTCGCGTCGAAATAATGTTTAACGTATAATTACGCGTGCAGTTTTATCTTCATCGTCTTCGCTCTGTCCCTCTCTCCGCGCACAATGTTGCGCGTACAGATAATCTATTACCGGTATATTAAATCGCGTCCCTTCCACGGGCGTCCAATGTCGCTGTTAATAGGGGTTGATTATTTTGTATTTATCGCTATCCAATTATTCTTCGTTAAGTACCACTCAGGTGCCCCTCCTTGGAACAGCTTTGCGGAAGTTGGATCGTGCCTGCTGCAACGACGACCGTTCGAAACCGCCCTACCCTATAATTCCCAGTTACCAGGGAAGTATCTTATCTGTCTTCGGTAAGGTAGTACCGGAAACTACGTACCCTCGCCCGACAGTAATTCCAGAACGTCGTAGGCACGTAGAACAGCAAGCTGCGCGAGTTCTATCGATCTTGATATCGATCCATAGACATTTTTCGCATTACTGTTAGCTACTCGTGTAACTCGCTGACCGATCATGGTGAAGCGATAAAACGTACGTACGTACCGGTGAGGCGAAATAAACGTTGCCCGCGAACGCTCCCTCGTAATTGCGGAATTTAAATATGCAAAATCGTTTGCGTATATTATTTGAAAATTCTCCACAGACCGGAGCAATGTTTTATGCTATCATAGAACACTGTTCAGTTATCTTTAGATCCGCATCACTATCCGTATTTGGTCCCGCCGTTTGGCTTCGCTCGCTATAAATAAGTAGCAAGCTATATTTTCGCTTTATTACAAATGTATTTCCATCGTCCGTGTTATCATCAATTCATGCAAATTATCCTACTGACGTAGACTTGTTTTCATATCTCTTCTTCTCTTGTATATTTATAGAAGAATAAGGACGAACGTGTCACGGGTGTTCCAAATACACCATTTGCAGCATCGAACACGGCGGTGATCGCGAGGTTCGCAGGTAGCTTACGATGAAAATAAGAGGAAGAATGGAGAATCCGCTCCGGGCGGATTTCGACGTACAATGATATTGGAGCGAAGGCGATCATACGAAAGGCAATGCGCCTTCTTGGCCCTGTCGTTGCGTCCATCCATCGGTCCGTGGGTCCCGCCAGGATATTTACGACTGACCGACTCATTGCCGCTGCGAGTTGAGCGAGCGGTCGCCACAAATCACGCCGAGAAAGCCGGCCTTTCTCTGCTCTGGGAAACGCCTGGCATTTTTCTCTGCCGGGGATAACTTTGACTTATTGGTGACAACGGGGAAGAGAGACGGAATGAGAAAGTTAGGGCGCGAGCGAGAGGTGAAAGGACGAGAGACAGAGTATACTGCCAGTCCGATGGAAAAAAGACACGTGCGAGAGTGAAAAGCGGAATGAGAGGAAGACAGACAGCGGGGGGGGNGGGGGGGGGGGGGGAGAAAGAGAGGGAGAGTAACGATGTGGAGAAGTGTCGGGAGAAACGATCCCCCGGGGGTGGAAGCCGAGTCGAGCGAGCGAGCGAGAGAGAAGGGAAGAGAGAAGGAGAGAGGGGGCATCGTGGAGGGTAGTGCGCGTCTGAATGTCAGCTGCTGCCAATAAATAATGCCGTACATTGACGTACGGCCGGCAACTAATCATCCATCGTGCGGCCAAATCAGCTGGTGATTTTTCACGCGTCAGAGCGCGCCGCGCGTGTGAATCGTGCCACGGGATTACGCGCCGCGTGCAATCACTTTCCTTCGAGCGGCGGACGACGGAGGATACAATGCGCTTGAAAAACTACAATGCCCGGCCGACACGCGCGCGCGGAATGCTATTTCTAAACGTCGGGGCTTTGATCCGCGCCGTCGTCGTTTCGGTCACAATTATTCCATATGTTACATCCTGCGGCCGTCTCCACGAGAAACGTAGGACCTATTCCTCGAATAAAATATCCAGCGACGCCGCACGCCCCGTTATTTCAATAGGAAGAGACAGAAATTGCAGCGCGCGATCTGACATTAAGATAAAATCACGCGAACGATTCGAGTCTTAGGACGTGGACGTTCGCTCGGCGGCAAGCCGAGTTCCGCGTTTCCGCGTGCCCCCGTTTCTTCCGCATCGTGAAAATTGTCGATGTTAGACCGAACCGTAAATTTTCCGATTTCAGCGGCGCAATGATGTTTGGAGATCGGCCTGGCGATACCGGTCGGCGGACGACTGGTCACGAGACGATACGCGGAGAATCGTTTCTGGGGTTCGGCGATGCTCCCGCGCCCTGCTTGGGATGTCGCTGTCGCATAAATCACGGGCGGTATCTTCTGGCGCGGCGGTTCGCTCATCACGCTGAAGTTCTTGTCGCGCCTTAATAACGCCCGGGCGTCTCACCCGCGCCTCCGCACCGATTTCCCCCCCCCCCCCCNCTGCCGTCGTCGTACCTCTCTCGTCCTTCTCTCGAAACCGACCGTCTCTTCTCTCGCCTGCGAGACGGCACCGACCGCGCGGCACGACTCTACGCTTCGCTACAAATCCTGATTATATTCTGCAAGTGACGTTATACCGTAAGGGTGCGATGGCGTGTTGAAGTCTGGTTTTTGTTTCCCTCCGTGTCGTTCCCTACCCACGTCTCTCCCCTCTCGCCGGCTGGCCTCCTCCTTCCACGTCAACCGCAACCATCTTTCTCTTCATCCCTCCGAAGGTAGCGTTGCTCTTCCAGTGTGGCGTCTCTCCTCCTCCACTTCCTCCTCCTCCTCGTCCTCCTTCTCCCTGTTTTACCTCTAGCTTCGACATCCTCATCCTCATTCCTCTTCCTCCCCTTCTCTATCCGCCGCAACGGCAGCAACTACCCTCACGAAACCGGATGGGGGCTCCTCTCATCTTTACCCGGGCGACTGACAGCCTGGACCGCGTAAATCAATTTTCAATTACGGCTCTGGTATACGTATAGGAGGCAGGCAGGCAGGCAGGCAAGCAAGGCAGGTTGGTGGTCGGTTGGGTAGGTGCCCGTGCAGTCGACCGAGGAAGAGGAAAGTCGACGGACGAAGAGGGAGTCTGCCGCTTCTCTGTATAAAGCACGTACCACGGGGAGAGAGGGAGATGGTACGAAGAAACAGGGGTTAGAGAGGGAAGAGCGTGGCTGGAAGAGGCGGTGGAAAGAAGAGGACGAGGGTCACGAGATAAAGAGAGAACGACGGAGAAAGAGAAGGGAAGGGAGCGAGAAAGAGAGAGAGAGAGAGAGGACGCCGACGCGGCTCGGCGGGTACGTACGTATTATTATACTTCGCTACAGTCATATTTATAAATCAGCGATATAGCACGACGAGCGGAGACGTGGAGGGGTGGAATTTATAGCTTCGTTCTCTTTCCTCCACTGCCAGTTTCTGCCCCTCTTGACTAGCGACCTACCCCCTTTGCCTCCTTCAACCTCCGCTCATTCTACGAGCGCGCTACCCCTTCCGATACCCCTCCCCCCTCCCCCCATACGCTCTCGTCTCCCGTTGTCCTTCTTTCTCTCTCGTTTCCTCTTACCCTCCTTATTCCGCGACTCCCTCGCTTCCCGGTAGCCTCTCTCGACGGAGAGTGCGCGGGCATACAAACTGCCAAGCCGGTACGTATGAGCTTAGGTCGACATTTTCCCTCCTCTCTTTGGCAATAAATCTGCGAGTCTTTTGAGCCGACGGCACGGTCCGGAGAGAGAGAGAGAGAGAGAGAGAGAGAGAGCGAGAGAGCGGGAAAGAGAGAGAAGGGAGGGGGGGGAGGGTTTCCAGAGCGCGACTCGCCGCTCCTGGGGTACCAGAGGTCGCCCTCTCTCTCTCTCTGTCGTTCATTCTCTCTTCCGACCCTCACCGACGGCCGCTCTCCCTCTCTCGCGTCACGGGAATGTATATAATTAGCAGCATTGTGCTTCCTCGGACAGATTTACGGGTCGTATCGCTACCGCGGCTGCATGCATAAGCGCGTTAAATAAGTATTTATCCGCCCCGTGGGGTATGGCGATGCCCGAGGTATCCGCCTGATGGATTTGCCGCTCGAACGCCCGAAACTGCATTAAACGCGTCCCTACTAACCGCGAGCTGCCCTTCTCGCCCCTTCACGGCGGCGGGCGGAAAGAGGAGAGAGAGAGAGACGCAAAAGTCGAGACACAAGTTTACATTAATGTCTCTCGCCCGTGCGGAACGCGGACAGGGGGGGGG
>NW_014556445.1:549527-614661 GCF_001313825.1 Dinoponera quadriceps
GGGGGGGGGGAAGGGATCGCGGGCGCGTGTATATATCGTCGCGGAAATTCGATTTTAAAAACTCAGTTACTCCCGACGTAGATTGCCAAGGACCATTCGTTGCGCTTCTCGGTTAGTCGCCCGCGGAGGGAATACGCGGCTGTCTGCGTATCGGGACAAATACTACGTTACCGTGGGCGAACGACGAATCGCGAAGTGCAGCGGAACATTCCGCGTTACGACGGGGACGTTTACATATTTATAACGCCGAACCGAGTGGCGTTCCGCAACATGCATAAATTATGCAAATGCGCCAAATGAACATCCGCGAGTAAAGCGCGGCCGAAGGGAAAGAAGAGAAAAAAGGGGGGGGGGNGGGGGGAGAAGAACAGAAAGAAGGCCGCGCTCGAGCGCGGCGCAAAGCGATGAAATCCGGCGGAAAGGGTGAAAGGCGAGCGGCGAAACCGTTCGCCTCTCGAAAGAGACGCGAAAGCGGAAACGAATTAGGGACCCGTTCGCTCGCGCAACACGTTCCGCCGAAACATCAGCGTAGTCGACGCGCGCGTGTATCGGTAGCGTTAACGAAAAGAGAAAAAGGGGGAAAAAAGGGGGTAAAGAGGGGAGAAGCGGAAAAAGGAGAATTCTATAACGCCGAAAGCGCGGGACGAAGATGGACATCCGCCTCTCGGAAGCCGGGCGCGACACCCTCGTCCGGTGACGGTTTGCAGTTTGCAACGGGTTCGGTAGTAGCTCCGGCTGCGCGCTTCCATCGACGCCCGATCGAACCATTTATCACCCGTGAGAGCGAGCGCGGCCGTTGTCGCGCGCGCGTGCAGTCAGCGCATATAACGCGGTCGGGCCGCACACAACGGGCGGGAATAAGCGAGCGCGCGAAAGCGCACTTCCAGCCACTCGACACGGATGTGAACCTGGCGCTCGACTTGAGCGAAAAAAAAAATGAATGAAATAAAAAGTCTCTCGCGCATAGTTTGTTTTCGCCCGGTCGGCGCGTACCTGTCCGCACACCGTCTGCCGTTCCGCTCGAGCGTCTTGAGGGCTGAGGAAATTCAAGGTGGTTGGAACACAGCGGCGGGGATAAGTAGCGGATGTTTCTGATTTCTCTCATGGAGAAGAAGAATTCGCTCCCGCAGCTAAGAACTAGCTCTCACGGGTGAAAATCAGTTGTTCGTGTAATACAATCCTAAGATCTCAGTAATTTAGCTCATTCTTTCGGTCCCCGCATCTACCTCCCACAGTTAAAGACTGGGTACGGTGATTAAATTTCAGTTGTTTCATATAGACAACTAATTCCATTTCTCCCGTGCTGATGCCGTTCGCGAGATCGTTTTTCATCGCGAGCGCCTACTCTCGAAGGACCCGGAGCAGCATTTTCAAAGTCCGTCGAAGGGTAGTTCGGTGCGATTTTTTTGAAATATCTCCAAACAGTCGACGGTACTGGAGAAAGAACATCGACAGCTACCAAGTGTACGCTCGCTCATGTATTCACTTGGCCACGTATATGCGTGCACACGTGCGACTTCCATCCAACACGCACGCGTACAAACACACACACACACACACTCACAATCAGTCATATACAAGCGGCTGCCCCGCGCAAGCGGGACTTCC
Source organism: Dinoponera quadriceps (assembly GCF_001313825.1). Taxonomy (NCBI): domain Eukaryota; kingdom Metazoa; phylum Arthropoda; class Insecta; order Hymenoptera; family Formicidae; genus Dinoponera; species Dinoponera quadriceps. Next base: position 551,136 of record NW_014556445.1, read on the forward strand.
GTCAAGTTTCAAAGGGTTGACGGATGATCGCCACGGGACAGAAAGACGACGAGTCCGGATCCATCATATTTTCTACGTCCCTACCGTCGTTCTATGTACCCTTCCCCGTCCATTGGCGTGATCAAGCACAAACTCAGCTCCCGTACCGTTCCACCTCTCGCACCGGATTCACCTTCCCGAGAATTATTTCTGAAAGCGGCGAGCTCACGTTCTTTCATCTACATGGCCGAGAGGACGAAGGAGAATTCGTTTCCGTGTCATTAAACAGAGTAACATCTAAACCTGGGGCAGCATTTGTCGCGCATAACCCGAGATCTGAGACGAAGAGCTTGTTCATTGAACAATTTCGACGATACGAAAGGCAATGACAAAACATGCACTAGAGACCGCTTCATTTAGCGCTTACGCTATTTTCGGCTCGCATATTCCTGGTTGTGCGCTCGTTTCGACCATTTCGACAGTAATAGTTTGGGAATTGTTGCAATAAGTGTATGTATTAGACAATTTTATTTAGAAACTGCAAGAGTCGCTGAATTAGCTAACGGTGCACAGGTCGAATGTATCTATGTAACTTTGCGCGAAATGCTGAATTTACTAATTAATCTAATTAATTAGGAGGAACGATTGTTCATCGTTATTTAATTAATTAATCAATTCCAGCAGGTCCGAACGAATCGGGGAACCATAATGACGCTATAACCGAGCTCGCCAAAGGTACAATTATTACATGTTCAATATTAGTAGTTACTGGGTTATTTTGGAACTGATAATCGACTGCGGCGAGGAGAATAGTTATCGACCGAAGAAAAGCTTTAAAATGGTAAAAAGCAATCGGCCTGTGATATTGACTTGTATGGGTGTGTGTGTGTGTGTGTAGTAACACCTGTTACGTCCCCGCATGCTCGTCTTTTCGAACAACTCGAAAGAATACCGTCTCCTACTGTACTTTCGAATTACACACGTGCGAGTAGTTTTGGCCGCGAAGTTGGACTCTTGTTAAGACATAAATGCTCTTTCCTGGCCGGCGCACGATGTCCTGGAAATGATTTTCCGAATTGGAAGCGTTCCAGGATCGGTGAGCCGGCAATAGGCATCCTCTCAGGGTCTACCCAGTGAATTCGCAGCTCTCTGCGTCGGGAATATATTACGTCGACGTCGACGTAGATGTGGCGATGATCGATTCCGATCGGCCGACCTCGCGAGTCATTAAAACGAACGCGCAGGACGACGACCGGCGGCGACGGGTCGGCGAATACGAGTGAATTAAACGAAAAGTCCCCCATTACGGGGATACGTCGGGCGCACGGGAAATGCAGCGCTATAAAAATGAGTTACTCCGTCCGCGCGAATCGGGCTCCGCGCTGTATCTTACCGCATGCCGGAAATCGAACTAACAGTCGATCGTGCCCGTTCGCGACGTTTCGCCGTAGGAGCGCGTCGACTCCGGATCAATCTCATAATTTCGGCGACAAAGTCGCGCGGCCGGGCGGAGATACGAGGAGGCGAAACGAGAGCGAGCGAGCGAGCGAGCGAGAGAGAAAGAGCTGATAGGGTAGATACATCGCGGGATAACGGCGACTATCGAGGAGAGCATAGCGTATTTCCACCATCCCCCTCCCTCGTCCGGTGGCTACAGCGGAGTGAGAGAGAGAGAGAGGACGGAGGTTCGGGGGTTCCATCGGTTTGTCTCATTTCCGGGATCCAATCTCTCGGCTCGGTGCCGGGCCAACCTGCAGCCTCGCTATCCACGACCCGCTCGTACAATCCCTGCCCCCGCCACCGACCCCTTTCCCTCCGGTAGCGACCAGGGACTGCCGGCACGCCGCCACCCAACGGCACTTTAGAACTGCTCCCTAACCCTCTCTCTTTCTCCGCGTGTATAGGTATTCTCTCTGCTCGAGATACGTTCTATCCTTTACCCAAGCCTAATGTGCGCGCTGGAATCGGGCTAGAAGAGAGAAGGAGGTACACTCGCACCGGTCGAGACGGTGAATGAGGGTGCGCGGGAGTGGGAGAGAGAGGCGACTTTATCTCGTGGCGCCCAACAAGGCGACTCTCGCGTTTCAGGACGAGCGCCAAGTGTATCGCCGCGAGTTTATGCGAGCCGAACTGCAACGGGTCGAGCTGGGTCTGTGCGAAGGACGGAGGAGTCGAGGAGAGAGCGGGAGGATGCTTGGTCTGCGAGGAAGGGTGGACGAAAGAGAGAGAGAGAGAGAGAGAGAATGAGTCGAGTCGATCCAAGTCGACCGGAGTCGAGTCGGGTCGAGTCAAGCTCCATCCCGGTTGCCGTGCGAGGGAAACTTTGTCCATTTTCATCCCGTGGGGATCCGTCCACCGGCGCTATCTCCGCCAGCACCGGAGAATTTTGCGCGCGATCGTGACGAAGACAACGACGTCGAAGGATAATTCCGCGCCGTAAAGAACCGCGGCACCGGCGCCCGGCGAACGTCGTCGCGCGAGAAAGCCTTTGAAATAATGAACGCGCCGGCCAAATAGACGAAACGGCCGGGCGCCGGGGATCCCGGCGAAGTATCAGGATATAATAGATTTTTTTTCGCAGACCGGCTCTGAGATTATGAAAAGAGATAGCGGGGCTAAAAGATGGAGATTGGCTGACGATAAGTCGCCGGCAGGTAACGTTGATATTCGTTCCGCTTGATTTGAAGGGGAGGCAGGGAAGATACTCATGAATTAGGTTCGACTCAACACGGGAAAGAGAAATTAGCTGTCGGTAGGACACTGTTGAAATTTGATCACCAGACCCTAGTTTTTAGCCGCGGGAAGTAAAAACTAGGTACAGGGACACGAAATTTACACGTATTAACTAAACCTCACTTGTATTATGCGGACGGCTAATTTTTACCTGCAAATTCTTTTCTTCCGCGAACGTAATAAAATTTTTATCGATTATCGAGGAACGTGTCGGAGCGGGCGATAACAATAAGAGAGAAACTCGCGAAATCTGTTAATGATTGTTCAACGACGATAATTACGTGACGTTTGATTCAATTCATCGCGTTAAAAAGCCCCAACGAGTCATTAGCACGATGCTTTTTCCCCCCCCCCCTTTCCTAGCCGTGTTAATAATCCGCAAACGATGAATTTATAATAATATCCGCGCAAAATCGAATAGCGGCTTTTTGCATAAGTTTTCGCGAGCTCGTCACGGCGCGCAAATGTCAGCGGGCAAGCAGCGGATTCAATGGACCGGCAGCTCCGTTAAAATCGATGAATTACGAGACAACGCATTAGTGCAGTCCGCACGATACTAATCAGCGAAATTTCCGTGCGATAAATAAACGAATGAAAGCGCGTAACCAGATACGCGCGCGCGGTAATGTCGATGCGATGGAAACGCCGGCCCTCGTAAATCGACAGATTTTTCAGTAAAAAGGGAAAAACAAATAAATGAACAAAGAACGAAAATCAAAACCTGGGACACAGCGGTAACGATTGCGCGCCGGGATATGTATATGAGGCTGGCGGCTTATTGGTGGTTTCGAGGTGAATTCGCTCGTAAATATGTATGTGTAATATTGATTCGACATAGACGCATAAAGATAGACTAAAGTGGATTTGAACATGGAATCGTAATTCCTGCGAATATTATGTTTGTGTTCGCCGCTGCGCGCCGCTCCGACGCGGGTCGGTCGCCGAAAATCATTTTTTAATTCCGCATCGGAATTTTATAGTAATTTTATGCGCGTGTCTTGTGACCTCCCGCGATATTCATCAAGCGCTACCTGTCCGATGAAACCGTAAGATAGATATCGCATTACGCGCATTATTCGCGCTATATCACGCGCTATATCGCGAATTCAAATAGCCGAAGCGCGCCGGGGTGATTAACCGCCGACAATTAAGACACGAGACTCTCGCAGGCTCTATAACTATGCAAATCGCGTTACAATTACATCGCTCGTTCCAACGTCGTCCGTCCAAGGTCTCCCCCCCCCCTCCCCCTCCCTACGTCATTTCCTCGAAAGGTGTAATTTGTAATTGATGGGCAGGAAGACGCTGACGTGCAACGCGAGGAGACGCAACTGCGACTCCAAACATCCTTGACGACTGATGGGACAAAGATTTATCGCCAGAAATGAGAAGGGGGGATAAGATTCAGGCGGGAGTATAAATGAAGAGTCTCGCGCGAGAGGCGTCACACCTCTCGCCCGGACGACCCTCGGCGCTCTCTCTCCCTGTTATTTCGGAAACATCAACCGCGGCTGATAGCCCAGCCTGGGATTCGAGTAATGAAGACGCAAATGCGATCACGGTGGGAGATTTTCGAGGACCGAGGAGGAAGATCAAGGGGAGAGACGGTTTAGAGACGGCGGAACCGGAGAAGGACAGGCGAAAGGATCGAGTGACGAAGAAGAACGGTAGAGGGGAGGGGGGGGGGAGATACGAGCAAGGAGGTCGCACAGCTGGCACGCCGAATGTAACGAGGCGCTGTCCTTATCTCTTTGCTATTATCTCCGCTCGTTTTCATCGCTCCGGCCGGCCACGCTCGGCGCGGCGTCGCGACCGCGTGCAAAAGAGAGAGAGAGAGAGAGAGCGTCCCGGTATATACAAAAGTATTATGTAGGCACTTACGGTATCGCACGGCGGGACGGGTGCACAACAATACAAGCCCGGAATACGTCCCGTCATCCTCGGCGACGGTGCGAGAACCGCTCGTGCGTGACCACGAGCATCGGTACCTCCGATGGGATCGAGTCGTCGCACGACTGTCCGTCTCTCCTCTGTTTTCCGTGTCTCCCGTGCGTTTCGTGACTTTGCTCTGACGCGCGGAGAGAGAGAGAGAGAGAGAAAGCCCGGCAGGCTCGGATCTCGGCACGGCGATATATGACGAATGCGAAAAGAACTTATTGTCCCGTCGACGTTCAGCCCCCGACGTCGTCCATCGTGCCGGCCACGCGAGCACGTCAGGAAAGATGCACGTCGCTTCCCGGGGGCGACACGAACCGCCGCGACATGCCGTGGCAGCCGTCTTCCGCGACGACTCGCCGAACCTTTACATGATGGGCCGTACGCGAATAGTTTCGCAATGGGAGATTCCGGGTATTTCGTTGCGGCTGAACCAGGTCGATGAGCGAAGCCGAGAGGAGGAAGTAATGACTTCCCGGAACCAATTACGGTCCCGCTCGTTGAGAGCTATTATATATTTGTTATCTTGTAAATTAACTATTGTTACTGTGATGCCCCTATCGTCGCGTCGATTCCTTTCCTCTTCAAGTAATCGGTCAGAACTCTCGTCCTAGTTGCTATCCGACGAGAAGCGTCTCGTGCAGTGATATTCTTCAAGCGTGCAAATCGACTCTAATTTTGTTAGAATGGCATTCTTCAACATGTGACAACAAGTTTTTTCACATTAGTAAATGTATTTTCGCGGCGAGAAGAGCTCCGTTATTTATGTATTAGGGAACACGTTCAACTTCGTCGCTGCAGTCATTCATGTCATTGTAAATCACGTCAACTAGCGCGGAATCAATGTTCTATAAACGGTGCGCGAGGAATTGTGTAAGGCAGTAACTTTATGTAATTTCTCGAGCGATCGATCAATCAGATCGGAATACCAAAGCGGAGCTGTCCAGGGTGAAATAGTGCTTCTTGCTATATTACAATAAGCCACACTGAAAGAGAAAAATATTTGATATTTGCAACTATAATATCATAACTATACACCATAGTATTAAAGAATTATAATCAAGGGAATCATTTTTCTAGTAAGTCTTAGGCCCATGATATATGTCAGATAAATGTGAGCAGTAAGATTTGAGTGAGAAATTAACCAATCACGCTCGATTATTCTTCGCTCATAAGGAGGAATAATCGACAGTGATTGGTCAATTTTCTCAAGTCTTGCTTCTTACGTTTTTCTATATGCCATGGCCCTTATTATAATGTAAGTAAGATAATAATCGTATAAATATATATTGTTATTATTGTTTTTGTAGTGAAATAAAAGAAAGAGCATAGTTGAGGCCGAAAATAACTACGCTTTCTTTCAGTGTACACGAGGCGAAAATATTGTGGTTCGATACCGACAATTTCGACATAAACGCAAGCAAAGTTGTTTCGGACATCGTTGATACCCTCCGGTCATCGTTTACGAAAAACGAACTCCTCTGCCAGCCCTGCGCTTTATTACGGACGACGGCGAGCGACGGATTATCTATGGTGCTTCAATTGTTCTCCGAAATGAAACGTATTGATTACCCGTGCTCAATGAGCAGCGGGCTCTCTCCTATCGATCGACGCATCTGCCTCCACTTGGTTCCTTTCTTCGCTCGATGACGACGATGACTCGTCGTCTTCTGACAGAAAAAAAGACGGCCAGAGAGGGGGGAGGGAATGATATCCTCGTCTCGAATGGCCCCGTACGCCCTTGATGTCGCCGCGATGAACGGAACGATCGACGGGGAATAATCATGCACCGATGATCCTGAATGCCTCCGATGACAATGAGGCGTCGACCCGACTCGATCACAACTCGTTTATGTCCGCATTATCGATTTCAGAAAGGTCGACAAAAGATTCTTAATTATGATACCGTAGATATACGTCATAAACATCACGCTATCGACGCTCTATCATCTACCCGCGATAATTGCGAGAATGGACGAGTTATGGAAAATAATGCGGGGCGCATTTCGAGCGAGCGTCATTTTTTGTCTCAAATTGTACTTTCGCGATAAGTGCATATTATGCGCGCGAGACGCGTGTACGCATGCATCAAGACCGTCTAGCACTTTTTTGAGACTCGTTTTCACATAGACGACTACTTGACGAGAAGCAAGATTTTCTCGTCGTCGAGACATAATTAGTTTTAGAACTATGGATGATTAACGATTATAAAATGGCCATATCATAGAGTGCCAGATTTTTAATGGTCTTTACATAAGTTCATTATTCAGTGAGAAAAATACTTTCCTATAATATTATAAAATTATTATCTAAATAATAAATGTTAATTTTAGACGAAATTAAGAGAACGTATATAATATTACAAGTACGGAGATATTATTTATTTTTCTTATTAATGCTCCATTCATACGTTAATTGAGCTAATAGAGATGCACACATAATAGAAAATAATATATAAATATTTAAACATCTGTATATGCGCATCATGGGTATTACTATAAATTATAAATTTCCTATGCTTACATTTTAAGAACAAAATAGTCAATGATTCTGAAATTTTGGTTAATTTCTCTATATTAGCCCTTAATATCACAATGGCTTCTCATTAAAATTCTAAACGCTGTTTAGAAAAAATTAAAAATAAAAGTTAAAAATAGGACATTAGACTCAAGAAACAGGTGTAAAAAGTGTCGTTTCCAGTTGCAGATGTCGCAATTTTCGAATGATTAATCGTTTTCTAATTGCGCCAATAATTAGGTCACATTTAAATTTATATATAGTACAAGTTTCAGCGGATTATGAAAACTCATTTTACGCTACGATCGATGGAAAAACTCATTTTATGCTACAATGCTATCTTGAGGATACAAATGAGAATTTGTCAGGTAAGCGGGAGATTCATCATCCCTTCGACGACATTAGCCGCGTGCCTGGTAAACGGTCAGCGCGTTACGCGGACGAACGAGCGGCGAAACGAGAAAGAGTTAATTCGTCAGCCGCTTCGTATTTTAGCAAAGTGCGGCGACTGAATCGAATAGACGAATCGCGGGGCTATTAGAGCGTCTGCCGTGAGGACGGGTTGAGGGATTGCTTCGACAGAGCGATTACAGTGGTCGACGTGTTCGAATGGAAAAAAAGGGGGAGAGAAAGAAAAAAATCGGCGATACCAAACAACGGGTCGAGTCTACGTAGAGAGGCCGGCGGTGGGGTCGCGTTTTTCCGGAGTGAACTAATAGACTCCCGCCCGCTCGCTCGCTCGCTGAACTCCGCGTTCACCCTCTCTCGCCCACTCTTCCTCCCTTCCTCTCCTTCCTCTCTTCTCCTACCTCCCTCGCTCTCACGCTCAAATAAAAGTTTGCCGTGACCCACCAGCACGACACCTGTTGAACCGTTGGCCAGAGCTGGTTTTCCGGCCAAAAAAATCGGCAATTAGCGTATGAAGCCTGTCCATCAAGGTCGGCTGAAAAAGAGTTACGATGACAAAGAGAGAAAAAGGTAGGTGGTAGAGCGAGAGCGAAGAGGAAGGTAAAGAGAGCGGCGCTGGAAGGACGCGCGCGCTTGAGCGCGCGAGAGAGAGAGAGCCGATGTCCGTTCATCGTGATCCGATCGCTCGTTCGCGCGTCGACGCGTGTCCCATAAGTCAAAAAATATTTGACTGCCCCGGCAAAGTAGACCGTACGTATAAATTTGCTCCGCGCGCGATATTTGCGCGTTATCCGTTTATGCGTGAATGAAGAATGATATTACGAGCTCGATAATTTATCGGGCGGGCGGCTGTAATCCTTAACGGTACGTCGCGCGACGAATACCTTGACATCGAGGACACGAGAAACAGGCGCGAGCATCGTCGAGAGAACGGAGAGGATGAAAGCAGCGGCCGCGAGGGGATAAATTACTAAAAAAGGAAAAGCGATGAACGAGCGATACGCTCTATCGGGGGGGGGNGGGGGGGGGGGGGGGGGTAACGCGAGTATAATAAACGTCGCGAAAGGGACTATCGCGAAACTATAGGCAAAATAAAATGCCTTCGGCCATCGGTAAGGGTTTATAAATCGCGTTTAAACAGGAAGTGCGTCGGTGGGAAATAATAGCCGGCAGTTTGCGAAACTACAACGACGCGGTATATTCGACGGGCAGTAAATTCGCGGAGCGTCCGCAATTTGGCGCGATCTATAGACACCGCTATCTGCATAAGGGACACTGCAGTCTGATTATGCATTCGGCTGGTGCGTAAGAGCGAGTGGAAGGGAGGAAGAGCCGACGGTGATTGACGGTTGACAGGATTGACTGACGGGCAGACGCGACCCAAAGGGTTGACGAATGGCCCTCGGTGGCCAAGCGAGCTTTCTAGCCGCAACTCGGTCCAGCGGTCCGCAGGAAATGCATCACGATCCGCGTCAGGTGCACGTCGATCTCCCATTGTACACACCGGCCGTGTCGTTATCTGTTTATCGCAAGTGTCCACGCTGGATCACGCAATTCCCAACCATTTCGCGTTTACCCGCAGCGCGCAGATACAGAAGCGATACTTGTTCCGTGTTTATTTTATTGACCGATTGTATAGTAACCAAAACAACGGCACGGAGTACAATAAAACGATACATCGAACGAGCATCGGATGGGAGCGCCTCGCTGAAGGAAAGAGGAAACGCCCGAACTTCGGGATTGGCGTTTCGTTTTAATCGTTTGATTTCGCCACGAGGACAGAGTCGTCGCGCGAAGTGGCAAAAATGCGCGGATAAATGAAAGAGGAGCGATTAATTCGCGGAACTTTGGGGGAACTTGCCGGGCAGGCGGCGGAGGGAGCGCGAAATATTACTTTCAGCTATCGACCTAATTAGAAAATTGGGAAACAGGGCCGTGCGCTAAATATGCCGTTTCTTCGGAGTTCCCCGACGTAACAGGTTTTCACGTTTTAACGATACGACTTCTCCGTTTTGCGAGACCTGTACTCGAGACGATTATACGTTACGGAATTACGAAGGTATCGGTCTTCCGGTCGAATGGTCTTCGACGTACGAATATCTATTCGCCGGGCAACGTGAGAGAACCAATCGTCGTACGTTCGCAGCCTCGACGGCGATTCGCCAAGAACGGAGGTCGAAATGGAAATTTACGAGGCAGATTCCAGGATAAATGCTGCAGCGTACCGAACAGCTTTTAGGGCAATGGGTCGTGCGTTCTTTCCGAGAGGGAGTCGGTCGTGCCCGCATTTTACGATTAACGTGGTGTTCTTTCGGCTCCTTCGATGCGTTCCTTTCGCGGACTCCTATAGCAGTCGGCCACTGCCAGTGGGGATATCGCGCAAAATAAGTACGTATCCTTCGGCTTTTTCCCTTCCGCCGCGATTTCAGGACACCACCGCGCTAAAGGTCAGACGTCGTCCGTGAGCGATGGAACGGACCGTTTAGCGGGAATGCCATATTATTTCATCACGTTCGAGAATAGAAGCTTCCGTATTTCATTCGCCGACTGGCGTCATAACTTTGCTTGTTTTCCAGTTAAACCAGCGTACCGCTACGTATCGTAAGATGGATGCTTGATCTAAATCAGTGGATGAGATGCGGGAGAGATTCGCCGTAACACATTTCATTCGTCTCGTTCGTGAGAAAACGTATGGGTAATTATCGAAAGCTTCTGGAGGCTATTCAAATGTTGACGATACACACACACACACATGTCAAGGTCAAAGTCATCGGAGCTATGTTTCTTGAAACGAATAATTATCAATATACATTGTAAAAAACATTTTGTATTTGTGTTAAGATTGATCCATGTTAACAGTTTTTTGTATAAAATTTCCAGCATACCCGTGCGTTAATTTAACAAAAATTTCATCTAATTTAACCCGTGTGTTATTGTATTTATATCATCTCAATATTTCGTGTTGCATCGATATTTAACATGTGTATGAAAATATTAAAATAATATATTTTACATTCCGGTGTACACTAACGTATTTAATTTTGCGTTAATTTTTGATATAATATTAATGTTACTTTTCACTTTGTGTGAAATTAACACAAAAATTGGAATGAACCGCTCGGGACGTGTGAAATGTGTGAAATTTAACACAAAATTTTTTACCGCATACGATACACATATTTCGCTGTGTATCGCAATTTCTGTCGCATTTTGAGAAACCGAAACGCCGCGTCATTAATCGCAGACTACGTGAAATAGCAAATTTCGACGCGTCGAAATGATCGCACAATGGCGCATGATTCGCGAATTATTTAAAGAGCCAATGAATAGCACCGCCTTCGGCGCGGGGACAAAAATGTTGAAGCACGCTCTCATCGTAACTTGGAATATTACTTCTTCGGCGCAGCCCGGCATTCGACGTCCACTCTTCAATTGTCATCTCTATGGCCTCTCGTGCGTCGCAAGCCTTTTCGAAGAATCATAAGGAGCCGCGCGATAGCTCGCAAAGGCTCGTCCTAAGAAACGGCGCATTCACGTCCCGCGTACGTGTTTACCCGTGCGTGTGCACAACGAGCGACAGCGAAGGATCCATCCACCCCTTCCGCGACCCTTCCGTATTTCCCAACTACCCCAGGACCTGCGGCGCGCCGGAAGACGAGGGGCGGTACGGGGCGGTATGTTTATTGCCCGAAGCTATCTCTTCTGGCGAGGGTGGCTGCCGCGTCACACGGGGTCATTTTCATAATTCGGCCGTTCGTATTCTCCGCGGTCGCGCGGCCCGAATCGAACAACAGCGCGCGGCGGAGGCCGCGAGAACGCTTCTCGAAGTCTCTCTCTCTCTCTCTCTCCCCTTCGCTCTCACATCGCCAGTCTTCCTCGCGTACTTTACTCCCCCCTGGCCCTCCCATTCTCTCCACCCTTCGTGTCTCTACCTTTTCAGACCTTCGCTTCTCTTTGCTCGGCTGCCTATCCTCTTCTTCGCCTCTCCCTTCCCCGCACCCACGAGCCTCCTTGTCGTTATCTAGTGCCGTCTTGATGCAACACCTTTCTTCTTCCTCCTCCGCGTTCTTTGTCCTTTTTCTCCCGCGGCGGCGTTCTCGCCCTGCACTACTCCTATCTTCGCCTGAATTCCTTCCCTCTCTCGTATCACTGCAATTGTTCTCGGTCTCCCTGCGTGGCGGCTGTAACACCGCTTCTCGGTATATGGCCTCGTATTGATGCGACACCTTTCTTCCTTTCCCCTTTCTAAGGTCGCGCATCTCCTCTCTCCGCCACTTCTCCTCCTACACTTGGACTTAAGCCTGCTTCTCGATATACAATCGTGGCATCTTTCTTCCTCCGTCCTTCCAATTGCTCGTTCGCGAGTCCGCTCGCGGAGAGGCGAAAGGAGGCGAAGAAGGAGAAGGCGAGGACTGGACTCAGCATGGCGTCAGTGTCTCCGTTGATCTATTGCTCCCTGTATACTGGATCGATGCCGACCAATCAACCGGCACCAGTCGACCGTGTCGTCCCCGATGACCGGAAGAAGAAACGCCTCTCGGCTCCTCGTACCCGGCAGGTTTGTCTTCCCTTCTGCGTTCGGACGCGACTCGTTCCACGTTTTATGACTGAAGTTTGATGATTTACGCCGCCGTCGTCTATACTCTGATCTCACTCTTTCCCCCCCCCCCCCCCGTCGAAAACAGGGGGGGNGGGAGGGATTAAGCGCGGCATGCAATAAGTTCCAAGTTCTCGAGGACGTATATGTTAGAAATATCAGCCGTACTTAGGAAGTTTCTTTGTTTTCGTCGGCGGGAAACCTGCTTGGAATTCGATACAGCGCGGCCGAATACTTTATGCCCTTCGAGCGATGCCTTTAACCTGCGATGTATCATGCCACGAATTTCCTCTCGTGAAAAGACTTGATAAAATTCCGTGGAATTCGTTTAACCGACTGTTGTGTCCGCGCCGGACGATATACGAATATTTATAATACGTCACGCGTCGATACGAAAAGGACGCCGTTTTGTAGTATGGAATATTAAACGACCATTCCATTATTCCAATAAAGCGAATCCGAACGTATGTACAAACTCTCGTTTAGGCTCCGTTCGTACCAGCATTTTAATCTCGCCGTGCAAGATTGTCCAGATAACTCAGGATTACGCGGTGCGTTTCGCCCAAGATAATAACGTAAGTAATGGAGATTGTTCCAAAACTAATTGAGATATGCACTTTGGTGCGTTGCCGCAATCAAAGTCCTTATAGCACTTTAGGATTGGAAGCGAGAAATACGATCCTTACTTAAACGACCGCCGACCGCTTTTATTTCCGCGCGAGAAAACGGCGCAACGTAATTAATGCAATAAATAAGAGCTCTCCCCCGTTATTCTTTTTTTCTGCGTGCGCGCGTCCAATAGCGGAGAATATAATATGTATTTTAATACGTCGCGATCGATAATATTGTGGACGGTCTAAGTGTGTAGAAAGGGTGGCGCGTGGTCGGCATCGTTTATCGTCGAGTCGATAAACAATCCCGTCGCGGTAATTCCGCGCCTTTTTCTCATCGCGGGAAAACCTGTACGCGCCTGAGTCATACGCGTGGCAAGATTATCCGTTCGCGCCCTCTTCGTGTATGACGTACCGACGGTACTTAGCAGGTGCGACGTGAGATACGACGTTGTCGTAAGTAACGACTGCACTCGTGCTGAAGAGAAGTTAACGGTCGCGCGCGCCCGACCGGCCGGCCTTCGTTTGAAAAACCGAGCTTGCGAGCGAGTCGTCCTCGCATGGAAATCAATCTGTAACGGGATGTACTACTGGGAGTATTTCGTTAATCGTAGAATGCGTCCAACTTCAATCGGAGATCTGTCGGTCCTTTCACGTAATATTTAAAATGCATCCAATTGTGAGGTATTTTTTTTCAGGAAAACGATAGATTAGGGGGAGAAAGAGAGAGGGGTGCATGTGTGTGTGAGAGAGGAAGAGAGAGAGAGAAAGAGCGGAAGACTCTAGCGCTATATTAACCCTAATGGCTCGCGAGGATATAAAGCACATCCCGCGCATATACTAACTCGTTATTATTGCCGCATAAATAACGCGATAATCCTGCCGTGGCGATGGAAGTACGAGGGTTCGGCTGAAGCTGCCACGGAAGCAGCAACCCCCTGTCGACGGCAGCGAACACCAGCCAGTAGGAACGAAGGACCTTTTACAGAATAATATTCGACTCTCTCTCTCTCTCTCTCTCTCTCTCTCTCTCTCTCGGAGAGGCTGTGACTAGCTTAACGAACTTCGGTATTACGCGCAATGATCTTCACTCGTGTACCGACGCGCGTTCAAGCCGGGTGTATGCGCGTTTCAACATATTTTCAACATGGTTCCATCGCGCGCATATAAATAAGATGCGCGCGATAAAATTATACGGACGAAATTATGCAACGTTATTATTTCCCGTCTGTTACGGCGATCCTCCTTGGCGATCGCTATCGTTGGCAAACATTTAAATTCTTCAAATTTTTTGTACAGTGCATATTTAAGTATCTCAATAATGAAATTTTAGATCGGATGTCTCCTTAGAAATTAAAAATTTCCCTTGCGGAAAGGAATTAGGCAAGATATGTGACAGATACGAGACGGTAGTCGACAGCTAATGCGCGTTGCAACCGATCAATCCGTTAACCGCGGCTGTCAGTGCGAGCGGTTAAACGCGTCCGAGGTGTTTTCGCCCGTTGGAATAATTACGGCGACGAAACTCTGCGATTGGACGACGAGAGGGTAGGGGACGGGGAGGGGGGGGGGGCAGAAAGTCGGGTCGCGTTTTAAGCTTTCGCGGCGCTTTCTTGATACCACCACAATAAAAGACGAGTCGGACGTTGGCGCAAAGACAGCGAGCAAATGGGAAGGAAGCAGGTAAGAAGAAGGAAAGGAGCGAGACCGAGGGAGGGAGAGAGAGAGAGAGAGAGAGAGAGACGCTTCGTCGAGGGATGCTGGAGGGCTTGCTGGAGGCTCTGCCTTAGCTGGCAGGGCGTGCGTCAATAAGCGTCCATCAGCCGTAATGGCAGTGAGCGCCACCTCGGATGCATTTAGATGGCTGTTTAGCCCCGGTTGTCTCGGTGTGGCCTGAAATCTCCTCCTCCGCAACCCCTCGCCGCTGCCAGTCGAGTCTCGACTGTTATACAGCCCCGTAAGATCCAGCGCCGTCGCCACCTCTCAGCCTCCATCTTTTGTAGCCGAGAAAGAGAGAGAGAGAGGCTGCCGGCCGCGCCCGAGTAATTAGACAGACCGGTACCATTTTGCCGGAGCCTTTTAATTAATTTGTATAAATTCTCGAGTAGGCATCATTCCGCGCCATGACCTATCCGCGTTTTCATACCGGGCTCCTGGCGGTATCCGAGACGCCGAGACGACGTTTCCGCCTCGGCTTCCCGGGAAACGCGGGATGAAAAAGCGGTTAGCCTGGTTACCTCCGAGCTCCTTGTAATAAAAAGTGAAATAACGCTGTAAAATAAGTTATCCGGACACAACCGCGCGCGCATTAACTCGCGGAGCGGGAACGCGAATTTCACCCGGGTAAAATCTGCATCGGCCTCGCGCGTCGTCGTAACGATCGCGACGAATTCGTTCGCGAATTTGACGAAAAGTTCCGGCGTAATTCACGGAAATTCGGTATTCGCGATTTGCAGCGCGGCCCCGACGCTAAAACTCGCGTTAAAATCCACGACGCCGCTCGTGGCGCGTCTGAATCCCAATAGCGCGCTCGCTCGCGCTCTTATTTGGCACTCCTCCGGCTTTTTTCACCCAGCTTCTATTTACAACCTGCAGTTTTATACCGGCCGAACGGCGATCATTCCATCCGCCTCCGTAATCTAGCATCGTTCCAAGTACGACAAATACGACAATCCACGCCCGCCCGCCTGTCCGCCCGCCACAGAGAACGAACTCAGTCCGCTATCTGGCCCTTGTATATACCGGCGTGTTTTGAATGGTTCTCTTTTTCGTTCATATGTCAACGTGCTGTATATCGTCGAACCCGATGGAACGTCCGGGCCCGCCGCAATCGTCTTCCCTGCCTACACTCGCAATCAGACTGGTCGTAAAGTAGATATCGCGAACCGCCGAAAAACCGTCCCGAAAGCGAGAATTCGGTCCCCGCCGCTTCGCCCGATGTATGCTTTTGCACACGCGGTGTATGCAAAAAAGGCCGGCCGGGGGCTGCAGGATCGCCGCTGAGCTCGGGCTGGAGGATTAAGGACATTATTAACGGGCGTACCGGGGACCGACATACTTACGTCCGCTCGGAATGCCTCGCGATAAATACAGCGGTGGCTGCCGAGCGACGGCCGAGGGGGGCTGGCGTTTAAATAAAATCAGCATTTTATGTTACGAGGGCCGTTCTTCGATCGAGGCGAAGAGCACGCCCGCGTACACGCTATGCTAGCGGCGCGCAACAACGACCGACCGACCGTCTGTCCGTTCGTCCGTCCGGCCGACCGGACGACGCGCTTAATGGTAATGATCCCTGCTCTGAACCTAATGGTATTTACATTTACTAGAAATCAATGGCCGATTTGGGGTGGCGTGAAGGGGGCAGGGGAGAGGGCTTGGAGTAGACGACGAAAACACAATTATAAATCACGCCGGACGGAAGAGGCAGTGACGGTGCGCGCGAAGAGAGAGAGAGAGAGACGCGTACCTCTCGCTTTTCCTTTTATCTCGCTCGTTCGTTCGCCCGATGAGGAAAGGAGGATGCACCGCGATAAGGCCCGGGCTTAATGAATGCTGACGCGTTGCACCGATCCGTGCAGTCACCTCCAAAAAGAAGTTTCGCCGGCCCTTCGGTGTTGCGCGTACACACGCTCACACTCACCGCGCCGGGATTCGGTCGGTGTAACTCCAAGCAAATGTGGGTCGTAATGTATGCCGTTGACGGGGCCGCCCTGTTGGGCGCCCGCGCCGACACTAAACAACCTGATGGACCGCGATATCCTGCCACCGACGCGTCATCGGGACGAATCTACTCCACGAGCTGGAGGAACGCACGGAAATTGTCCTCGTAGCGGGGAGATCCACGGGCGCGACCGTAGCTTACCGCACGAGCACGGCTCGAGAGAGAGAGAGAGAGAAGCGGAGTGTCGACGGCTCGCGATTAAATAGAAATTTCACGAACGGCATAAACAGGTCCTCCGTCGTTCGACAGCGCGGTCGTCGGACGGCCGAAGATAGCCGCGAGAAACCGGATAACGCGTCTCGGCGGACTTCCTCCGCGAGGTGATCCGAAGAGATCGCGAACGTTTACAATGCGCGCTCACGGGGAGAAAGAGAGAGAAGTCTCGGTCGAAGGACAGGGCTTTTCCAGTTTCCTCCCTAACCACCCGGAAGGGGACGCGGTAAAATTTTCATCCTCCAACCTCGATATCGATACTTGAAATATACAGGCGTGTGTAGTAGACCACGCCGTAGCTACGAAATATTAGACAAGAGGTTCGCGGCTGGGAAGGTATCGGATGGGCAGTACCGGGCTGGATACAACAAAGTTGTGGCTGTAGCGATGATTTAGTCCCGGCCTTAATGGAGCTATAAATACTAGCTTTTCGATAACGGAGGATGAGGATACTGGGTGCACGATACTCGCCAGGGCCAGGATCGTAGGTCTGGATTTTGCGTCGCGGTTACTTCGCAGATTAGGAAATCGGCCACCGGCGGCGGCGAAATTCGCGAACGATTATCCGTCTCGTGAGAGCGCGCGGAAACTTCGTAGATACGTTGCGCGCCTTTTAGCGCGCTTATTATCCGGCCGACCGCGTGTAACCCGCTCCGATAATCCGCGTATGGTATTTAACGCGACGTAAAAGATAAGAAAATCCGAGCGTCGCCGATGGGCGAAAACACAAAAAGTAGAGGAGTACGCGCGCTCGCGACGGGCGTCGCGCGCGGGAAAATAAATCAATCGTAATTCGATAGCACATTTTTTATCGCAAATGGCGTTCGCTCCCATTTGAAAAGATCTTGCAAGCGAAGCTCGGCTGCCTCGTCAAGCGCAAACATTTTGCACTTATCTCAGCGGCCGTAAATATTGCTCATAGAATATTACGGGGCCATAGATCTCACCCTGTGTCATCCTCACCCTCACGCGATGCCGGTATTCGAGCCTTTATCGAATAAACGACCTGCATAATCACCACCCCTTCTTTCTCGCAATCGCTCTTCTTCCCATCGATCTCCTTCCCGCGCTCTTCTCTTCATTTATTCGCAATATCGCGCGCATGCAGACTCTCGATACAAATCCGGATATTAATTTTCCACCGTTGCAAGTCCGAGGTCTCGCGGAATTTCGAGACTCTGCGCACTTCTCTATACTAAATGTGTTTTTTTATCCCGCGACAAATATCAACGATATTCTCGGTTTTATGAGGTTAAATAAGAAAACAAGAATCAGTACCCGTATAGAAAATTTCTTGGTATCTAATTGGGGTCAGTTTCGATTTTCCAAAAAAGAATCCCGGATCGGAAAATCTATGTAGGTTTTAGTTCAATAATATGATTTTAAGTGGAAAACATAACAGATCCTATTTGGTTTTTCTTAAAGTTTCCTTACGGATTTTTTCTTCTAGTTTCCATTTCACACTACGATTGAACCAAGTATACGTAACATTTTAAATATATATTACAAATTTACAGTAAAATATATATTAAAGTAAAATATATATTACATATTTTACAAGTGCACACGTTATAAGCGTATTTTCTGTTAAGCATAATAACATTAAAAATGTAACCCTGTTTATTAATCTCCTAACTTGATATTCGGTCAAACTGCCATTCGATTCTGGCGATGACAGTCGCCAGAAAGCGAGCCACAGCATACAGCTGATCAACATCGCAGAAAATAACTTCATTCCATGTTTAGGATAAGAATGGGATTCGCAATAGATATCGTAGTGGAGTGACCTATTTTGGTAGAAACGTTTGAATATCAGATTAGAAGATTATTAAATTAAGTTACATTTCTAATATTATGCTTAATAGCGTGCGAGTAGCATATGTATACTGGTAAATACTTAAAATATTTCGTGTACTTGGCCCAATGCAATGTAAAATGAAAACTAGAACAAATTTGTATAAAAACATAGGAAGCGACCAAATAGAAAATCTGTTTACGTTTTCCATCTTAGAATCGTATGTTTGAAACACTACATTTTCAACCAGAACCCGCGTAGATTCCCCAACTATAATTCATAATTATTTTGAGAAATTGGACTGGAATCCCAATTAGATTCCATGAAACTTTCTATGCGAGATATAAGAAAAGCTGAGAAAATTGATACGCGTTTACCCGTCATTTCGTCGAAAACGTACGATCTTACAGTTTTCCGTAATTTCCCTATTATAATCGACACAGCAGTCAATAAACTTCTAATCTGTGTCCGAAGTCTTCAGATACGGGATGAATCTTGCACGGTAAAGGAGGGACAGAGGAAACAAGCGAGGGGGGGGGAGGGGCGAGCGACAGAGGAGCAATTAATGGAGAGATTAAAAAGTCGAGGAAGCCGAGTACCGAGTCGTCGAGTACACGACGCCCGGATAGTCGTCGTATCCTGCGCGTAGATACGGTGTGCGTGTGTGTGTGCGCGCGCGCGCGCGCACGTCTACGGGAGAGTAAAGGCGAGGAAAGATGCTGCACGGTAATTAATGGCGGAGCGAGTTTGTCACAAATCACGTGGCCCGTCCTATAACTCACTGAGCTGACGTGTATTTAAATAGAGCCCGATAGGCCGAGAGTGCCTTCGTGGTACCGTGAGCATGCGCCTATTCCTACGACGTCAAAAACGATATGGTTGACGAACAGCTGCTTCCGACCTTATACCAACTAAATTCACCGTTTTACATAAGCCTCCCAGCTTATCTTCGATATCGTAATTTGAAACAGTCGCGCGCCGTTGCTCCGTGCGCCCCTCGCGATGCAGAAAAAAGAAACAACGCTATAAATATCATCTGTTGGATCTCTTTTGCTTGTGAACTTTTCAATCTCCATTTTTATTTCAATTTCGTGCCGCTAGATTTCCCACCAAACTCGCGTATCCTAATCGCGTATATTCTTTAAAGTGCAATCAGTGTATTATCACAACTAAAAAGCACACGGAAAAAGATAGTCTAAAATCAACGATAGATATTCTCGTATATAAGCAAGAATATAATAAGTCAAGACTAAAAATCTTGTAAGAAAATTAGAATATTCTTGCTTACATATGGGAATATTTATCCTTGATTGAAGACTAATTTTTTTCTGTGCAGTCAGTAGTCATTAGTGATCATAGTTATAAGTATAGCACTGCAAATCCGTAAAATTTCGCTGCAAAAATCTGTTAACAGCAATAACCGTTTCCATCGGACGAATCTAATTGCAGAAACAAAAAAGAGATTATTTATTACTTCTTTTTTATTATCTGAATTACACTCTTAAGATAATGTTAATGATTTTGTCTGAAATACCCTTAATTATGTTGAATTGATTTCATTTATATCGTATTTGAAAAACACGTTTATCTTAACGGGACTGGAATTCGAAACTGTTGGCTCTTGAATCTACTACCATACGAAATACACACAAATAGGACATATGATTGCATATACGATGTGTACATATATTTCCGTTACCGGAACGCGTAATAGCGATTCGCAATGAATCTTGCGCTAGGCGAAATTAGCGAAGTGTTAAATAAAAGAGCTATGGGAGAGTTTCCATTGAAATCGTCCCATTAAAAATTGGCGAATACTCACTGATTATCGGTAGAATACTGTTTCGCTGATTCAATCAGTGACATTTTCGCTGATTCAACTTAAGAGAGTACACTCGGTCGAGTTGATTTTATCGAGAGGTTGCGCCGCAAAAGTCTGCCACATTTCGTTTCCACCTTCTTTTAATTTCAGTAGCTTTAATACGTCGCCGCGCGCACGACGACACCGGGAATGTAAGTTTTAATGCGCGATGAAACGCGAGCTGCGCTGGCGCGAGGGGTTAACGACGAAATTCCTCATCGACGGCTTACCAATTTCAAAGTCGCCGGTAAATAATCGCCGCCCATACGAGCGCGTAACATGCCGATATCCGCCTCGAGCCTGGTCTGTGAATTTACAATAATGGAAATTACACGGTCGAGTACTTTGCATAAATTTCTCCGCGAGACCGCGGGGTGATTTTTTTCGACGGTGTAAGATATTGGCCGCGATAAGTACGACTTATCCGTGATTGCGGCGTACTGTGAAGCAATGCGACATGAAACGTCCTTGATTACGAACTAAGGACCACCGAGACACTTCATATTTTAGAGCCGCGGGATGTTCGCGCGCTGTTTAGATACGAGATTCGCCCATCGCTGCGAGATAGCGTGCATTGATATTGAGTGTATTTTGTGGGTTAGATACCACTATGGTATTAGTGTTTATTGCTACCGGTATCCCCTGGAACCTGTTCGGCCCTCTTACCACGCGGGTCGTGAATTAACTATTCCTCGAAGCAGAAAGAGACGACGAGGATCCTGAACGACGGCAATGGATTTCGAAGCGATCGATTAAAACGATGTGTTTACGGCGCGAGACGCGCCGTACCGCGAGTGACGATGACTCTCGCGAGAGTGGTACTCGATACGGTACTCGATAATCTTCTGGCAAAAATCACCGGAGCATCGTCACTTGTCATTCCACGATCGACGATATACTAGCAAATGAATACGCATTATGAATGTCGTTTAGTGGAAAGTTGCCGAGTGTAGAGATCGAATTCAGCGTGCTAACGGGACATTATCGTTTGTATCAAAGCGCGTGACGAGTCCTATTCAAACTCGAATGCATCCCAAAGTGCAAAAAAAAACAGATTTGTTAATTAAAAGGTAGCAAAACAAACGATTAAAAACGAACATTATCACGATGTAATCAAATCTACAGGCAATTCTGTGAATTTTCGCAAATTGCGTTGCTTTGAAACATTATCCTCTAAAGTGCAGTCAGTGTATTATCACTGAGAAACAGTTAATAGTCACTGGTGATCACAGTTACCAATATAGCATTGAAAATCAGTAAAATTTCGCTGCAAAAGTCTGTTAGTAGCAGCAACTGTTTTCATCGGAGGAATCTAACTGTAGAAACCGCGAGAAAAGATAATTAACAAAGATATGTATTACTTTTCTTTTTATCTTAATCCCATTCTCAATGTATTGTCAATGATTTTGCCTGAAACATTCTTAATTATGTTACATTGATTCAGATCGTATTTGAAAAACATTCTTATCCTGGTGCCGGAACTCGAGATTTATGGCTCTTGAGTCTGCCGCGAACTACGCCAAATACGACGTATGGTTGAATGCATATACGATACGTACATATTTGTCTGCTACGAGACACGTAAGAGCGGTTTACAGTGAATCTTTCATTAGCCAAGATCAGTGAAATATTCGGCAAAGAAGCTAAGTGGAAGGATTTCCATAAAAAAAATGAGTGAATACTCACTGATTATCGGTAGAATATTGTTTCACTGATTCAACTGGTGACACTGATTCGATTGTTTTCACTGATTGGAGTTAAGAGAGTGCGGTTTAAGTCGCGGCCGAACGGATCGAAACGTATCGAAAATAAACTTGCACTTGCATAGGCGCGCGACGAATCGCATTGTATCGCCGGAGGGAAAGAATCGCGTCGCAAATGCAACGAGAAAACAGTAGGCAACGGCTCTCGCGCGGCTGCTAGCAGCTACTTGTCGCCGTGCGGCATTGTGGCGGCCGGACTATGCATAATACAGCCGTACCATTGTGATAAATCGACTAGGCACGAAAGTGAGATTGTAATAGAACTTACAGGAAACAGCTGTTACAATGCATGTCGTTAGGTAGTACCCTCGCTTTACGATCGCTGCTAGCTAAGTAGTTTGTTATTCTTAGGCTACAAGCCGAGTAATAAACAACAGCGATAATTGTGATAAAATCTACTTTATCGCTCGCATTACGGGTACACGGTAATGCCGCGATTACAACTTACACGTGCAGTTATCTTTAATCTCGGACTGAATCATTTAAGACAGTCGTGATATGGACCGGGTCTCTGCGATGCTACGAGCTTAAGGAAAGCGACGGCACAAAATTTCCGAGAGGCTGCGACGATAAGAGAGACACGTCCTCGCCGAGTAGCGTTTCCAAATTTTTATCCTTTTCGATTTTTCATACGGAGGAAAGTGTGACTACGTGTGCGCGCACTTTTACATCTACAACTTCGTAAGTCGAACTCAACGATGTTACACAGCACACGAAACTATAAATGATCAATAACAAATTCTTTCTGTGCGTCACACGTACAGAATTGATAAATGAATCAATTAACTGATAACTCCAAAGTTGAATTGATCTTTTCGACCGACCCAATACATTATTAATTCTATAAATAATAAGTTGTAGCGTAATTGTAAATTCTTGTAATATAATCAACGTTCACACGCACACTTCAGTCTACGGGAAACCTGCGATAAGCTCAGGTTACTCCGTTTCCGCGGATCGGTGTTTGATGAAGCGTTCGCGAGCACATATTTTCGACATCAGACACGATAACCTCTACAGACAATAGAGGAATAAGTTCAGAGTCAAGGAGAGAAAGAGAGAGAAGGGAGAGAGAGAGAGAGAGAGAGGGACTCCGTAGGCGGGCGGACGCGAGATAACGCGGTACCGCCCGACACACATCCATCTCGCGCGGTCTGTAATTATCCACGTCCAGGAGAAATAATATACGAGTGTGAGAAAGAGGAAGGGAGGGTGGGCGCTATACGTACGAGGATTGCACCTATATCTACGGAGCCTTATATACCTCAGGTGGAGGCGCGACGAGAGGTGAAGGCGCTTGCTGTGATCCTCCCTACGCGGTGGAGGATCACATAAATCCAGAGGCGGTAGCCTTCCCCTATTTCGATCTCTCCTTATTACCCTAGCCTCTGAAAGACTCCGTCGTAACCGTCGGCTCGTTTTCCCTCCACTTTTCGAGATATTAGAATTCCGTCTCGGTTCCTCCTCAACGATGTCCGCGGACCGTAGACTGTAGCTTTCTATTCCACTCGGGGTAATAGAATATTTCAAGATAAATATCTCGAGGACGGTCAAACGGGAGGTGGGAAGAAATCCCTAATTGCCGTTGGATTCATTCCGAGACTTCAACGAGGGGAACTTCGCTCGCGCTCGTTCGAAACAATACGCATCATTCGCGCCGATAATAATCAGCATCCTCTGACGTCGCGGCAATTAGCAATCATTCGATCAAACTCCGATCACCTCGTCGGGGATGTCCTCGCGCCGTCACGGCGCGGCAGGTTGCGGTAATTCCAGCGATCGCGGATTTTCCTGATGATGACTGTCACCGTTAATTTCCCGACGGCGCGACGGAGAGCAACGTGCCGTTATCGTTTCATCGGCGGCCTCGCACCGGCGAGCGTGGGACTGTTTCCAGAAGCGCGCGCGCGCGCGCGCATGACGCGCCGGGGCAGTCCTTAAAAATCGCGAAGGAGGATGTGCAGGATCCCGCATTCTGCCGGGGTGGACGATGGAAGGCGCGCACTCGGACGGCCTCGATCAACAATCAATCGTGAAACGGCCGCGATTATTTCACGTCAGTTTAATTAGCACGCGGCGCCGGTGCGCCCGATAAAACTCAGCGGAGAGAAGCAGGCGGCTATCTCACGGGAATCTGATTTATGGCGAGTGACCATCGCGCACACGCGAACGCGGCGCTCGCATCTACGTGACGTCTACGACGGCGACGAAGAAACGATGGGCGAATGTTCGCGCGATAGTACATGTGCAATGGGGAGGGTGATCATTGAAACGTTCAAGCTCGCGTAGGGATCGGTGAGGCACCGATTCAATGCGGATTTCGCGTTATGATACCAGTGCTTCGAATAGGAAAACACACGCGGGAAATGTTGCTAACCCAGAGCCTAAATAGCTCGGTGGCGAGAGCGCAAGCGGATCGAACCCAGTTTCAACCCCAGCCTTTTAGTCTACCTCCTCCGAAGTTTTTCACTTCGTATGACAATAAAAGCCCGAGCAAACTATCACCGTGTGTACAGCCTTTTTACAGAAGCCTTGTCCGGTTTCCGTGTTTCAAACGGAGTCTGGATAAATTGTTGGATCCGGCCCTAACTAGGAGTGAAACGCATCAGGTCCTGATAAAATTGCTGCTTAGTATAAATTTATATATAACCTTCTCTCAAAGAGAGACAGGGAGGGAAACAATTTTTTTTTTATATTTGAAAAGAACGGTTATTCGCGTGCACTTAGCTCCTTTTTTTACCTTTCTTTTGAAAAAGGTGATTTTTTATATATACCTCTTAACTACAGAAAGAGCCGGGAGAACTATTTTTTCTAGTAAATGTTATTGTAGTGATGATATTCTTACATGCATGCTGCTATTACTATTAAAATATATTTGATGCCGAAACTAACCATAATTTTTAATCTTTTTATTTTTCAGTGTATGTTCAGAAAACCTGATTAGATACTTATGTGCACCAGATTTCATAGTAATCGTTTATCAGGATGGTAAGACCTGAGCCTTTAGCAGGTAGCGATAAACAGATATGCCGAAACCCAGAACAAGATACCTTATTACAACGATAACTGCCAAAGTCGAGCCTTATAAATGCCGCTTATAACGCCGTACTATATCTATATATGTACCTAATCAGGTTCGTATCGAGTATTAAAATGTGTATCTTGTTTCTACTTGTATCTTGTTTTTGCTCGAGAACGGACATCTGCAGATACAAACAAGCACCTTGGTCACATTCTGACTTTCTTTTTACAGTATAGTTGCAGTATTAACGATACAGAGAGAGTAATCATAATTTGTACTGTCCCAATATTGTAAAAAATGCCAGATTTAAGTAAATAATTACTCCAATACCCTTTTTATCCAATTTTTACTCGTATTAAATTTTAGCTAAACAATTTATTTGGAAAATATTTCACTCGGATCAAGTTTGACGTAAAAATTGATAAGGAATATAGAACAATTATTTACTTGAATCAGCTTATTCTGTGTGGAAATCAATAATTTTCGGTACTTTCGCAAAACTGGAAATCGGCACAGTTACAATACCGGCTTTCGATTCTTGCCTTCGACTTTATCGAATAAATCGATATCGGTATCTAATGCTGTTCACTAAAAATTGTTACTCAGCCAGCACCCCGCTAATGGTTATTTCCTACTTGAAAAGTATGAAGAACGGAAAATAGAATTGAAGAACTCGTTAATAGAGAGCTCAATCTCCGACGACCGCTGGCCCAAGGGTTGGTGCAGAGGACCGGGGGAACAGGTGAGGCCTCGGTCGCTGACCTGTCACCTCGTCCGCGTCACCTTTGCCACGCCAAGACTCATTCTCGGGCCCGCGATCGCTCGCTCGGCCGGTCGACTGGCCGGCCGGTCGGCCGACAAAGCATCGCTACAGTTCGAACGTCATGAGTTCGCGGGATGGATAATAAGGAGACGATCGACAAAGAAAGGCAAACACTCGCGAGGCTCGCGGCGATCGAGGCCATTCGTGAGCGCGCATTGACGGCGGAGCTCTCGTTGAAAGAATGATTACGGCGACGTCCGTGCGGATAAAGAGCCTTTCAGGAATAAGTAATCTTGATCGCCAGTCTATCATTTATCAATGCGACGTCTCTCGACTGTCTCGCAACAATGGCGCCGCGACTTGCCTGGCGATTACATTTCCGAACTAAATCCTTAGAGCGTCACGAGGCTCGAGGGGGGAGAGAGTTCTCGCAACATTGTCTCGGTAACTATTGCTCGTAACTGACTTCGAAAAGATAATCGTGTTGTTCGAGACGATGAAGTAATCGAAATAAGCCGCAATTTGTCGTTTGTATTATAAGCTGCAAATTACTCCATTATAAAATCGCATCTCGATGTTTTAATGAGAAATTGCGCTTAACATTCTGCATCGTGTAATTATCGGAACAATAGGATCGAGCAACTTCACTCTGCTCGGAGGGAGCTCGAAGAGAGCTCGCCGGCTAATTAAAGATCGTAGGGTGAAGATTATTTCTTAACCGGACACATTTTACGGACGATAATAATTTTACAAGAATTCTTCGCAACAGTGATGCGGGCTAGACGCGACTTCGAGATATCGAAACTTTTCACGTCCCCGTCATCTCCCTCCTCGCGCCATCTCTTAGCCCGCCAGTCAACTAAAGGGATTCTTCGTAATCCTTGCTGGTGTTCGTGCAGGAGTCAGCGTTGCATTAGCGTTTCACCATTCCGCGCATCGTTTCGTCGAGTCCGAGTTATGTTCTCACTTCGAATTCACAAGAGTTGTCGCAAAGCTTCCTTTGTCGCGATATCAAAAGAATCTGTTGTCCGCGTGTTCGATACGATTTCTCCGCTCGACTGTCATTGAGAATCGAAGGACGGGCGGTCGTCACCGGCGACGTGGCGATCTCGAGGCGCAATCATGAGGAAGCAATAAAACAAAAGCTGCGCAGCATTATCGCGCGAGGCCTGATCGTTTCTCAAGATCCGCGCGGATGATTTATATCCGGCTGGGGCGTTTCGTCATTAAGTGTCACTCTCATCTGAGGAAACGCTTAGATTTCTCATGGTCGATCTCTCGATACGCGCGCGTGTGTGCGAGAACTCAGGCCGTATCTCGTTACAATGACATTTAATGCATACAAACCGCGAGCGATAAAATTAGCATTCGACAAGGCGGCGGCGTTGCTTAACGAATGATTAATTCGCCTACGTAATAACGTTCTCGCGCCCCTCAACCACGTGTATGTCACTGCGTATTCTCCTAGATCGCGCTCGCGCCAGAGATCGCTGATACGACAATCGAATCCGTTCCAATATTACGGCCGGCAAACTGGTTCCCGTCGGGCTGAATCGACGCTGACTCCTACGATCCGCCGCCGTTTAGTCGGCGATTGTTTGTACTCATTTTCTACGTTGTATAATGGCCGCGGCCCGCGGGGTCCCGACCTATCCACTTATGTTCCCATTGTAATGCACAAATGCGCGCGCGTGTCGCGATGCGGGACCCTCTTCCCCGCGCATATTGTCCCAGGTTCCTCCAAGGATTAGGGTCAGCGATCACCCACTTGTTGCCCTTAATTTTTTTCTCCTGCAGAGAGCCGCGACCGCCGCGGCGACTGCTTCGACCGGCTTCGTGCCTCCTTACAATTTATCTCGCCGAGAGACGGACTCTCTTAGCCGCATGCATAGTACACCGCGTCGCATTTTCTCCATATTATTACGACATCTTCTTAACACCGAGTCACGTAGCAGCCGAAGCCTCGACGAGCGGACACGACCTTGGTATACGATTTTTAATTACCCCCCCGAGTCGAAATTTTAGTTCTACGTTGAATCTTCAAAGGTCTTCTTATTGTGTTGTTTTAATGTTACAAATGGAAAGTCATTTCCGTTACTTTTTTCATTTCAAGACTCAACGTAGAACCAAGTAGATTTAATGTAGGATCAAAATCTCGAATCGGGTTCTCGCAAAAATATGTTGCGTTAAAAACAGCCCGTTGAAATTCTGTGTTACTTTCGCATGGGAAATGTGTTAGAAAGCACACGAATATCATATTCTTCTTCTTCTTAGATCCGTTAGCGTACACAGATTGCGAGAACAGAGACTAACGGAAGAAAAATAAATTATTAATCAATTACTGCCAAACGTGACGTATGTCGACAAAGTGAATATGTTAATTGAACATTACATTTGTGTACTTTTCAACGCATTCCTCGTGTTAAAGTAATACAAACTTGTCTTATTGTACGATGAATAAAGCATTATTTTCCATCGCACACTTGATATTTCTCGGCTTACAACTCGATCGTTCAATTGCCAATGTTCCAACATCCGAGAGATCTGATGAATTCCTGTGTTTTTTTACCGAAACATCTTTATCAATTCTGGCCCGCCCGGCACTTCGTTTGCGTTTATCTGATTAATTACAAATCGCCCGTTCCCGCGCTCTCTATTTAAAGATCCTTACCCGTGTTCTCCGCGCAGCTTTGTTACGCCAACGAGAAATTTTTTCTGTTAGTCTAATGCAATGTCAGCCTGTCTGGCGTAATAAAGTGATCTATCCACCTCGATCCCCCCCGAGGGATGAAACGACCACCGTAGAAGAGGATCGAGGAAGATCGCGGGTATCCCGGGTATCTTCCGCTCTCTCCTTCTCGCCCCTTCGCACTCTCTTTCTTTCTCGCTGACTGAGACGTCAACCCCCACCCTTCAGTCTCACGGCACGTAACCTTCCTCTACCTACTGCATCTACCCACCTACCAAACTACCGATCCTCCGGAAAGAAGAGGGGAGACAATTTGTCGGGAACGGACGATGCGTATCTTACGCAGCGCCTCCGTCTATGGTCTACGTAATGCGTTCTCATCTCTCATCCTCATACGTCTTTTCAGTCGAACTGCGAGAGAGAGAGAGAAGATGATCGTGTGCATCGCGACATCGCAAGTTGCCGCAAAACCGAACACACAATCCGAGTGAGCGCGTTCCCTTTTCCCGATCGCACACCGCGCGTCAGAAATTAGAGGATGGAAAGGAGACGATAAAACACGTAAAAGCGGTCGAGACACTTTGGAAGGAAGATAGCACGAGGGAGATAACGGCGAGATTACGAGGCGTCGCTCTGTTACCAATAGCGGCAACTATGAAAGCGGAGGTTAAACGTGGCGAAACGCCGTTCACCACGGCGGCGCATTAATCCCCGACTATTCTCGTCACGACGACGAAGCGGACGGTATCTCTCGACGAGTGAGTTCTCCATTGAGCGATCCCGGCGTCTGGCGAGGATCGAGGGATCGGGGCCTTGAATTCACCGGCAGTGATTTGCCAAAAAAGAAGAGGCGCGCGAGAGAAGACGGGGAAAAAGCGAAAAGGACGAGTAGGAAGAAACGACGCTTGTCAAACGCGACCGCGGACACCGGTGCGCCGCGGATATAATAAAGATGGCGATATAGGAGTCATAATGTAGTGGTGTGCTTGCGATGCACCGGTGCACCGGCGCGCATTCCGACGCTCCCACAAGGGGGAAAAGGAAGATAGGAGAGAGGCGGGAGAGGAGCGGGCGAGACAAGACGGGGAGCAGCGGGGCAGTCTCTCTCGTCCTCGTCAGCCTCTCACTCACGCTCGAGTCCCGAGACAAGCCCTTACTAATGGAGGAAATAAATTTCGGATTAAATCGTAGCCCGGCTACTTTATAAGGCTGCTTGCTCTCGCCCGGATGGCGAGGTGAGGTGCGTGTGTGACGCCATGGGCCCCTCCTGACATCCATGGACGGTCCACCATGTTCGTCGAACGACGACCATCCGCCCGCTCTGCTCTTTCCCCTCCACCGCCGTCTCCTCGCGTTTCTTCTTACTCTCCTTTCCACCCTGCCGTCGCGCCACTATGGTTCCGTCCGTGTGTTTCTCCTTTCTCTCTTTCGCTCCTCGTCCTCCTCCTCCTTCCTCCCCCATCTTCCGTCTATCGCTTCTCTCCGCGCGCGAGCGCCGATGCCCACGTAGATGGACGATCGGCGTCCATGTGAAATGGAATACGCGTGTGCCCCCCTGAACACGTGTATGTGCGTGATAATACGAAAGAGAGTGTGGCGGAAAAAGGAGGAGGGGGGGCGAAGGTGCAGGACGAAAGAGGTGGGGTATCGTGGGGGAAGTAGTTAGTGGGGGAGGATGACGGGGGGGGATAGGGGGCAAGAGGGACCACGCTGCGCTGTCCTCCATAAATCTATCAGCCGCGGTTGTATAAATACGACTCAATGAGGCGGCCGTGAATCACCCTGACGTGCTTCATAAGTCCCGGGAGTTTATTAAACCGGCGGGCATTTCTCATGTCGGGGGATAAGATCAATACGGCCGCGCGCGGCCACGGTTGCCCCTAACCTCCGCGGGGTCCCTCCTTCGTCCCTCGCAGCGTCCCCCTCTACCGGTCGTCCAGTCTCACGGACCTAAATAATAAGGTAAATAATAGGAAATAATCGCCGGCTATCGCGTGAGCACGCCGCGGGACTCTGCCTCTCCGACGCGGTAACGCTCACTTTATTCCGAGATGCGGCCGGACTTCGAGGCGGGAGGGGGCGCACGTTTCCTATCCAGAAGGGAGAAGCTGCCGCCACATTCTTCCACATTACTATATTGCGATTGCATTAAACTCGAGGTAGAGCGCACCGTCGAGATTGTTTCGAGGGCAACGCGCGCGACGCGCTACTCTTCGAACTTTAAAGTCTCGTTTCGGAAAAGCGCCGATGGAAGAATTCAGCCTCCTTCTCAGCCCCCCCCCCCTTCCTCCTCCTTCGTGTGACAACGAGCGAACGAATGCGAGAGAGTCTGAGCGCCCCGCTCGTCGCGAGCTGCAATTCCAAACGCATAAATCCCAATTGACGCGTGCCTCGCTAACGAGAATATAACGTACGGCGTCCTCTGAAAGAGGACCCGGTCCAATCCTAGAGGCGTCGCAAAAGTACTCGGTCTCGTCGCGCTCGCGCGAAAAAAAGATTAGCTGCAGTAGCTAAATTAGTTGTGGACATCTAAAATTTTAGCAGCGTGAGCAATTTTAATTGCTGCAATAACAAATTCTTTTCCAGCAAACGCACTGTCGTGAGTGTCGTTTACGCAAAGAAGTTTGCTACCGCGGCAATTAAAATTGCTTACGCTACTGAAGCTAATATTTTTTCTCGTACCTCGAAAAAAAATAATTATGCTGGCAAATTGTTAGTTACTGCGGGGACCACTAAAAGATTTGTCACACGGGGAAGATAATTTTGCCGTTGTAGCAAAACCATTGTCGCGACAGCGAGAAAATTTGGCTGGCATAACAAAATTATTTTGCTGTCTGTACATCCCAGCGATTAATATTTTTAACAAATCTTTCCGATTCCCGAACAAATCTTTTCGTTCTTCGAACACACTTTTTTTGCTGTTCCTATAGTAACTGAACTATTTGCCGTGCCAGCAAAATATTCTTTTCCGTGCAATTGTCACATTTAACGTCATTTACATGACGCGAGTTCAACCGAAAAACGACCCCTCATGACCCTCGATCGAACATATAATCTTTGTTTCGTGCGTCTCGGCTCCTCTCGATGGCGCTCGTCATTTCTTTCCACCGATCCTTTCTAAGGAGTAGAGAGTATCCGATTACGGCTGTATCCCGAGAGTAACGTCTCGTTACGCGCGCGCCCCGGCAATATGATTTTATTCTCGCGCAACTGGCGATGCACAGATATTTCTAATTGCTACGTAGCACCGGGAAGGATCGAACGGCTTAAGGCGGGCTGCGTAGAGAGACAAATGGCTGGTGAAGATTCGGGAAAACAAGAGGCGTTGTATGTAGGTGATGGCGCGGGTCGGAGACTATATTCCTTACCTAGAATTGAGGGTTTAATTCGAATCGCTGCACGGAATCGCGCTCTCCTTCCGATGGTATAACGCGGTCTTTAATTAGAGACCGATAAATTTCGAGCCGGTAACCTCCCCTTTCTTCGGAACGTCAGCCTCTCTCTCCCTCTCTTTCTCTCCTATTTCTTTCCGTCCTCCCTTGAGACACGAGTGTCCAGTCAGTTAGCAATGAAACCGCGGGCCACGAAGATCACGAAGAGTACAGCGAGCCACTTGCCCCTTCGTTCCCGCCGACTGCATTCGTTTTTTCTCTCTCGCGCCAATCGCGCTTTCCGACAATTCTGATTATGACGCGGCGCAACGAACGCGCTTTGCACTCACCCGTGTATTCGCATAATATAGATGCGTTCACTGTGGGCGTCGCGCCGCACGCTCGTATACAGTTGTTTCGGCGTCCGATTATCTACTCGGCAGCATCGGCAAAGTTGTGATTTAGTATTTTCCACGCCGTTAATTTATTGCCAAGCCTACCACGTTACGGTTAAACATAGTTCATTACCGCGAGCTGTAATTAAAGCATATAATAACGAGTCGTAACCCTCGAGGCCTCCGCTCTTGTAAATCTTGTGGCCGACAACCCCGCTCGCTCGCTCGCTCGCCCGCTCGCCAGCCCTCACCTCGAGCGCCCTACTTTGGGATCCGCGAAGAAGGTGGGAAGGCGAAGTTGGAGATTGCCGGGCAAACGAGAGAGAGAGAGAGAGAGAGAGGAGTCGCGAAAGAACTGGAGCAAAAAAGCGCAAAGAAGGAAGTTAGCAAGCTCGTTGAAAGCGAGGAAATAAATTAATGAACTCCTAATCAAAATGGTCGTTTCATTTTTTCTGTCCTTTTGCGTATGCGCGACGCATTGAAGTTCCAGAAGATCGCATAATCGCGTGAGAGCGCGTCTACGCATGCACCGTGTTCGCGTGCTACTTGTTTTAATATAATTTCAAAGGGCTTACATCGTGTTATGCGATAAAAAGCGAATTATTTCGTCCGGATCGAACGTAGGATTAAAAAAAGAAGACCGCATAAATTTTCTATTCGCCGGTACTTTAAATTACTTCCAGGCACCGAGATTTTGATTTTATGTTAAAACTTTAATTTTACAACGTAGTAGGAGCTGAGATAGCAAGTCTCAATTTCAATTCAAATAATATAATATAATTCCTTTGATCCCGATGATGTCTTAAATTTTCGTTTTCGCGTCAAAATAGCTTATTGAAGGATTATACACAGGAAAAAAATTAGTCTTAATCCTCGTGTCAATGGAGAACATTTTTTTATCTTCCCGTCAATGTACTATCTGATGGAAAAAAAAAGATAAAAAACATCAGATTGGTGCAAAAAAATCTCAGAATCAAAAAATCTCTTTTACTCACAGAAAGGAGATCTGAAACGTCATAACAAAATTTACTTTAAAAAACGTAGGAAAAAATTATAATATTTAATTTGAAATAGGTATCCGGGTACTCATCCATTGACACAAGGATTAAATCAAGAATAGATATTTTTATACAAGCAAGAATATCATAATTTTTTAGAAGACTTTCAATCTCGATTTGATTGAATTTATATTGATACAAGTATTACTTGAACTCAATTCGAGACAAAAAATCTTCTAAGATTATAATATTCTTGTTTATACATGAGAATATCTATTCTTGATTTAAGACTAATTTTTTCCCGTGTAGAATTAAAATTTGACTTGCAGAACTAAAGATTCAAGAGAGAAGTTAAAAAATGTTAGTATCGTCGAAGTAGATTTTTATAGACCGTCTAATTAGGCGCAAATTATCATTAAAAGTATCATAGCAACATGAAAATTTGAATACGAAAGCTTTCATTCGAAAAGCTCGAATTTCAAAAATTGGGAGAAAAATAATTATTTATGTACGTTAAACGTCATCCTGAAATCCCCGTGGCAACGGCTCTTCTCGACGCGTGCAACGTCCAAGGGTACAAATGATCGCGGGTGCGACGATTGCACCTAGCCGTGAGCGATTCGACAGTTCCGCGGGCGAGCGCGAAAAATGACATTAACGCTTGTAAAGGGAGGAACCGTGAACGCGCAACCGTTCCGGCTGTGCATCGAGATACAGAAAATCGCTAGTTGGCGATTTACCTCGTCCTCTGGGGCTTTAACGCGATTCGTGCTATCCATGGATGAACACGCTGCGACGTGTTGGCACGAAAGGCGGGGATGCCTGGTATGGTGGCTGGGTTCGGAAGGAGGATGAGGAGTAGATGGAGGTTGAATGTTTCTTCTAGGAGCCCGCCGCGCGATTTATGGAGCGAAGTGACGGGAGGTGTTTATTGTGCAGCATCTGTTACGTTACTCTGGCTCTGCAGACCCTCCTCGCACTCCCCGGCTCGGCTCTCTCTCTCTCTCTCTCTTTCTCTCTTTGTCTCTCGCTGCCACTCTTTCTCACTCTCCTCCCCTTCCGCCGCCGGCTTTCTTTCTCTTTCCGTCGCTCGTTCGTTCGTTCGTTCGTTCTCCAAGCTCTCGCAGGTTCACGCCAGCCCGCCGTCATACATACAACAGACGCCCTCGATTTATAGTTTTGAATTAGATGGAAGTAAAGGAAAGGTCGCTGGTTGCCGTTGCGTAAATTTCAGCTACGCCGAGCTTTCGACCTCTCGTCTCTTCCGCCCATACCCCCTCGCTCCCCTTCCTAATTCCCCGCCGCCGCCGACGTGTTCGCTCGCCGCTTCTGATTTTCGCGCTTTCGATCCGCCGCACGAATTCGCGCGACAATCGAAAAAGCTAATTGTCTTCGCTTAATTAAAATCCGGTCGTTATCTCGCGAACGCGTTTAATCACGCGTATCGCAGCCCCGCGAGCGCGCGGGAGGGCGCGCTCGCGCGCACGTCTGCCACGTTAAAATTCCGTTCGCGCCGTTGGCGCAATTTTGCAGATGCAGCTTAGATAAAAACATAATTATGAAACGTAGGAGGAATACACGCGGAGGGGACACGGCGTCTTCGCGGACAACGGTCGCGACGCCCAGGCAAAAGCGTAAATCTGCCCCCGGTACAGCTACGTAGGAAAACAAGTTGTCACCGCTCGTTCCCCCTCCTCCTCCCCCCTTTACCTCGACGGGCGGACGAGTATTTACAGTGGACGAATGTGTCGCGATATCGAGATTACCGGCGACGACGTCGCCAAGTGTGAAGACCTCGGATTTCTCGGCCGCTCGGGCCTTCGATACATCAAACTCGTCCCCCCCGCCGAACGGAGCGACGCGTAATGCCTGATTGTGTTTGATGCGCGACGTGGCTCTTTGTCGCCAACGCGATCTCCGTCATCGTCAGTTCGACCGGCCGATGAGTCCGGCTTGAAGGCGCTCGTCAGCGCGAATCAATCGCAAATTGGCGATCAGAGGAAATCGCGATATTATCGCCGCAATGGAACAATACGTTTTAATCTGTTCTTTATTTGAAAAAAAAAAAATCAGAATTGCGTTTATATCTGCTTTTATTAAAATTCGTTTGAAGTAAAAAAAAAAAAAAAAGAGCGCAGAGAGCGGCGGAAATATTTTTACGAATAAACGCGCGCGCGGGCAAGCATTTCAGCGGCACGCGATATGCACCACTTGACACGAGTACTACATTGTTCCATTACAGTTTTATTATATCGCGATACCATTCATTTACACTTAGCGCAATAAAAATTAATTACATCGATGTTATAGTCCATTGGCGATCGAGCACATTCGAGGGTTATACGTTGCACGATACAAATGCGCATATGTCTGACACTATCTGTCTCTCTCTCTCTCTCTCTCTCTATCGATACCGATCGACGACTGTCCCGCGCATTTGAATAAAAAAGGGCCCGCGTACTCGCGAGAGTAGCGTAGATCGAGCGCAACCGGATGCTATAATTAGCAGTTTCGCGCCGATAATTGGCGGCGCGCGAAGGAGCCGGGGTATTCGAGGAAGATCTTAATGCCGGCGCGCAAGGGTGAACCACCTGGCGAAGAGTGCTCGCGTCCCTCGCCGCCTGCGTAGCACTTTTGCGAAACGCTAATTGGTCGTCAAGACGCGAGGGGACATTCCAGGAAGACGACGCGTCCCGGCCTCGGCGCCGTCGAGAGCCTAGCGCCGAGAGCGGGCCGTTTTCGTCGGCCGTTCATTAACGTGAGAAAGGGTAATGCGGATTGACATCAGGGACGCATGCCGCGCGAGTTACGTGTACCGAGTCGATCCCGCGGAGCCGTAAACGCATCGTCGAAGCGCACTTAAGGCGAGCTCGCTCGAACCGGCCTCCCCGCTCGATAGATTTCAACGGGGGATAATATCCTGTCATCGTATATACCGACCCGCCTCTCTCAGCGTCCGCGGGAGTCGCCGCCGCTTTAATCGCGACGGACGCCCTGACGGATGCCCGTAAAACGCCGGGTTACATCGGTAATCTTCTTTTATGATCCGCGTGCTGATCTATTCGGGCGGAGTAACCGCGATAACGAGAGAGCAGCCTTGTCTCCGTGAGCGGAAACGCGCGGTTTATAGCGCCAAGATCGCGAGCGAGGCATTTGCAGTGGCGGTACGCTGCGAGTCGACGGATTCGATTAGATACGATCTCAATCGGATCCTCGAATCGGCGCTCGCAGCCGCTGGCCGCGCGCCCTGCTTCCCCGGAAACGATCGGCTGACGCGAAAGCTCGCACAAGGAGCCGCGAGGTGGACGTCCGGCTGCCACGATGTCGCGACAGTGTCCGAATTGGCACGCCCGGCACTTCGATTTCGGAGCAGCGAGATCGCTCTCTCGCTGCAGCGGTCCTCTTTGCAGTCTCGCGGCGGCGTCAAGTGCAGGCGGCGGCGTGACGTCAGCGCGCGCGCGACAGTCAACAAAGACCGACGCGAGAACTATCGTGTCGGTCGAAGAGGGGGTGGAAGAGAGGGTCGCTCGTCGAAGTCCGCGTTCGTACAAGCGCTCGCATACGTGCACGACGGAGAGAGAGAGACCAGGACGTAGGAGAGCGGCGCGCGCGAGGGGGCGACTTGCCAGGGAGAGACGTGTCACTCACTCACTCCGTGTCACTTACACAAACAGACGTACATCACGGGCAGGCAGGCAGCTAGCTACGTGTTCCCTTTTATGTTCCCACACGCGCGCTCGCATAAACCTGTCAGTCTCGTGTCACGTGCAGTGCAGTCATTCACTGTCGCCGGCAGCGTACCGGCACTCACGACCGTCCTGCCGTCGGCGGTTCAGGGCAACCCACCCTCTTCGCCCACCCTGCCCCTTACTTGAGAAATAAGAGTGCGGTAAGGATGTGTTTCCTAGGAATCCCGAGCAAGTTCGAGCGGCCATCTACACGCGACGACGACATTACGAGCTAAGGAAGTTCGACTTCGCGAATGCGAGGATTCTGTATGATGTGTGTGTGTGTGTGCGCGCCCGTGAGCCTTAACGAGGACATTACTCGAATGTTTGACAAATACGAGAGAGGGAAAGAGAGGGAGAAGTACGAATTGGATCCCATTAACTGGTTCATTTAGGTATTCCTGCACTTGATAATTCGACATTGATTGTTGCTTGACGACCAACACGCGGCAAGTGCCGTCCGCAGTGAATGATCGTCCGTCGTTGTATGCGTGAGCCTGTACGTATTACGATCGCGTCTCGCGCGTGTTGTGTGTGAAAATAAAAAGTGTATCATCCGCGCGAGAGGCACGGCAGGAATAATAAGTGGGGAAGATATTACGGTAAAAGAGCGCGGCGAGTGAAAGCAAGGATTGAAATACTCGCGGGAGTGGATAATACGGACTGCATTAAGGATTTAATACCGGAAGTAGCGGAAACGAGTTCCAGCACGGGAAAAAATTATCCACCGCATCTTAACCAATCAACTACAAAGTTTCTCCCGTTAGGCAAAGCTACTTTTAACGCGATGATTGCGGTGCGTTGACTGCGGCCGGCGCATACATTTATATTGAATCCAGTTTAACTGGTGGACGGACGTGTGTAATTGTATCGTTTAATCTAACTTACGTATTTATTAGCGTTATCGTTCCCATGAAAACATGATTTAAGTCAGCCTCGGTATCAGCGTAATTCGCTAATAACCACGCAATTATATACATACGCGCGATTTCGAAAGAAGGGGCGCGGGGAAAATAGCTCGGAAGAAAGGCGTTCTCGGTCAACGAGCGCAAGTGACACATAAAAAAAGTCGAAAGCCAGAGTCGAAAGAACGAACGATGGAACCGTAGTGGCGCGACGGCAGAGGGGAAAGGCCCTGATAATTTCGCCACGTAAGTCAGATCGCGGATTATACGTATATCAAGCTCGTCCAAGAGCGAACAGCGCGGAGCCCTCGAGGTTTTATGAGATATGAAAATGAGGACGGCTGTAATAAAAGTGATGTAGGAGGCTCCTCAGAGTCGTTCCTGAAGGCGCCACGAGTCACTCGTCAGGTTTATGCGGAGACGTCCATCATCCCCGTGACGTACTTCATTGCCTCCTGGGCAAACTCGGGCTCTCCGGTTCTACGGCTCGCCACATCCCTCTTTTCCCTCCGTCTCGCTTCCTTCCCCCTCCCCTTCCCTCTCAGCCACGACTCAGAGTCTCGCACGATCTCTCGGAGCCCCGGACTTTTCTCTTTTTGATAGATTCTAGTTCCGTTTTATACGAGCTCCTTCTCGCCCGCCCGCGACTTTTTCCTTTTCTGAAATCTACGACTCCGCGCGCGCGTTGGAAGTACCCGCCGCCCGATGTTCGCGCTTTAACGTCTCCGCGTCGTTCGTGCGTCCGTTATATCGATTTAATTCGGGGGAGATTTCGTCGACCGTCCCCTCCCGAGTCACGCAGATTTCGCGCCGATTCTCCCTCCGACGTGGGGCGAACAATGTGCGGCGTTCGCGGAACGACACGAGTTTCTTCATTCTCCCGCGCTCTCTCACTCGACTCCGTCCGACGTGGCGCGAAAATCGGACATTGAAGTTCCAAGTCGAACGAATAATACGGACCTCTCTCCGATGTCCGGACGTAGGTCGCAGCCTCCTCGAAGCTCCGTCGCAGGCGTCCACTCTCGATGAAGCCCGGAGCCGAATCCCCGGTGATCTACGATTTGATTCGCCGATATACCATCCGGCCTTATCTTAAGGTGGAAGCCTTTTTTACGCCAGTGGTCCAGGCCACCTTGAACGACAGGATCTCGGCGAGTCGACGATCGTAAATACACGTTATCGACGACAGGTTATGAACGTATCTTCGGCCGCGAAAAAGGGGGCCCCGCGACGTCGGCGGTTACGTACGGTCGCGTTGTATCGATAAACCAAAGCGAAACGAGTCCGAGCGCAACAAATTAACGGGCCGCCCGTAACGTTGATTCGCGGTTTCCGAGTGACTCATGGCTGACTATAATTACGCGGGCCTAGCGGCCTCTCGGAGCGTATTAATCGTAAATTCGTGCGACTTACGAGCGTTTGACGGCGCGCGATCGAGCCATTTCTCTCTCTCTCTCCCCCCCTCTTTCTTTCTTACTTCGGGGCGTAGGTGGGAATGTATTTTTACGAGTTCCTCGCGCGCAGCCTCGTCCGGAGAAATGTCGCCTCGAAAACTAACCGAGGCGATTCGACGATCGTAATTCAGCATCGAACTGTGACATTTTGCAAATCTGCATCGATAGGCTGGCGGCTGTTTGTCGTGTCCGCGCGCTAAGTTACGACTTTATTCACAACGGCCGCGGCGACGACGACGACCACTCGAAGAAGCGATATCCCCGCGCCAGGGTGAGCGAGCGCGCCGTTCTTTATGGATGGCGCGTTCACGGATGCCGGGATCGACTCCGTCAGTCTGACGACGATTTCGTCGAGTGACGACTGTAATTCCGACTGATCTATGTCCGCTGCCATGCCGCGCGACACGTATCAAGGACTTTCCAGCGAGTGTCTCGTCTCTTTCTTTTTCTCTCTTCTTCTTTCTTTTTTTACGATCCGGCCCGCATTCCCGAGCGCCGATAATTTGAATACAGAGTCACGGCGACAGAGAGAGAGAGAGAGAGATTGGCGAGACACGATTTCAAAATCCGGCTAGCGCGAAATTAGCATTTACGACTCGCGAATAAATATTAAAAGTGTCAAATAGATCGTCGCAACTTTCGGCCGGCCGGGCGCCCGAAATTCAGACGTAAAAATAGGCAGGAGAGGGGAGAAAGAAGGTGTCAGCCGCGACCTGTATTTCATCTCATTTGATTGTAAAATTTATCATACCTTTCGTCTAGCTAATTTACGAAAACGAATAAATTTTTATATTTCTGGAAAATAAATGAAGATCATATATTCCGGCGAATTTAGCGGATCTGTGTGCGCGAGCGGGAATAAATTTACCTGCAAATTATAGCCGTTTCTGTTATAAAGTTGTTACTTTAACATAACGGCACTGGACAAATAGGAATGGATAAAGCAGATCTTAAATTAAAAAACTCGCTCGCTACCGTACACGTTCGCCAATTGGCGTGCGTTATCGCGCTCGATCGTTCTTTTGTCAAATCAATGCTCTCGGCTGCACCTCTCTCTCTCTTTCTCTCTCTGTAAATAGCGATTTCGTTTCTCGAAGGTAGGAATCGAATTTTTTCACGTCCCGCCGGTGGTATTCCTCCTGCCGTCGATACCGGTACGGTATGACCCTTCGTTTTTCTCACTGCGGCAACATGGAAAAGTGAAATATTCCCGTGTAAGACAAGATCCTCGATGTACGCGACACGAGGGCCCGCGCGGGGGTGCGACGGTAAAAGACAGGATAATGGAGCGAGAGAGAAAGAGGCAGAGAGAGTGGTGGCGACGAAGCCGGGTGGTAGGAAGAGGATCTTGGTATAGGAGGGGAGCAGTAAGGAAGCGGGGGGAGGGAAGGGGAGGGAGACCGGGAAGAAACGTGGGCGCAGATAAATCGGTTTTGCCGCCGTGAGAGGCGGCTCGCACGAACGTGTCTCCATTAAGGCAGGCAGAACTCGCGCTGATCTCCACGAGTGCCCGTTCTCGTAGCCCTCGATCTCGCGGTCCTTGTTCGGTGTGGACGAAGCCTTAACTGAGGCCTTACTCTCGGAGATGGTAAGAGAGAAAGAGAGCAAAACTATTCGCACGAGTGGACGCGCGAGGTGACCGCTTGATGGACAGCCGAGGCACTGACCCGAGGAAGTTCTCGTTCCTCTCCCTTTCCCTCTCCTTACTCGTCTTGTTCGCTTCAGCTCCGTACCCTTCGTTCTTCCTCTTTCTTATGATTTCACTACCCATTTCGCTGACTGAACGCGTGACTGCTTTAAACATACCGAGAGGTAATCCAGGTGGAAATTGTTTTACCACTCTAGCCACACACCGCACGCCTCGGCAACAGATCTCGGAATTGATACCGATTAACACTTTCTTCTCCGGTGACGTGATGCGATCGGTACCTCTTGCGGAATAGTTGGTGCTACAATGTAGCTACTAATTATCGGCGGTTAATTTCCTAACTCGTATCTCGAAAATACTCGCGCAGATAGCAATTATCTCATCGAGTCTCACAAACTCGCTTCCGTGTCGTCGAGCTACTTGGCCAGCCGGGCCTCATACGAGGTAAGTATCGTGCGAGCGGTAGCAATTAGGCTCGACAAAGTTTTCATCGTGCGCCCACGGATGATAACGACGACAAGGAGAGGGCCGTCGTCGTGGCGCGGTGTCATCGCGAAGACGCGTCGTGACATACTTAGTGGACTGCCCGGCCGTGTCTTCCGACACGGTGGCCCCGGAGAGGTCTCCGCTCGGATACGTTCACTGACAGAGGAGGAAGAGGAGAGAGAGACGGAGGAGGGGGCGAAGAGAGACGGGTGCGCTATTTTTGCACGGGCGTTAAGAAGTCCGTCCTCCCTCCTCCTTCTCTTTCTCGGCGCTCGCTGTCGCGTTACTTCTCGCGAGGAGCGGAACCCGTCGCTCCTCGACAGGTGACAGTCCGAAATACGACAGTTCGATGTGGTCACTTGTCTCTCAGTCGTGTCGCGTCGCGAAATAAAACGTTTCTCTGGCCGCACGAGAGAGGGAAGGGGTAGAGGAGAAGAGAGAGAGAGAGAGAGAGAGAGGAGCTTCGCGCGGTGGGATGCCGCGGATGCTCTCGCATCGACTCCTTCCTCCTTCGTCGTATCGGAGTCTGTTCCGCCGGCTCTTCCCTCCTTGTTCACCCGACACATTCCCGCCCCCCTTCTTTATCTCTCTTTATGGACTTATTCCGTCTTTCCCTCGCCGCGCCCGATATATTTACCGCCTCGTGTCGCCGAGTGGATCTTGTTTGTATCACACCGCTACTTCTCCGGGGCCCGCTTGCCGTTCACCCTCCAAAACTGTCTCGCCGCCACGATTTATGTTTCCTCCGACCCAGCGGCGGATTGATCCCTTTTTGTTGTCGGATGTATATGTGTGCGGCGGCACCCTCCCTCGTACTCGCGCGCGCGGATCTCCCGCACACGACTGACGGTCCCCGCTCGTCACGCAGTCCCGCCGCTTCGGCTTCTTTCGAGACTTCTTTTCAGCGCTTCTGTCACCCTCTCCCGCTTCTTCCCCTTTTCTTCCTTTGACGGCGCTTTATAGACTCGTGACTTCCGTATCGCGTGCGAGAGATTTACGCGCGAGCGCTCCTGGACAGACGATCGAACACCACGGCTCTCCCCGGATCCGCAAGTTTTTACAGACGGCGGACACGGTAATGAATAAATAATTCGCGGGCGGATTCCGCACGCGCTCGGCATTCTCCTTGCGCTGCTTTCGTGAGGGGGGGGAGGATAATTCGGACGTTGATTCGCGGCGCACGTTTGTCTCGTTCTTCCGCCCAAAATTGTGTCGGTTCAACATCGGGAAACCTCCTCACGAAACAATATTCGCAACATTGGTACTTCCAAGACCTATAAACACATACACACACGTACACGCTTAATACGCATGCCGTATCCGCCGGTAAACGCAATCATTGCCAGTGGTTTCATTTAGCGTGCGCTTTGACAAAAAGCGAGAATTAATTTCACATGGCAGCCGTTTAGTCCGCCGTCTCATTTCCGATTACCGTGTTTTTCCCGACATCCGTGCAATTTTCACGGTTGCGTTCCGCGAGCGTGTACCCGTGAACTTTTTCCAGCTCGTGTCACGCGAGGAGGGCGAGTGCACGCATCGACGACAACGACGAAGACGACAAAACCGCCTTAAGGCCAGAGCGTTTCGTTGCGGAGACATAAGCAGAAGAGGGGACGCGTGTCGAGAAAGAACGAAGACGAGAGAAAGAGAGAGGCGAGCGAAGAGCGCATTTGTAAGTACGGCACGTTCGGCTTTTAAACCTATCTGCATGACACGCAGGCAGGCCTGCACTTTCGAGTTACGATCTCGCGCACGGGGTTTCGATAAATGCTAAACGTGAACACGTGAGCTTTCTCGTCGGGGCACACTTTATTGCCCAGCGCCGAAGCGGCCGAAGCGACCCCCCCTTGCAAACAACCACCAACACCACAACTACCACCACCATTACCAGCACCATCGTCTCGTGGTCCACATGCACGCGTC
This sequence comes from Dinoponera quadriceps, assembly GCF_001313825.1. Classification (NCBI taxonomy): domain Eukaryota; kingdom Metazoa; phylum Arthropoda; class Insecta; order Hymenoptera; family Formicidae; genus Dinoponera; species Dinoponera quadriceps. The sequence goes on from NW_014556445.1 coordinate 594,651, forward strand.
AAGTGCACGTAACAAACGTTGTATGCGTCACCAACACACGCGCGATATCCCTCTCTCTCGCGTGTGCGAACCTCCGCGCAACGGAGGCAAACGGACCGAGGAATTTTTCAAGCTGACTGACGAGGCGAGATCCTCGTTACTCGAGTGCCATTGTAAGGTTCAGGGCGTATACGTGCCCTTCCGCGCACCCACGTCCACCCCGACACACGTGCGCCGCGCCGTGTCGGCTGCACCTGCATCTGCACCCACGAACACGTATCCGCTTTGTTTTGATCTACGTCGACGAACAGCGCGGCGTTCCAATATCTACGGCCTTCAATCTTTGCCTGAAAGTGCGCGCACACATTTAACGGAATATAGAGGATGTTCACGCGCGATTAATTGCTCGTCATTCACGCGGATATTTCGCGAAATCCCGAAACGGAAACGCTATTGTTATCGAAAAACGGCGAGTTTTCACGTTTGTTCCTCGTGACGTAACGTTAACATTTTTTTCGGATGCATAAATTAAAGCTATTTTCGGTTACCCCGAGAGATCGCTAAATAAAGGTTAAGCATAAATATGTGTCCCGGTGAAAGGCGCGCTTTCACAGCGTGTCGTCATTCTAATTTCAGCATCGCAATAAATAAAGACTTCTCGATTACCACTCGTAGCTCTGTCATCGCGAATACGAGCACTCTCGCGGCTATCTCCGCCCGAGCTTCTGTCCCTTTACCGTACCTTGACAACGACAGAATTACTGTTGTGTAACGTCATAAACGTCGAGAGGGGCTTGGAACAAGACGCGTTCGCGAGTATGCGAAAAAGACGAGAAAGACGGCCGGACGGGAGGGGGGGGGNGGGGGAGGGACGGGAGAAAGAAGAGTGGGAAATGCGGGCCAAGTAGCAATAACTGTCCGGCAGCGCATCTGCTCAGAAGTCATTTGCAAACATCGCGAACGACGTAAATCAATCGGGAGCGCAGTTGTCACGAGTTTTCGCGCGCTGGGAGCGGATTAATTTTCGCTTTGATACGCAGCCCCGCGGAGAAAGATGAATACCGACTCTCTGAAACGCGCTCTTGATTCCCTGCGCCTTTGACCGAACTGTTGCTCGTAAATTAATTCACGGTCTCCTGTCGGAAATACAGTCCCCAGTTCTACGGTTATTTTCACATCTGCCGTATAAAATAAATATACGAGGGGGCTCTCTCGCGCGTTCAGCGCGCGCTGAAGCTTCCAACGAACTCTCTCGCTTACGCGTGAATTTCGGGAAAAAGCGTGTTACAATTACCGCATTTAAAATAATAATGCGTCTCTTTCCGCGTGTCGGCCGGCGTTCTTTTAAGTTGAATCAGTGAAAATGTTACTAACTGAATCAACGAAATATTCTACCGATGATCAACGGGTATTCATTGATTTTTTGTGGATACCCTTCCACTTAGCTCTCTTCTTCGTTCTTTTGCTTGGCTCGTTTGTAGTTCGTACGGTAGCAGACAGCAACTACAGGTTTCGAGCCCCATCGGGATGTTTTCCAAATACGATATAAATGAAATGAATTAAAAATATTTACAAGAATATTTCAGGCAAAATCATCAACGATATCTTAAGAGCGGGATTAAAATAATAAAAACGAATGAATAAATAATAATCTTTCTTTGCTTGTTTCCGCACTGAAATTTCTCCGATGGAAGTTGCTGTTGTGAACAAACTTTTGCGGTGAAATTTGATTGATTTACAGTATACGTATAACTATGATCACTAGCGACTATTGACTGCTTCTCTCAGTGATAATACACCGATCGCACTTTGGAGAGCGTTATTAATCGCGCATATCTCTGTCGCCAAACGGCCAACGGTGATCGAACAGCCCGAAGCGGCCGGGCATAACCTGACGATCCAACCGACGCGAGTCAGTGGAGCAAACGAATCCGCACGGGAAACAATAACCGAACAAGACGGCTGGGATTGTTGGGAGCTCGGCGGCGAGATAAAGAGGAGATGTAACTTTCTCTAAGAGCACATCGGGCAAGACCCGATGCGCCGGTACCAATGACCTTGCTTCCGCCGGTATCCGCGGGCTCCGCGCTATTGTAAAGTGAGAGCCCGGAGCTTTATTATAGTACACGTTATTCCGTTTGCGAGGCATTCCACGGCTGACGCGCACGACCCGATGGCGATCCAATTTATGATAATGAATCCGGGAATTTATGGGCCGTCTTATAATAGAGATACGCGATGGCGCGAGAGATGGTGGCCGGTGTAAATTTAGAGTTCGCCTTCGCGTACGTGCCTGCGGTCCATCCGTCCATCCGCGCGTCCATTAAGTTCGTTCCTTTCCTTCGATGGATGGGTGCATCGCCACGGCTGACGTCAGCCTGCATTCGCTCGACAAATTTGCGTCTCGCATTCCGCCATTCAAGGTCGAGCCGAGAGAGAGAGAAGGGGGAGCAGAGACAGAAGAGTCTACGCTCCACGTAAGACGATAGCTCGTAAAAGCGTCTGATACCGTGATATATTTTATCGCGAGAGAGATTATTATTAAATGCGTGTGGCGGTTCGACGTAGCGAGAATGATTTCGCGCGCGATATCTCGCGTTCGAGAGACAGCGTCCGCTCGGCGTCCCGCGACTGCGGCGCGATCGCTAATAAAAATGTGATTTATTTCGCGCACGAATTAACCATCCTTATTAACCCTCTTGTCCCTCGCAACGTTCTCGCGTCCGTGCCGGCGAACGTCATTCGCCCGTTAATTTAAGCCTGTAATAGCGGCTTGATTTACAAGACGAGCGATAATGTCGGTAGCGCAGGCCTCCTTTGTAGCGGGCCTTTTATCATGCAAAATGCGTATACATATGCTGAACAAACGTATGCATAAATGCTAAGTAGATTATTTTTCATTTTCCCGCTTATTCGGCCCCGCGATATTCCGTGTACACCGTTCGAAAACGCAAATGCAAATCCCATCAACGCGCATGAACGGGCCATTAATTCTGAACGACAGCACGTCCGGGTGTTGAGGAGTGAAAAAAAAATGTCGCCGAGTGTACGCGCTCAGGTGTTGCCCAGGTATTTCCTCTACGTGATCGACGCCGACGACGCCACCGCCATAAAAGGAGACTGTGTGCCCCGGCCGGCGTTCTCTTTCGGATCGTTCGCGCCGGGCCATCGATATTTAGAGGACGCTCCGGCGGCCTCTTTATCCGATAGCAGTAAAATCGTATTCCAAACCGACCGTAAAGCTGGAGGACATCGTCGAGTTGGAGAATGCGAGGGCGGGGGTAGGGTGCACGCTCGGTTTGCAAGACACGTCGCAGGGTTGACCCAACCCCTTCCGTACCCCCGTCGGTCAGCTCTCTCTCTCTCTCTCGTCGCGCTGCCCTCTTTCTAATCCCTCTTCTCTCTCTCCGTCGCGCGGTCAGCCTTCCTTTCTCTCTCTTCCTTCCGTGCACAGCGTCGACCCCTCAGGGCTGCCCGTTACTTTAGCATCAACAACAATCTCCACCGGCGAGCGCCGTTATTCCGTTAGTGTCTTAGTGGCAGCGGAACCGGCGGCACCAATACAACGGTAGATGGGGTTGTCAGTGGTGTGCGCGGAGTTCGAGTGGACTCTCTCTCCTCCTCCTCCTTCTTCGTCGTCCACAACCGTCGCGCATCTCCGTCCCTCTTTTCCCGAGGGCGCTCGCTCGCTCGCTCACTCGCCCGCTACTCGTCTTCCTCCTCGCCGGACACCCCGCTCACGCTCCCCCCTCCCGCGGCCTTTCTGTCTTGCTCGGCCACGGTCCACTCTCCGGCCAGTAATTAAACAGCCACGAGGCGGGCAAATTGAATCAGTCGAAGAGACAAGGGAGCGTCGACGCAGAGGTGACGGCCAACTAGCCGCAACTATGGTGTCTATAGTGAAGGGGCCATCGTGGTGCTTTCGCGTGGATATAGGTGCGAGGCCGGACCGAACGAGGGGCAAAATGTGGGGACGGGGTGGAGGGAGTCGGCTGGCTTACAGGAGCTGGGTGGACGGATACATCCCTGGTCTAGAACCACCCAGCCACCCACCGAGAGCCCGGGGAGAGTTCGGGCTATGGACCGCCGCCCATCGCGTCCTTCTACCGGCGTCGTTGTCTGACGATGTTGCATTAACTCCCCGTCCTCTCTAAGTGCTAAGTTTACCCCAAGATTGCATAATGCCCGGTCTGCGTGTAGACGAGCGTGTCGACGATATCCACGAACGAGGGAGCGTTCGATTACGCACACTTGTGTGTGTATATCGTTGCGTGCCGTCGCTCGTATCGCAGCCCATTTCATAGGCTCGTGCGTCAAAATGATACGTTGCAAAATGATGGATTGTTATTGATAGCGGCTGACCCCGTGGGAGGCGAGTTTCTTACCACGACACACACGCACGAGATGTATTTCGTGACCGTGGCGGGGACGAAATTTCGTCGGACGGAAAGCCGCTATCGAGCTGCTTGCATTTTTCTCCGGAGGGACGCACCGCGATGTAATTTCCGCAGAACGTCGCCGGTGTTCGTTACTCGGCCCAACCATACGCACATACGTTCGCACCTCTCGGGTTCCGCGAGAAGCGATCGGAAATTTGCGAAAATATATAATCGCGCGTGGCGCGAGTTAATTTGGATCTTAAACGGAAGTTAAGTCGTCCTAAAGTTTTACCTCCGGAAAAACGGGGGCGAGCGCGAGGAAGAATCTAAATACCGAGCGCGAGCTCCATAACCGCGGCGCGAGGCGCCATTCCCCGGGATTCATCGAAGGCACCCTTCGTTACGACCACGGCGGTGTAATGAAAATATAACAGTTCCTATGCCGCAGAGTTCGTCTGGCAGCCTTCTGGCGCATCAACCTGACACATAAACTCTTATTATGCTATACGTTACCGGGCGGGGGCGCTAATGGAGCCACAAGTCAGCCGGGTATCGTGGCGAGCACCTTGCCGCTGCACCCGTCTACTTATTTTATATTTAAGCGCCGTAAAGAAGAAGCTACTTACCGGACGAAAGGGATATTTAATAATAAATTTTCGCGCGCGCCGACTCCGACCGTCACGAGCGTCGAGCGTTTACCGGCGACGAGCAACGACCTTGATCCTAATTTTCCCCCATGCCGCGACAGAACCGCGCAGTAAACGGAGATAATCGAGCCGGCCGTAGAATAAAACTCGCCGCTCCGCGCAATTCAGCTTTCTCCGGCGTAGCGCACTCGCAATAACGGTGTGAATATTTCAAGGCTCGCGCGCGGCCACCCTATCTCGCGCGCATTTCGGCTCCCCCAAGCTCGCCGTGGGGAAATTCGACACTCATCGTCGCCGACGGCCGATCGGCGACGACCGAGTCAGCGAGCCGTCGGCTCGATTCAGCCGTCGTCGCTCGCGCCCGCTCGCGGAATCGATAATCGCGAGCGAAAACGTATCCATAAATTCCGCGACGCGGCCCGTGTACGGCTGTATGAAAATTACAAAGCTATTAATTACGACCGCGATAAATTAAGCAGCCGTGGGGCCATTATAGAGCGCGAGCCCCGGTGAATTGTTGGTAAACTTGGTCCAAGTACGCAACACGGGCGTTGGTGGTGCTCTCTCGGCCCAACGCGGCTCACCAGGCATATAATAATGGTTGGTTAGAATGCTAATATATGTCCGGACGGCGGTGGCACCGGGGGACCTTGCATCATCGGAGGACCCAACTGGGCACTCGCCCGTTCCTGGCCGGACACCGTATAATCTACACCCCGAGACGTTATTACTCCCCGAGACACTAAAACCCCGTCGATGGCGGGGGTAACGCCACCGTTGCCACCACCGTCGCCGAGCCTCGGACGCTGTCGAAGGACCGAAGCTGTTGGCTCCTTCCGGCCACCTTGGTCTCCTCGACCACCTTCGAGCCACTCTCCGTGTCCCGTGAGGCTAATTGCCGAGGACCCGAATCCGACTACCTCGTAGATTCGCCCGTGTGCCGGGCGAGCGAGCGAACGAACGAGCAAACTCGAGAGAAATTGCGCCGGCGAATTTATGGCGGGCCGCCACGACGAGCGATATAAGGAGCGACTCTATACGCTTTTTCCGCGATTGTCGGTGCTCTCTCTCTCTCTCCCTCTCTTTCTCTCGATATCGTAACCGATCCAACGGCCAGATTTCAAAGAGCGGCCCTTAAATCTCGCTCCCTTGATCCGCGGATCCGTCGTACGTGTTCCTGAGCTTGATCGCCTCGAGGTCGAAACTTACTCGGCTAGTGGTGGTAGTGGACACTGGACGGACATTTGGAACTGGCATGAGACTTGGCCGGTAGATATGGCGAGCGGAAGGTTGTAGAGGGCAGAGACGGGGAGGAATGACGGGTCTCGGGCAAGAAGGAGATTTCCTTGCTGTCCCGTCCACATGCTCGATTCAGTTCACCGTCGAGTGGCGAAGTAAGGAAGTGTAGGTTGCGGTGGTGGTCGAGAGGGCCGACACAATGCCCACCCTGCCGGAGGCCACGTCAGCTCGAGAGCACCGACCAGTACCTGGCTTTGTACCCGAAGATGTTCTAAGAAGGACTCGCAAACAACCGTCGTCTCTCCGAGCTTCTTCCCCGTGTACATGCGCGCGCGGGCTTTCTTACGACCCGGCGCATTTATATCGAGAATCACGGAAATTAATTAATCCCGAATTAATTGTCCGCGTGTGTGAGGAAAAATCTGCTCGCCGAACCCCTTCCTTCCGCCGATCGATTGAATCGTCGCGCAATCGCGCCAAGTTTTACGCTTCTCTCGATTTCCTCGCCATCGGCTGAACGGAATCCGGTTTAAAAGCCTCTATCGTTTCGAAGGCCGGATTCGTGCGGTATCGGGCGAGACGCTCACCCGAAATACATGTTGCGTGCAGACTCGAGACGGTACCAGGCATACCGGCTTTACACGGGGGACGACAGGACGCATAATATAACGGACGTGCATAAATCCACGTGCCAGTCAACAATGTGCATAAATACTGTCCCCTTGTAACGTGGTCTCTGCGGGTGGATAGCCGGAGCGGCGGGAGGGTCGGTGCCAGGGGTGGTAGCCGGCTCGCCGGAGGGATGGTTTAGGGGAGAGCCCGAGGTCGCGGCGGAGACTCGTGCAACAACTATGTGGTGTCGCAGTTCCTCACTCCGAGGGGACAGCCTGTGGTTATGCTCGTCAGTGCGCGCGCGTTGCGCCGGGAGGTGCGTTCGCCGGCTCGGGGTGTATCGAATGAAATTTCGAGTAGGTCGATCGAGAGGCGAATCGCAGGCCCGCCGACTCCTCGCGGGACATATAAACTTCGATCATTCTCGGCGCTGTTATCCCGGACTCGTTGCAAAGTAATAACGACGAAGGTTACTTTCGAAAGAAGCAATAAGGAAAGGGCCGTTTAAGTAACAGGGTAACCACAGGGGGAGGGATTCCGAAGAGAAGCTCGCGTCGGTGCTCTCCGGAGGTGCGCGTTCGTAAATACATATATACGTTTCAATCTCCGGCGTAATCCTGGACGGGCGACGGTATTAGAAAAGTTTTTCCCGCTGCTACATCACAACGCTTGCTTAGCCGGCTTACGCCCGCTCGCTCGTGCGCGCCGGCGTCCGCTTTTCCTCGCAGCGGACCGTTGCCAATCGCCGGCGAAAAATCAGGAGCTACGGGCGACATCGATACTCCGGTTTTTCGTATACGGATGCCCGCCCGCGGTCGGCCGACGCTATCTACCCTCCCCACCGTGGTCAGAAGGTAAAGGGCACCAGGGACCGGGACACCAGTTTCGCAATCTTATCCGGCCGGCGCTGTCCCGTTATCCTCCAGTGTGTACACCACGTAGAACAGATACGGAGGTGACCTCTCCGCCGCTACCCTTTCCCTTCGTCAACCACCACTATCCTTCGCTGTCTCGCTCTTTCGTGGCTGACACCCTCCGCCACGCCAACTCTTTCGACGGGGTTCGTCCCGCCACCTACGCCCGCCCGTGTGTCCTGCCGGGCTCTGAGAACACACCGTCCTCGTAAATACTTGAGCCGATACCCCAGGATATCGGCTAATATTCTAAGAGACGCCGTATCGTGGCCGCTCTCGCCCCTACCGCGACAAGGTGGACCATCCCCTCCGCCCACGCCGGGCGGATCGACCTCCACCGGCGACACACAACGACTGTACAATATTTATATTATCCCAACAGGACACTCTCGGGTAACACGGACATGATTGCAATCCCGTTCATATATCTTCAGCTATACGGTCGAGCGCGACTCTACACCACGCTGGGGACATATCAAAACCGGCGGCCACCTTGCAACGGGAGCACGGACGGCGCCATCATAATATTTTCAGATAAACCTACGATTCCATCTCTTTCCTATCCTTCTCGCCTCGCGGCCGTCCACGGCCGGCTCCGATACGCCGCTACGTTTTGCTCCTGGACGACGCGTAATGCCTTCCGAACAAATTGATTGAGCACTGCTTGAAGCTTCTTCCCGGGAATTTCTTGTTCCGTCTCATATCGCGCGCCGCCTCGCGATATAAACGGGAAGAAACTGCCGAGCGATATTTATACCTGACGTAATATTGCAAAGGGAAGCGGGAGTTACGCGAAAGAAGTATAGACCTAGAGGAAATTGAGCGCGCGCAGTGTAATCAGTTGCGTTCGCTTAGAATCGATTAACAGTTTTCCTTATCTGCGAAAACTCGCGTATCGACGTATTCCCCTCAAAGGTCGCGCTCTGTAAGCGAAGGAACCGGAAAAAAAGACTCCACACCGGAGACATGAAATTCCAAGTGAGGATATTAATTGCGAGGTACAAGGCGGGAGGATCGCGTCGAACGCTCGGCGTGCGGAGAGGAACATCGAAAACTTTAAGGATCGCCAGAGCTAATCCAACGTGATCGCTTCTCGAGGATCGGTATCAGCGAGAGAGAGCGGAGGCGACTGTTTTCAATTGATGGGAGGCCAAGTCGACGACGAAGAATACCTTCGCGTTAGCGAGATCGCTGAGAAAGGGGTGAGAGATCGGGCGAAGAAGAGGGGTGGTAAATGAGGCGGAGCCAATCGTTTCATTGCATCAATAGTCGTAGCGAAGTTATACCAACTTTCTTGATAAATCCCGCTTACTTTGCGCCATAACATAACTTTACAGAATCGGAACCACGGCCATGGAAGAATTGCGATTTGTAACTTTAGATGAGGTCCCCTGCCACCGGCGGCCTTCCTTCCTCCCGCCCTCTTTGACTGTATTACCCCGTTCCGTCCGTATCGGCGTGCTATCCTGGTACAGAAATTTTCCTACGAGCGTTCCTTCCGCCGGATTTCGACGGAAAGTCCTCCCGGGATCTCTCCCGGTTACGATCGTCTTAACTCCTCGATCTCCTCCGCCGTCTAACGGGTTTCATAGTCCGTGGACAAATGCGGAGAGGAGATATATTCGTACGGCAGGGAGAGGGGAGAAAAAGAGCGACATAAAGTCGCGGAGTACGGGAGCGTGGCCTCCTGACGATTGTATAGACGATTTGCATACAATATATCTCGAATCGATACCGAATTGTACAGGTATTTCGCGAAGGACATCTTCGAGCCCATTGGTAGACCACTAAATATCGAAATCTGCATTTTTCGCGTCGACGAAGATGCTTTGCAATTTTATCTCAGCGGCGAAACAGAGACGAAACCTCTTCCTCATAACGTCAACTACGACAGATCGATCCTATCGTTTCTTTGGCATCCTATTAACATAATTATTCTCTTTTCTCCCTCTCTCTCTTCTTCGAGGGAGGGCGCGAGTTTGCTCTTGGCGCGACACGTGCGGAAGAGACGCAGCAGGCCCTCGCGCTACCGTTTAATCTAAAAAGCGACACGCATCCGCGACACGCGTCCACAATTCAAGTAGTGCTAAGTCGGATTAAAACCAGTTCAGCAGAACGAGATGTCCCCTTCCTGACAGGCGTGCACACGCTGGCCTGTCGGACGAACCGGCGCTGATCTTTCAGGAATTCCGGCTCTCCGTTTCACGGATTTCCGTCCCGTGACGTTCGCCACCGCGAAGAGGGCTTTCGGCAAATTGGCATTCTTCTTTCGACCAGGACGATGGTGGATGCGAGCCGGCGGGTTTGACGTTCGCCAGTTCCTTTGAGCGTGAGATCGGGGGTATCCGAGTGAAGTGATCTCCGGCTGCCACGGTCGGCTCTTTTCTCTTTCCCTCCTCCCCCTGCCCACCCTTACGCGCCGTTTGCCTCCTTCTCTCTCCACTGTCTATCCCCCTCTCGTCTCTCTCAGACGGGCTCTTCCAGCGGCGTTCACGGTGGCATTGTACGCGACTAATTAGTCGAAGCGCGAGATCGAGGAGTGAACGGCTTTAATTAACATTCCTGGCTCGCTCACCGCCGCCACCTTCTCGGAAGGGCAAATTGAAGGCTGTAAATGTCGGGAGAATCGCTCGAACCGAGGCGATGGCCCCTCCGCACCCTACGCTCACCCCGAAATTAGACTTTCCGTCCCTGGATTTGAGCGGGCTCTAATTTTTCGTTCGGTAGTTAAAGCTGCAAAGTGGGCAGATCTCCGCGATGTTCGAAAAATTGCCCGACTCCCGTCTTCCTCCGCGAATTAGTATTTGTCGCGTAATTATAAGATCAAGATAAGCAACGAACGCATTGATGTATAGATTCAGTTTTTTTAATTTACCAGACGCCACGTATGAGCGCGCGTTGTTGCGCGTCATTCTTGCCTTGCATTTCTTCCCAGCACCGTCTAACTTCGTACTGTCGCTATCTTCGCACGGTGATTCTTTTCATCGGCGATCAATACGATTTAATATACGATCTAAATATTGCATGTAATGCTACGTAATCACTACGTAATATTGCGCTTTCTAAGCGTTTGAATTATTCACTCACCAATTCGCGTTGATATCCACGTCCAGTCGCGTCCAAATTCACCAAATAGACCTATCGCCGCGTTTCGACCGCGTCGCTCCGCATCCGTCCAGTCTCCTTAGCCTCCGAACCGTCGTCCCACGTCGGTCGTACTTCACTCACTTCACTTCACTTCCTTGTACCACGCTCACGACCGCGGTCGTTTTAACGGCGTTTAACGATTTGACGATTTAACAATGTGAAAACTGTTTCACTGTGTTCGCGTGAATCGCGTGAACAAAAAAAATTGCCAACCGGAAATTACGGCGGTTTTTTTCCGACAAGATCGTAAGAGAGGAAATTAAAAAATCACGTTCAGCCAGGTCTGAAACAGAAAGCAAATTTTCTGGTTACTTATGTGAAAATATGTGTGAACATATCTTAAGAATATAGATTTCCGAAATTATATATTTCTCTCGTAAGTTAATGGAAATTTAAAAAAAATGGTAGCCAAGGTTGCTTAAGGTTTCGGGATGCTGCCATTCCTCCGAAAAAATCCTAGTGAAATTTACATGCATTTAGCGCAGAACCAATACCGCAAGATTTCCGAGAAAATTGCTCGCCGCATCGAGAGGGATAATAAGAATAAATCGCGAAGTAAACGTTAGACGCGCGCTTAGATCATATTCTGTGCGTGATCATATTCTATGCGTCGTTCGCGGAGGTATGTTATCGAGGTGGGTCGCTCGTTGTGCAATTCTGATCATTAATCGCCGTCGATGGATCGCGTCGAACGCGGAAGGTTAATTTTCCGCGAATAATTGGGATCTGGTTGATCGATCTAACCCCCCCTCTCCCTCCGCCGTATCCGCCAGGAAGGTGGCGAAACGGCGTCTAAGTCATCCCATTCGTCTTCGGTAAGATACTCGGCAGAGGAGATCATCGATTCCGGTAGCGGGGCTAAGGAAAATTAAATGATGCAGACCCCCGTTGAAGGAGAGTTATTTGTCACGGTCGTTGAGGGAGCCCTCCCGCTCCCTCTTGTCAGCTAGAGGGTGGAGGGTAGTTCTCGCTCTTACCTTGTCTACCTTCGGTGCTTACTCGCCCCGTTTCCTACGTTGCTGAGAATCCCGCTGTTTAACCTAACCGAACCGCTATTTGTAACGAGTCTATTACATTGAATGCGAAACGAGAGCGCGAACTTCGACCGGAATTCGTCGCCGAGTTACCGAACAAGTCGGGGCGAGTCTTTTATTTGTCGTCTGCACTACCCTCGCGTTGAGGGGGAGACGAGTAGCGAATTAATCCTCCCGGTCGATCGCTTTGAGCGAACATTTTAACGCGCGCAAGAACGCGTCCTTCTCCTTTGACTCATCGATTCTACAGCCGGTGTGTTCTTAAACGCGACGATCTGACGATACGGCATACGGGGAATTCTCGACGATAAAAATCCTGCGGGACGAACGCGGAATCAAGCGCGGCTTTACGATAATGTCGGTGTCGTGGGTGACGATTGGGAGGGGTGGCTGTGGGCGCGCAAAAGTGGAGCGCCCGACGTGGCAACACACCGACGCTCCGATAAACAACGTTGCATCGGGTGAGGATACCTAACCCCTCCTCTCCTCGCCCCTATCGGTTGCGAATATAAATTCACAACACTTGCAAATAACTGCCGCGCGTTGCAGGATCGACGCGACGATCCCTCCGAGCAGGCGTTATCCTTTTTCCTCTTTTCGTTTTACGCCCGCGTGATCAGACAACGCGTTGCCGAAGGGTCATAAAAAACGGGGGACTGCTCAATTTCTAGTTAACACGCGTAATTTGATTAACAGCGAGACTCGCGTTGCTTCGTCTTTTTTGCAAACACACGTTTCATAAAAGTCGACTAGCTCTTGCGAAAATTTCACTGCACGCCACGTCGATTAATCGCTGTTATATCGCGCTTGATTATAATTATATAAAACGGTTAGTGTGTAAAAAATTATTACTAAAAGATTATCATACGAAGAAGATATATTACTAGAGGATTATTACGTATAACACATTTACATACGCAGCTAAAATTGAATCGCGAGTCGAAGAGCCCGGAGTCGAGCATGCGTAATAATTTAAATCCAGATTTAACTCGGCGTTCTCTACGAAGTGCATCTATTTGTTACCAATGCGACGGCGATGAATCTCGCAAGAGTATCATCGGGCGCCGGAAGAATTATTAACCCTGGGCCGCTCTTCATTCCGCGACGTTACGACATTAACAGTTTTCGCTCGCCGGCTTTCCACCCTCCTCTCGCGCAACATCACGCTCCTCACCCGGCATTCCGTCCCTATATCTCCTTTCTCTTTCTCCGTAGGGGGTACAGAGCGGCGAGTCGAATCGGGGGTGCGCGGGAAGAGGGTGAGTTACCCGCCCCGACCCCCGCGATAACTTTTTCCTTCTCCGCTTGTACCGTGCTCGAATTTATGCCGGACGGAGAATTAATGCGTGACAGATTTGTAGTTATTACGAGGAGGAGGCGGAGGCGGGATGGAAAGAGTAGGAAGACGAGTGGCCTGGCCTCACTCAGCCCGAGGGAACGAGCGCCGGCGAGCGAGACGGAGAAACAAGGAATCGAAGATGGAGAAGGACGGCGATAAGGGTTGGTAGCGAGGGAACCAACGACGGGGGAGCGACGGGGGGGAGGGAAACGGTAGAGACGGGAGGAGATGCAGAGAGAGAGATGGACAAAGAGGGCGGCGGAGGCACACGAAGGTTTCGCAGGGCATTGGAGGCATGGCCGGGCAAGGCAGTGAGGCATTCGGGCAGCGATGGCGGCGGAAGTGAGCCCATTACTTATTATAACTGCCTGGCGAGCGAGCGAAGCGAGCGAGGAGCGCCTGTCAGGCATCCATCATCGCGACGAATGGTCTCGCTGCCAATAACATCCGCCGTCATCGCCAACTTTTCGCGGCCTTGCCTGCTGCTTGCCTCGCGCTGCCGCTGCTGTTGCCACCCCGCCGCTTCCACCCTCTTCACGGTCGCTGACGACGTGGCCGACGCCGCCGCCTCCGCTACTTGTTTGTATTAATTTCCTCGCGGAAGTAACCTCGAGCGAGAGGACTCCCGCCGTCGGCGCGGAGTGAAAGTCGGAGAACGACCTCCGTTTATTTCCGTGAGACTTCTTAATGGAAAAGCCGGCGTGATCGATGTTAATCACGCGACACGAATACGATATGCACTCGTTACGCGTAATAAGTATCATCATCGCTGAATTACTCAAATGTACGGGTAATCCAAGAAGCGGCGATCGATTTAATCTCTTTCCTGGCGTTTCACTTAATCACGCGGTGCACCCAAGTCGAAACTTTAGCCCTATTTTAGATCTTTAGTTCCGCAATATAGCAGGAGCTAAGATAGCAAAATAGGTTCAATTTTAATTCTAATCATATAATATAATGTCTATTTTGACCTTGATGTCTTATGTTTTCGTTGCTTTAGCGCCAAAATAGGTTGTTGAAGATGACGTTAAAATTCAATCCGTAAAATTAAAGATTCAGAAGAGAAGTTAAAAAGTATCAGTATCGTCAAAACAGGTGTTTGTTAATCTACAGACCGTTTAAGTAGGTGCAAACTATATTTAAAAGCGTGAGAATAGCACAAAAATTTCGACTCGGGCATGAAAAAAATTAAAAAAGAAGAAACAAATAATTCGTCGAAACTATGGAAACGTTATTTAAAAAATTAACAATCGATCTTGACGGAAAGCAAAAGATTTTTAAGATCACCTTTCGATTGAAATCGTTCTCGAGATCGACATCGTCCGACACCTCGTCTCGTTCAGAAGTCAATCCGGTTTCGAAGGAAACGAGCGGAAAGAGAGAGAGAGAGAGAGAGAGAGAGAGAAGAATAACGAAACGATCGGCACGATACGTACTGGAAACAATACGTTGGTTGCACGCTTCACGCTACGAAGAAATAATTCAAAGGACGATCACGATTAAGAGGATAGGAGCGGTCGCGCGCGATGCCGCACGATCTTACCCCGTAATCGATGGTTCAAACGAGCAATGGCTATCGCGCGCGACTCGTCTTTGATACGTAGCGGCGTAACGAGTACTGGCCCTCGGCGTTTCGCCAAGTAATGTAGGTATCGGGTGTTATGAGCGGAGGTATACGTAACACGTAAAGTAATACCTTTATCCTGAGCACGCGCGCGCTCGTGTGCGCCGCTGCGTACATATGTATTATACGCCACGTAGTGTAGGAAGTCGCTTTATGTCAGAGATCGATACTCATAAAATGTTTCGGCACGGTTAGGTGCTCCTTCTGCCTCCCCCCTCCCCCCCCCTCGCGTTTCCTTCCCCTCGGCCGACCCTCCTTCTCCTTTTCGCTTCACTGTCTCTATCTATTCATCTGCCCTCCCCTTTTCCTATCCTTTCGGTATCTTCAACGAGAGAGGGCCGTATCGCCGACGTATTTACGATCGTCGTAAGCCTCGATCGTAAGGTTCGCCGTGGATGTCGATATCGAGCCTGCTCTCTTCCTATCTCCTTTCTTCGCGCACCTTCCCCCACGTCCCTTTGCTCCCCCCGCCCCTTTCGACCCCCTTCTTTCTTTCCATCTATTCTATCGCGATCGTTTCTGATCGTTGCGCGCACACGGAATCCAAAGTCCCGCGGTAATTCCACGATATTTCGATATTTGTCGCGTTACTTGCCTCGCACACTCACGTTTGCCGCGTGCGATCGTAATTTCGCGACGCGAATCTCTGCGTAACTCGAACGCCGGCTCTCATTGTCACATTTAATTTCTCATTTTTCGCCACGAGCAGTCAGTTTTACGATAACTTTTTCGAGTCGCGAAATTTCCGGTTTTGATGATATATCAAACTTTTTCCACATTGCACCATGAAATCCGCGCATATAGGTTTTTATAGATCCCTGAAAGATATTGATTTTTGATTGAATGTCAATAGAGCCGTTTGATAAATTGTCGAGATCTGGAATTTCGCGAAACTCTAAAAAGTTACCGAAAAAAATATTGATTCTTTTTAGATCTGGCCTTGACGTGTGGGAAAGATAAATTTCATTATATAATACGTTAGAGCAACGCGTTGTAACACGTTTTAGAGAAACCGTAGGAACACGGATGATCCAGCAACGCATATCCAGCGTCGGTCAGCTAGGCTGGGCATATGGCAGGTCGTATCTATGTAGCCAGGCGGACAGCTGGAGTGACTCATGGCGGATTACAGTGATTGCTTGTTTATGGTCATTAACATCCTCGTGGTCCCATAACTACCCCGCATGGCGTCCCATCCCATCAGCAGGCCCCACCGTACGTGCTAGACTGTATGCTTACGTATATGTGTTTGCAGGTACGTCGGATGCAGCCTGTACATCGGCACGTGCATACGTATGTCAGAGAGGGAGAAAGAGAAGGGAGGAGAGACGGAGAGCGCGCGCGAATCGACGCCCGAAGTAATTTGAATAACAAGTAAGCCTCCGCATCTGAAGCCGTAATCCCTCCCAGTGGTCCTCGCGTAAAAAGTAAAAAAGGTAATTACGTCTCAAAATCGGGGAGAAGCTTCGTTTCGAGCTTTGCAGATTAAAGTGAGCAACTAACGGCGAGAGCTCAGCTCGCGGCAACTTTGCGAGCGGATAAACGATACTGTAATTAATGTAGCTGCACCCAACTGATACATATCATTAAAATATTACGCGCGGCGATCCCGATAACGTCGGAAGTTTTTACCATCGTTTCGCCGCTAATAAAAACATTCCACCGAGCGCGATCTGCGAAAAACAGAAAAAAAGGAAACCACACCGCGTGAATATTACAGGGAGCAAGACAAACTGACGGACGACAGATTCGAAAAGCTCGGCGGCGGATGAATTTCGCGACAATTCGTCTCGACACGTGGATCGCATTGGCTGTAAATATTCCACAAAAAACGGTGGCCAGAGAGATCGTAGGACGGGGGAGGGGAGGCGTCGTTCGATCGACGACGCTCACTGAAAAACGACGTTTCGTCAGAGCGCGGCGCGGAGATCCAGCGCGCGTCGCATGTGTCTTACAAAAACGAGTGCGGACGCGGCGGGACCATTCGCTCAGCGCGCTCGGCGGACTGAAACGAAAAAAAAAAAGAAACAAAACCAGCGATATTTTGACGGGCTGCGAAGCCCTCGAACGCTCCCCGGCAATTCGCCGCGAGACATAGATCGTGCGCGCGCGAACCGCATTCGGGGCAATTGCGATCGGTCCGGCGAGTCGTGCGATCCGCGCGTCCGCCCGCGCGGGTGTTTAGCGCGGGCTGATTGATGGAAACGGGTCCTCCTAGAGCAACTGCTGCCCACCAACGGCAATTATACCCGCTACACGCACTGTATCGTCCCCGACACATAGATCGTCCGTGCTCGTTCGGCTCGGCTCGGTGGCCAGTAACACTAATACGACCCTGGGACGCGTAACTCGCGCCACCCCGCAACACCGACATCGACCATCGATACCGTCAACCGACGCCCGCCGTCGCCGCTACCGCCGCCGCCACCGCGCCGCCGTTGCCCTGCCGCCACCCCTTGATTGCCTCATTGGATCGCATTATGTCGGCGCCATTATCATAATTCAGGGATTTTTCACGGCCGTCCCGCAGAGCACGGGCTTTGGCTCGAAGCCCGATTGCCCGCAGAGAGACACGCGTCGATCGATCGGACTCGTCGGGAGGGAGAGGGAGAAGGAGAGGAGAGGGATTCCCGCCGATACTATCTTTGAACTTTTGTACCGCCTCCTTGCGAGCGGCCGATTTGACTAACCGCGGAGATAATTGCGGTGTAATCGTAGATGAGGGGCTCGGAGGAATGCGAGATAAGAACGTCGGAAATATTCGCGGCTCTCTCCGAAGACGGTCCGGCGATACGGGGCGAGGTCGTTGCGCGACAAACTTTGTAAATCGAGAATCAAATCTTCCCGGCGAAGTGTGTCCCGCCCGACGGGAAGGGGTACTTGTCGGGGAGCGATCAGATAGAGGACACCGGGGCAAAAAGGCGGGAGCGAGTATCGTAAAACGGGGACATGGTCGTGCGACGAATAAGGACGCCTCTAATAAAACATAACTACCGAGGAGTGCGGCCCGTACGACGTTATGGATCGGGACGTCGACCTCGGTACTCCGCGACGTCAACCGTAGTTAGGTTCACACACACACGCGCATATATACACGCAACATATATATATACACAGAGGCATGCATACGTACACACGTGCAGACGTGAGGGGTAACGCGGTATAATATGATAATAACGCCCACCACGCGGGTAGATAGGTATAATTGTCGAGCATAACTCAGGGCGGAGCGACCTGGACGTCGGTGATGTACGCCTCGGTAAAGCGGCTCCGGGACTACGGCGCACCGGACTCCCACGGGCTACGTCGGGTCCGGGGGGTTGCTTGCCGGGCGGGGGAGGTTGCAGCTTTCCTTAATTTATTGATATAATCAGCTCAGCTTTGTTAAACACGCATAATAAGGCTGCCAGGGGTGGCGTGAATAATCCGGCGACGCCGATGAAAGTAATCTTAATTGGTCTAGGAAGGCGCGCGCGTCACACAGAGCCTCCGTCTAAGCGCAAGATCCGCAGAGACAACGGCGCGACGCCTTTGCTTTTAACTTGAATTAAACACCACGCCAATTACGCTCGGTTTGCGCTAACGATACCCGGCGCCGCGCCGTTTGCATCGGATGGATTTGGAGTGCGCGATTTTCCGCATCGCGGAGCCCGCCACTCGATTCCCCTAGCACAGGCGGTAAGTGCGCATCCCACGGGGTGTTGTCGCCGCGATAATCTGTTACCGTTGCCGCGTTATTACGGGATTTGATACGCGCGTCTTTCTCGATACGCGGAAATTCATTTTCCGTCGGACGTACATATATATAGTTCGCGTTGCATCATACCTTTAATTAAAGTTACAAAGCTCCGTAGACCACTTTCCGCTGTATCCGCGTTTCCTTTGTAAAACGATCTCGAAATTATCGGATAATATCCTGAGCGATTTATGGCTCTTCGGGCAAGGCCGAAACTCGCCGGATATTGCTCGACGATGTAGAACAAACGACGCGGGTAACGACGAGCCAAAAACCGAAATAACGGACGACCTCGTCGAAACGCCTAGGCGCTCCGTGTTGCATCAATCTCGCGACTTTTTCGAGGACCCCGCGATGACGCGCGGTGACAGGCCGCAGAGGTTTAGGAAACGATCGCGGACGGTGAATGCGCCGGGGTGGCGACGCCAGCAGCACCATCGAGGGTACACAGGACGAGGTGGAGGTAATCACTCGGTGATGTAGTTCCTGCGAAGAGAGGTGGAGAGGCGTCCGCGACGAGAGCGGGAAGGGGGGACGACGAGCGGCGGCGAGAGGGTGGACGGCCTGCACACCGCAGTGCACACGACCACCACCGATACACACAGTGCCGCTCCGAGTGCGAGTATTAGAGCGATTGACTGCCGGACGTAACCCGTACGTGCCGGCCGGTAACACGTGTAACATACTGCCGCCATGTATCTCCCTCTACCGTTCACGTGTTTATGTGGAATCGGGGTCGGTCGCCATCGTGGCGCGTTCACACATCCGAAAGACGAGCCGCATTTTTGCCCTCCGCAAATCGTCACCGAGCGCTATTGCGGAGATAGCGCGAAAGTGAAATTATAACGCTTTGAGAATTATCTTCGCCTCGTTACTGCTTTATCGCGCGCCTCGTCGAGGAGCCTCGGGTGAAAATGCAAATTGCGATGACTGTCTCGTCGGCCGTCTTATTTCACTTACTCTCTACCGAGGATACGCGTTTCAACCTTTCCACGCCGTTTCGATACATACGTTTGCGCATTTTCTCCGAGATAACGGATCATTGATGAACGCCGTCTGCGCGGCGATAATTCAAAACTTTAGTAATAAACCGAGTCGGGTCATTAAAACGGCGAAGTAACCACCCTAGAGAAGCATGGTTCGCGCGGTCGCATTTTTCGCAATGGAAATCGCTCGTAGCCAGCCGAAGCGAGCGAAACAACGAATCAACCCGCGCGACCTCCGCGAAATCGCGCGCGTTACGAAACAAAGCTCGCTCGATCATGAAATACTGCTCGTGCCCCGGTCGCGTCCGGAGCGCGCGGCGGCGGTCGGAGGGAGGGAGGGAGGGCGGTTGGGAGGCGGGGTAGTTTAACGTAGGT
>NW_014556445.1:614720-637996 GCF_001313825.1 Dinoponera quadriceps
GGTTTATAGTGATGCGACAAAAATGTAAATGCGATATCGTCCAGGATTCTGCGGTATAAATCTCGCGTTAATGTGTGGGGCGAACGACGTGGCGCTGACTACAGAAACGAGTCGGAGGGAAAGAGAGAGCAGCGGAGGTAGCGAGGTAAAAAGGGAAAGAGAGAAAGGCAGATAACGAGAGAGAGTCGACGAGAGGGAGAGAGAGAGAGAGAGAAAGTGGAGAGAAGCGGCGGGGAGAAGAGAGGAGGAAGAGAGAAAGAGGAAAAGAGATTCCGTCGTAGCGTTCATTAGGAATCCCTCCGTCTCCCTCAGCGCCACCCTCGTGTACCGAATCAGAGCGGGGGAGGGCGCGAGAGCGACGGAGAGAACGACAGGGAAAGAGAAAAAGAGAGAGAGAGAGAGGGAGAAGAGCTTGGTGACAGAGCGAGAAGGAGAGGGTGGAAGAGCGAGGGTGCCGCGATAGATCACGCGGGCGGCAGCGCTCCTTCGAAAAACATCCATAAAACGCAGTAGGGCGGACTCAGCGACAATAAACTCTACATATAAATCTTGTCCTCTGACGCCGTGATACGCTGATGGCGAGCACGATAATCTCCGAGAATGCGGGTCCCTCTTCTTCTCTCTCTCTCTCCCCCTCCCTCTCTCTCCCTCCTTCGTCTCTTTCTTCTTCTTCTTCTTCTTTCTCCTTCCCATTCCGTCCACTCTTCGCTCCCTCGCAACGCCACCGACTGCTCTGCGCAGTCTTTCACCTCGGACGTTCCTTCGTCGCGTACGCACCACCGTACAGCGATTGCATTTGCATTGCCAAAAGGCTAGTCGTGGCGCAGCTCGAGTCCACGCACGCCGGCGCTTGGTTAACGAGAAACTCGCCTCGAGAACAGCGGCGTGTATCAGTCACGAGAGATATTCGATTAGAGGGACGAGATACGCGCGATAATTACCGAGTAACCGTCGATTCCCCGTCGCGATTGATCCGCGCGAGGTATCTCGTCCTTCAAAACGAGTCGTGCGAAATCGCGCGCGCGGCGTCGAGTCGCCACCATCGCCGCCATCGCCGTGAGAAGAACAAAAGGCACGTGATTAATCTCGTTTCGCCGCGCGTAGTCGAAATCGAAGTCGTTTAGGCCGAAGAAGCGTGTGGCTCCGTTACTCGGTGGATGTAGCCTGGAATTAAAGTCTCAGTCTTGGCCGCCCTCCTTTACCGCCTCCGCCGTCTCCGCTCTCCTCCGATCCACGGCATCCCTTCGCCTCTACGCCACGTCTCACCGTATCTTCGACCGTAATTCACAGCCCCGTGCCTGCTTGCCGCTCCCTAAATGCTTCTAACTCCTATTCCTTCGGCGGGATCGAACAATGGCGCGTGAAATTTCAACTTTGAGCCTGCTCCCTCGTCCTCCCCTGGCCCCGGCCGAGCCCCCGGTAGGTCGCACCCCTCTACTGCAGGCAGTCGCGCGATCTCCCGCTCGCGTAATTTAATTATTCACTCGAGAGCCGAACTCGGCGGATCTTGGCCGACTACCATTCGTTCGCCGGCTTTTCTTGCGTTCAACGGCGTTAACTCGCCTGCAGGATTCCGATCCCGCGCTCACCATCTCGCGGCGGCCCGGGCAGAGGAGAACGACGACGACGAGGTGAAGGAGGAGGCGAGAGGGGTAAGGGATACCGAAAAAGTGCACGGAGAAACGAGCCAGACACTTCCCTCCCTGCGTCTGATATCTTCTCTCCCGGCACCGCGTCACGTAAATCTTCCTCGGGGCGCGCGCGCGCGGCGCGGCGCGCTGCTGCTGCTGTTTAGTTGCAAGAACGATTCCTCCGCCAACGCCAGAAACAGATAAACCGACGAGCGTTGCGCGAAATGAATCATTACTTTTTATCGGAGCCAAGCGAGCAGACGAGCGTTGTTGTACCGACGGTAATTAGCAAGCTCGCTCGAGCGCGAGCCGCGACGCCGAAATTCGCGTCGCTGATCGCTCGAGCGGCGCGACATCGTGAGCCTTGCGCTTTTATGGGGAAAGAATGTGACGAGGGTGGCTCGCCCCGGGAAAATATCAGCCGGGGAGACACGAGCGACCGAGGGGTCGGGGGAAGATGAGAGCCGCAAATATCTTTTACATTGGCTACTTTCCATAGAAACGTTGTAAATTCGCGAACTTTGGCAACCCCGTCTCCGCTCTCCAGCGGAATTTTAGATCGTGTTAACGATCGAACTTGTGCGTGCCTTTATTACTCCGACATTCAACATACAACTTGGCGGAGAATCGCGTGAAGTTCGCGGGGGAGGGATTAAGACGTCGGAGATCCAAATTTCACCGATGTGCGTCGATATATTCGCGCGAGTCGAGTTTCGCTCGATGCTTTTGGCATACGCGCGAATGATTTGATTCTACCCCTTCAAAAAGTGTTTCGCCGCTTTTAACGAAAACTGTTGGGTTGAGTAGTGAAAGCATGCGTTCGGTTGAGCGAGTTTCTAGGTCGAAAGGGGACACTTTTTCGTAATAACGTGCGTATTCTTTCCATAGTGAAAACGAAACTGAGTAAAGGAGGAACATATTAACGCGCTGCCACTCATCAGCTGGCAAACGAGTATCGAAGACGGGCAATCTCTTCCAAAATATTCATGCATGCTCGCGTATACTCCTCCTTATTATTCCTTCGTTTGATAGACTGCTCGTGCTTGAGAGTGCAAGAAACGAGCATAAAAACGATAGAACGGGATAAAAACAGATAAAAGATGGACTATATGAGGGATAAAAATGGTTCAATATATTTGTAAGGAATGCAGAGAGCACCCGTCACAATCCTGCTGACGATTAACGCGACTAAATCTGTGATCAATTTTTCGTAATCAACGTGCAACACTACTCGATCACGTGTTAACTTCCAAGCGGTTCGACGGACAAAAACATCGTGAGAAATAATAAAGTCGCGATTCTCAAGAAGCCGATAATTTCATATTGCTGTCTGTTCGTTTCAACAAATCTGGATCGTTAAACTCATCTCCCTACACCCGCGTAACGATCTCGTAGCCTGTAAAGTCACATGTATCAGCACGACCGTTTCAGCATCCGACGTATTAATCTCACGTCGGCTGCGGCGTTTCGAGATTCCATCGATAATCGACTCGGCGTCGGCGGTTAAGACAAGATGGATTTGTCACGCATCGCTGTCGTTTAGTCGATAAAGTGACGAGAGTCAGCCGGCGGTACAAGGTGCTAACTAGACAGAGCGGCACTCAATTATTACCGTCAGACCTCGTGTAGTTTAACTCATCCACCCCATTCCGGCGAGCCCTCCTCCCCACCTGCCCTCAACTAAACACTTTACGAGCAGCTTGCCTACACGTCGCGCGCGATCAGTGTCGTCCTCGCAACGCCTCTTATCGAAAATGGCAGCCCGTTAACGGCGTACACGTAGTCAGGTACATCGCGATCTCTCTCTCTCACTCACCCTCACGTACCCGCGTGTGCATAGGTGCCGTCGACTAAGGCATCGCTTCCACGACGCGTCGTCGCGAGGATATAGCACGGTATCGACCATAGACGGGAATGGCGATTAACGCGCGTGAAATGCGCCGACGACTCGGCCCGAACAACATCAGCGGCTGTCAATTCTCCTTGACCGACCGTAGAAGAAGGTGTACGATCACTGACTCGGCGACGGTACGGTTAAACTATCGCCGTGCCGTATCGAACTATTTCAACGTGAAATCCGCGGGATTGCGTATTCGCGTACACACGCGCTTGCCACCGGTGGAAATTCTTGAACAAGAGAACCGCGGGAATCTGTCGAACCGCTTGGTAGTCATTCTCCGCGGCTGTATATCCTATTCTTCCCCTTGGCAAGCGCGCGCAGGGACACGAATGTATCTCAAGCATTTTTCGCGCGGTAGGTGGCACAATGCGAAACAAATTTGTTGCCAGCACGCCGGATGATGTAACGCCGCGAAGATTTCTCTAAGGAATTCGCGGCAATGCTTGCATTCGTCGATTCGGAGATGGGAAGGGAGAGAGAGAGAGAGAGAAGGAGTCTCTCTCTCCGCACCGGCGGAAGTCTCCCGATACGCGCCGTTCATCGCGGGATCATGCAAAGAAAATTGGATGTGGAACTCCCGTCGAGATCGGTTCGAACCTTCCTCCGGAATTTCATCGGCTATACAGGAAGATCCCCGTAGCTCATGCTTTTTATCGGAAGTTTAACTCGATAAGCTAATGGAAACTCTGTCGGTACTCTAGAAGATATGGCGAATAACAGATCGAGAATGCAGGCGCGTGATCGAATTTTGAGAGATATTTATTTCCGCTTTGATATCCCCCTCCTCCCCTCTCTCTCTCTCTCTCTCTCTTCCTCTCTATGGTAACAACAACTTGGAAACGAGAAATATCGAATTTCGGTAATATAAAGATTTCAGAAACTTCCTCGAAAGGTTCTCGGCGACCGATATTTAAAGCGGCGACTATACGATTTTGACATATCCTACGGACTTTTTCGTATTTTCCACGAGCATATTTTTACGTTAAGTTACGAATATATAACGCGTATAATTCGAGCGAACGATAATATCCGTACGAATCGATTGCGCGAGCGCAGATATAGGTTATCTCGGATTTCGCGATATTCGCGGACGGAAAATCTTTTCCCTCGTTCTTGCGGCAGTTTATATATTCAAATTTAACCCCTTCTGGAATTTAATTCTTCGAAAACACGAACGCGCTCGCGCTCAACGTACATTCTGTTACGCCTTTTCGCTCGATGGCAATTACCGCCAGCCGTGCTTTCGGTCCTACGACGTACGTTGCCGGCTGCCTCGAGACAACGAGACAATCAATAAACAACACGTGTAGATAACAATCGTGGGATAGAAACCCTCTATTTTCTGGGATGGCCACTGTAATTGCCGTACGTGTTTCGGCGAGCTTTACTTCGTCCGTGCTTTCTAGCGCGCGCGCGCCCATGCGAGACCTAACCTCACGAGAAATGTGAACATCTCGAATTAGCGATTTCTTCGTCGACATGACGGCCGAAATGACGATCCCAGAGTTCTGTCCTGAAAGCTTTCGATACGAGTGGCTGTTACTTACATTCGCTGCGACGACGACAGGATACAGACGCAGCGCGCCTATTCGACGTGTTGTTTAGGTTGCGCGACTGTCCGGTTTCTCCTTCACACAGCGAACATTCCGTATTTACCGCGAACGTTTCATGCAAACAACTACTGACAGGCTGACCACTCACTGCAGCATCGTCGCGAAATTATCTCTGCCTAATCGTGCGTTCGTAAAGCCGCCAAGTCTATCAACATTTGCTCTCTCCTACTTAGCTCGACCGGCTTCAGTATTTCAACATTGAAACGTGCAAGATTCTCACGCTTCTGTGTACGTAATTTTCTCGACTGGTGCAGTCAGTTCAGATAAAAAGAACAGATCAATTATCGATGTTGGTCTCGCGCTTCGATACCGATCGCGCTCAACTCATTCGTGGCGCCCTCTGCTAATGTGGTCATCAAACAAATGTGACGAACCAGTAGCGAAAAATGGCCGCGAAAAGACGGTACGCGGGCGATCGCGCGCGGTAAACACGGACCAAGGTGAGGGTAGGTCGGAATATTTTCATTCCCGATAAGCCGACTTTTGGAATCCTAATGAGAGCTACAACGAGCCGCCATAAAATAACGGGCCTTTCACGGCAAGGAAGCAGCGTGTATTGCAGTATTCGGGTTGTTCGTGGAGCACCGAGGAACGTGCGCGCGGTCTCTACGACGAGGGTAAGAGATTTCTTCCCCGATGGGGATCGGGGGGTAGGTCGGGACGGGGAGGGGGAGGGGAACAAGAGCGAAGCCCGGGAATAAAGAGTGCGCGGATTAAGAATGCTTCCTCGGAGACGAGTTATAGTCGCTTCCTTCCCGTAGTTGGAATTAATCGGCCATTCCGGAGGCGATGCATTAACAGAGACAGAGGGCGAGCTACCTTTCTCCTCCCGAACCTCGTCGCGCCATCCCTTCAGGAGTCGAATGACTCCTTTTATTCCGGGCTCATTCACTTCGATACCCGCGATCGTTGACAATAAAACTTCCATCCTGGCGTAAGGGCGCTTCGATTGTCGAAGAGGTTTGCTGAGTCGTTATTTATTCATCGACACGCTTGGCTTGTAAGGCGCGTTATACGTACATACTCGTATTCCTGGAATTAACCATGCAAATTCCGTCAAATTGAAAGGACTAGTGGTGTCTTGGCATATAATAACATTATGAGATGTTATTTTTGATGATACAAACGATGATTATTCACTATTCAGATAGCATAATGTCTAAAATCGGAGTATAAGACGTCTTAAAGACGCCTTAAAAGTATCTTTAATATATTAGAATATAAAACTCTTTAAGACGTCTTGTCTCAATTTTAGACATTGTGTTGTCTGAATATATAAGAAAAATTTAATGTGGGAAATGTTTTAAAAAGAACACAAGTATATGTTTAAAAATACACAAATATATTAATAAATGAACAATGTTTACTTTATGTTGAGTTAAAAAAAATTCATTCTAGAATGATTTGATATTCGATTATTTTAATATTTCACCTAGATTTAGGTTTCTAGTTGTGTGAAATAATGTAATAAGTACAAATACACGGATGGACAAACAATCGGAGGTTAATGAATATATAATTATTTATCAAATAATAACGTATTATCCCAGAAAATATCAACCAACAGTAATGTTACAATAATGTTATAATTTCCCACTTAATAATGTAATTGTTATTTAAAACGTCTATTGTATAGCACTTATATTGTTGAGTAAGAAATTATGACATTGATGTAATATTTATTATATATTAATATATATAATTACTGTTGTTTGTTGCGATATGAATGTCGACCTGAATATCAATTGAAGTTATCGATTTTTTTATTCTCGGTAAATTCGCCAAACATCCGTTAAAACGCCGGTGCGATTCCATATTGGATATAATAATTAATAAGCACGAAATTACCTTTTAATTTTGACTTTGAATTTGACTTGAACATATTTGACTTTGAATTATACATATAAGTATTACGAATTTTTAGGTTACAGTACTTATTTCTTTTTCATGTCTAAAAATAAAATGTAGTTCTCAAACTGTTCGGTTTTAAAATGTCGTTGCTCACGATGATCACGTACACGCGAAATGCTAATTTGTTTTACAGTCGTTCCAATCAATTTGGAAAAATTGAAAATAGCTCGCCAGGCGATCTCATGTATTTAACTACGTCTCTTGTAATCTTTGTTGAATCGTATATCTACGTAAGATAATAATTTGTAATGTGTTATATCTAGAAATACTTCACCGATATCTCAAGTCGACAGAATTTGCAAGACTTTAACGTGAGTTTTGATTTGGGTAGGATATATATATATATATTTTTCGACTTAATAGAAAAATATAAAATTGCAAGACGCGCCGCTCATTAAGACCCGCTGAGGGAGGGCGAGTTGTTAGGGGAATACCGGGATATGAGATACGAAATTTTGATACGTGCCGTGCATTTTCCGCCGCCGTCTCACACGCTCCCGGTTGTGCCGACGGAATCGCGTAAACGCGTGCTGTCTGTAGGCGGTTGGCGTAGACGCAGTTGGTAGCCGGAGGCTGCAGGGGTGGTCGAGGAGGAGAGGATCGCATGCAAATATACCGGGGAAACCTCGAAACTTAGCGCCGGCTAATTACAATCTTGACTTCACCCCTGAGCTTCATAACGGGTAACGGCGCCCGCCATGCCCGCCTTACCAACTTTTTGGCTTATTGTCCTTACGTACTAGCCACGAGGGATACGTAACCTACTCACACCTTCTCGCTTCTGAACACACATCCAGCGTAGGACGCGAGCCTGAGGCAGCGACTTTTGTTCGGTAGATACTTTCCGCCTCGTGTATAATTCGTAATTCGCACGACGAGACCTTTTCCCTTCGCTAATCTTGCTCCGACAACGAAACGGGATTCCTGATGGATTCTTGATTAATTTGAAATTTACTCGTCTCGCATCTCGTAGAAACGTAACCTCACGATCTGAACGTATACTTTTATTTATAAATCGTCTCTTTACGCGGCCTTAAGGAAGCGGCTGTTGTATTGCTGTGATTTAACTGGACGGAAAGAAATATTTCGCTGGCACAGCAAACTTTTTAATTACTGTACGAACAGCAAAAAGATTTGTTACGCGGAAAAAATAATTTTGCTGTTGTAGCAAAACGTTTAATTGACATAATCAAATTATTTTGCTATCCATACATCCAGCAAATACCAATTAATACTCTCAACAAATCTTTTTGCTGTCGCAACAAATCTTTTTGCTGTTCAAACGAATCTTTTTCACTGTCCATATAGTAACTGACAAGTTTGTTGTGCCAGCAAAAAATATTTTTCCGTGTAGAAATTAATTTTTTTTGTATAAATCTTGCGTGCGACCTTCTGATATTTAATTATACAAACCGTTCGATATGGAGGGGTTTGTGCGAATAACTTTTTTCGAAAATATTTATTTCTGCGAGACCCATCGGATAAATATGTTTTCGATATACGAGCGAATCAGTATTTCGGCCTCCTCGGGAGGAATTCACGCTATTTCACGGAAAGCAGCGGTGTTTTTGGTCGCGTCGGATTCGGAGCTTTCGCGAAATCCATGGAAGAAGTTCCCGCGGAGGCGCTTGCGCGACTTCGGGTGGCTTCTGTCTAAGAGAAGACGAGACAGGAGGCTGACGGGACAGGCGGTCCACTTAAAATCGATACCGGAGTGCAGCCGTCTCCGTGGGGTGCAATTCCCATGCAAATGAATTGCACCGACACTGGCTCCGCGCGTAGCGAGAGGGATTGATTTTTCCAAAGTTTCGTGGCACTGCGTCGTGAACCCTGTCCGGTAAATAAGATTTTCGCTAGGCTAGAACCTGAAACGCCGCGTTACTCTGAGACGAAGACGATAGAATCGCGGGACTCGGAAAAATGAGATTTTAATCTTTAATTCTACGCGCATAATTCACGAAGCGCAGAAAATGCGCGGTAACCGTACGGGATAAATAGTTGAATACATTTATCAGCGGACAGTGGCGGAGAGAAGCGTCTCTCGGCGAAACTTCTTTATGGGAGAAAAAAATATGTAGAATTAATCTTACATCGAAATAATCATTGATCGCACTAATCTATTAAAGGCGACTGCGCTCGCCAATTAACTATCTCTCACCGAGGCTGCGCGAGAAAGAGAGACTTCAGAATTTCTAATCAGGACTTCGCGCTCGGCGGATGCAAGAAACTCGCTTCACTCTGTGTCGCGTCGCCTTCGTTATTTGAGCAATCGCGCGATTGTTTACGACGCTTTCCGGGCAATCAATATTCTTGACGAGGTGTGTAGATATCTTTAAACTCGATCTCTGGAAGCGATCTATCCTTCTTAATGAACAGTCGTATCTCATGCACGGAACATCATACGTGTAAATAAAGAGGAGGCCTCGGGACTGTTGTACGCCCGTAGAGATTTCAAGTCTTTATAATTAAAAACGGGAATATACAGAGATCTCGCGATATTGGCGAATAACGCGAGCGATCGATTGATTGCACCATGGATCAGGGCGCATGAATTAATGTGGACGCGTTAAAATAGTAAGGAGGCCGCTTGTGTAACGTGTAAACAAACAACGATCGTTTAACGGATAAATAATACAAGGCGTTGATAATAATTTAGCATGGCGCATCATCAGCGACCCGTACGCGCGGAAGGACCGCACGTGGACGCACGTTTACACGAGCTCACAACACGTCGAGGGTCGCTTATGCTGGCCGTTGCGTCGTTTCGCACCTCTCGCATCAAGAGGGAAGAGAGGCGCATCACCATTATTATTCCGAGTGATGATTATACGCGCAACCACGGCTGTACTAATTATCCGGGTCATGATGGATCGCTTCCGTACGGAAGGCATGTACCCGAACAATACTTAGTTATTTCCATTAAGGGCCCGATGCGGAGATCGTAACACCGACGCGTAACAATAATTAATCACTCGCGTATTAGCGGCCAAGGTTCGTTTAAGCCGGGACAAGCGTTTCGAGATTAGGCGAACGCAACCGACGCCTGCCTCGGAACTGGACTTCCGGTTCTCGACACTTGGCTGGCGTGCGATTACTCGGGCTTTCCGGCGAAAAGAGTAGAAAACCTTCGCACGACCTATGTCTCGCGAACACGCACGCGAACATGAACACCTCGTCCCATCGTCATATATCAATTAAAAATTCACCCTTGACGCCGTATCATGCCGATTTTATCTCCCTCGTCAGTCGTACAGACGCCATTATCCGGCGCGCGATCCTCGAAATAAATTCATTATTTCGAAAATTTCGCGGTCTAACGTTTTAAAACGATGAATTAATCTCGCCTGTCAAGTCGAGCGTATATTTTTTCTCTTTTTTTTTTGTTTTTCTCCAATTATAATACAAGTGTAAATATCGCTCCGTTGAGCCGCTGTAAATGCAGCAAAAAGTAAAGAACAGGATATCCCGTAATTTGTTACGTAATACCCGCGTAATATGTAATAAAATATTGGTTTATCGTAGATCAATAATAAATCTATATTCCGTAATCAAATTTGCCGTATAGGTACTTGATGTTAAAAAATACACGCGACAGAGAAAATATGAACGTTTTCTGGAATGGTTCGCAGGCGGGACATATAATTCCATTATGTAATTCCGCATGTTACATTATTCCTACCGCATGCACGATGTTAACTGAATGTTCCGTGTCAATGTGTTTACACTGCCCGCGGCTATAGTTACAATGTAAATGCTCTGTCCAGAATGTATACCGTTTCGCGATTCACATTCGAGAACATCTCACTGAGTGAATGCACCCTTCCGGCCGAATCACGTCTGTTGTTAATTACTGCATTTACAGTGGACACGTAATTTATATTATAGTGCATGTTCGATAAATCTCTCCAGGTGTTTGGTATCGTCTTGTATTATGCTAAACCGCGCCTGCGACACAAAGAAATAAGCGGCCGTCCGTCTCTAATAATGAAATGCCGAGGATTTTGCATTTGCATCCGCTAATGAAATCTCTAATTCCCGTCGAATCGCGACGGAGGTCGGTGATTATCACGAGGCGAAATGAACGAACGAATGAGTTTTTATCGCGGCGCACAAAGCCTCGATCTAGTTCAACGTTCTATGAAAATAGAGAAGTACGGTTTCGCGTGCACCGGGGAAACTTATGACCGCGTTATTGTTATTTCTACCGGCAGCAAGAACCGGGATAAAGACGCGTAAATCAGTCAGCGCGACATCGCGGAGTGAGACACGTGTCGTGCGTTAATGCGAGATAGCTTAGCCAAGTAAACATTGTGAAATTCTAAGAAGGACTTAGTTACGCTTCTGTAATGTCTTTTCGCATTATCTTTGCAAATTATCCCGTTATTGTGACATCCAGCCGGTCGACGAGGCTGACTGTCGGCGTCGAATTTTTAAACCCAGATTAGAGTTGTTTTGCCGACTTCAATTCCAAAGATACATTTACTTAACGGTGTATAATGTGTGTGCGTGTAATTAAAACGATCGAGTCGTTCTCACGATTGTCTTCCGAGCAACCCAAACTATCTTCCCGAAGCAGCGCGTCCAAAGTTCCGGCTTATAATCATTCGCAGTAAAAAATGATTCGTATATCTTTCGATCTTCGCGGTCCTCCTAATTTATAGACGGACCAGTTCTCGGATCCATAAATCGAACGGCCGGGCTCATACGTGCAGGCCGGGCGAGAAGGGCGAAAGAAAAGAGGAGGGGACGGGCGAAACGACGTTTTTACGACGAGCTCGGCCGCGTAAACGAGCGAATCGAACTCCTTCCTCTCCTCCGCTTTGATCTGTCATCCTCCGTCGTCGTGCGATGAGACGAGCCCGCCGTCCGTCAGCATCAACCGGCCGACGCGCAGGCTCCGTCGGGCCAATTTATGATAATGAATCCGGAGATTTATCGCTGGCTTCTCGCTACGACGAGATATTAAGCGAGCCAGCGCAAAATTAGAATTGGCGCAAGCGAGTCACGTCCCTGCTCTCTCTCGCTCGTTCCGTCGACATCGTCGTCGTCACCGTCGTCGTCGTTGCGAAGACGACGACATCTTCGTTACACTCGCCGAATATTCACCGGAAGATTCGCGGATGTGATTAGCCCAAATCGATTTTGCGATACGCGCCAAGTGTTGCGAAATATACGTTTCGGCGCTCACACATCTCTCGTAGAAAATATAAATTCGATAGAACGCAAAATCGGAACGATTACGTGTTTGAATTTTATACGAAAAATATATCAATTCAAGTCTCGTATTTTCATATATAAATAAGCATGTATAATTTTATATGAAGATAAACCTTGTTTACATGAAGAAATCTTATACCACGAAAACAACATATTCTTGGCATTCTAGAATAATTTTCATGAATTTTCATGAGAGGAAAAAATATTGGATAGGAAGAACGATATCTTCAAGCTGAAGATTATATTAGCTTGAAAACGCCATTTTTTTCTATCTGACGTTTTCCGCACGGAAAGAAATTAATCTTAAATCAAGAATAGATATTTTCATATCTAAGCAAGAATATCATAATCTTCTTAGGAGACTTTCGGTCTTGATTTGATTGAATTTATATTGATGCAAGTATTACTTGAACTCAATTCAAGACTAAAAATCTTTTATGAAGATATCTATTCTTGATCTAAGACAAATTTTTTTCCGCGCAACGACAAATTATCGCTTCAGGTACATCGTTCCCTCTCTTCTACGAATAATCAATAAATAATAAATGGCGTGTATCGTGAGAAAGTTCGAATAAACCGGTTACATCGCGTGTTACGGCTATGCTGCCGATTAGTGCTAGAGCTGGACGTAAATGAAGAAATAGCCGGTGGGAGACAACGGTGCAGATGCGCGAGTGTACGCACGCGCCACGGCGGCCGAAATTTTCTTGCGCTCCCCCGGAGGAAGGAGCAACGCGGCGGCAATGCATTAACCAAACCGTCGTGCCGTGAGTTCGGCTCTACGCTAATGAAACGTAGCAGAAATATCTCGGTCGTTTAATTAGAAGCAATAAACGGAAGGAGTTCAATTGCCTGGTGTATCCGTACAACCTCACCGTTCCCGAGTCGTTTCACCCGTCTAGAGCGAATACTACCCGGCTTCTCTCCGCCGACCTTCCTCGCCGCCCCTGTAAGGTGCCTCACACCATTACCGTCGTAAGACCACCTTAGTGCCTCTCCTTTTCTGCCTACACACTTCCGACTCCTCCTTGTCGCCCTTCCTCTCTTTCTTCTTCGACTTTTGAACGCGCGTTCACACGGAGACCTCCTCTATAATTCCGGCACGAGCTCCAATATTTAGTGCCCGGTTTCTTCCTTTACCGCGAAACACCTCGACCACGATGCCCCCCGTGGGGGGAGATAGGGAAGGGCAAGGGGCACGGAATGAGCCTTAGGCTGCGGCGACGTTCGATAAGTACGCGCTACCGTGATTAAGCTTTCATGAGTACCGGCCGGAGAGCGCCGTTCATCGAGTATGCACAGACAACTGTGTGACGAGACTCCGTTACGGGACCCCAAAGACCCGCCGTCGCTTCGCGCCGGTTAGAGAAACGCGGTCTTACTGCGCGTTAGACAACCGCAGACCCGAATACCTCGTCGACGCGCCTCTCGCAGACTCGGGTTCCATCAGAGCTAAATTATCACTCGTGGGGAATATTATCTCGCCTAACGCCGATTGGATTTTTATGCGGCAGCGGGCGACACTCGTCGGCAAAATGAAAGGCCGGCACTCCTCCTCCCGCTGAGAGAGATACCGCTCTTCGATACGTAGGGAGAGGAAACGGCCGATACACCCATTTTGGCAGCGATACATTCGCAGTGTCGATAGGGCGATTAAAGAAATATCGGAATTCGACGGCGGACGACCCGTCAGGGATGTCAGAATCGAATGTTCGCATTATGAGTTTAACGAGACGGAAAATTCTCGATATCTTATTAATTTTCAGAATGGGCGAGCTCGCGAATACTCGTGTCGAAACTGTCCGGACACTTTTTGAATAAAATGCTTCGCATTCCAATTTGCATGGAATTTAGATGCGACATCGTTGCGATGGGTAGAAACGGCCGGGCGACGAAACACGGTGTCAAAAAGCGAGGGAAGCAGTGACGAACACAGTGCATAATCAAATAACGAAGCAACGTGTGCGGTTTTATGGCCCGGTCGAGGTGTATGTGCCGCGCGACGTGCGCGATACGGCGCTTGAAACACGTGCGATGTACGAAAATGCGAGTTTAATAAAAGAACGAATGTCACGGTTACACGCGACGAGTTAACGACTGAATTAACACGCTCG
This sequence comes from Dinoponera quadriceps, assembly GCF_001313825.1. Lineage (NCBI taxonomy): Eukaryota > Metazoa > Arthropoda > Insecta > Hymenoptera > Formicidae > Dinoponera > Dinoponera quadriceps. The sequence continues at coordinate 629,107 of NW_014556445.1, forward strand.
GAACGAAAAAACTGACTGTGTATTTTCCCCGCGGTTCTTTAGAACTTGACATTTCAGCCGATAGATCTAGGGTAGAGAGAACGGAAGGAGAGAACAGAGAGAAAGAGAGAGAGAGAGAGAGGAATGGATTAAAATAGATTAAATAGATTAAAATAGATTAAAACAGATTTCATTGTGGGAATTGAATTAAATGGATAATTTGGAAGCGCGCGTTGACGAAAAATGTAATCGACTTATTCAATTTTAACGTAACTTACTTAATCTCGATAATCTCTAATTTAGCACAAAAGATTGCGTCCTCGCGCAATAGGTAACGGTTGATACGTTGTTTACGAGATCGCGCGTAGCAACGTCTGCGCAACGCGAGATAAAAGTTTCGCCCGCATACTTTTAGGATTAATAACATCGTAAGGTAGATATTGTTCTCGCGGTCTTTCCTCTCACGCATACACGCGCCTCGAGAATACGACCGTTCGCCCGGGTCGACGCATCCCCCCGCTGTTTTTGTAACGCGCGGGTCGCTTTTTAGTCCGCGCCGCGAAGGTGGCAGAATGGCGTAACGGCGATAGTCTGGCCGGTACATTAGCAGCAGGTTTAATTACAAGGCCGAAGCGCGGCAATAGCGGCGGCAGCTTGGGGCAGAGTGCTCGCGGATAGTCGCCCGATGCTATATTGATTCCCGAGATTGTCCGGCTGCGGAGGAGTGGGGAGTAAAGCGCGGAAAGGATCCTCCTCTCGAGTATGCGAACTGACACGGCGGAGAGGGTGCGAAGGGTCGCCGCTTAACTCGCAAGACACGTTCATTGTCTCCTCTCTCTTAGCGATCACCCTTCCCCCTCACGATCGTCGACTATCTCACGTCGCTTGCGCGTTCGTGGATAGCGAGGTGCTGAGCGCGGAACTATATCGCGAAATTACGAGCTCGTCGGGATCACTTCGTGCGTTTTCCCGCAGTTTTCCGTTCGCGTCATTCGCGAAGGGACTCTCGCGATCATCGGAACATCGCGAGGTCTCGCTGTCGTTCGGAAATGAGCGAGCGACGATTATCACTCTCTCACGATGCTCCCGATTGTGGGACGAGAAGCGTGTGAAATTTCTATCGTAGCCCCTGATCGTTCCCTTCAACAGAGGGAATATTCATAGACACGCGGGCCGTGTTGCATCCAGTGCGCGCGCTTAAATCAGCGCGCTTTAGGCAGCGATAAATACCGGGGCATACCTCGTATATAAACTATCCGGTACACACACACACACACACACAATGCATACCGGTACCGTCTCCTAGCAGCCGGTAGCGAGAAGGTCGACGCACCGGACTCGGCCGCTCCTTCCACGCGACCGGTTATCCTTTTCGCGCTCTGCCGATCCCTTCGTTGTGTGCCTTTCTCTTCAGCCGAAAAATAAATCGCGGCGGCGGCGGCGGCCGATGTAACGGGGAACTTACGAGCGTAGATTCGGAGCAGAAAGACAAGACGCATCCTATGAATAATGGATCGCCGGTGGCTCATTATACGGGTGAAGGGTCAAGGGCAGTTTTATACGTGAAAACATGGACGGTCGGGAGCGACCGAGTGGCCGGTAGGACTATCGGTGTTCCCGCTCTCGTCGTTCGGTCCGCGCTGCAAAAGCCGACCTCTTCAAGTTCTGCGAAGGGAGAGACGCCGGGCATCCCGTGGTACTCGGGGCTCGTGTCTTGTCGGGCTCGTAAATATCTACCGGTACGCTCGATGCTAATCTGAATACAGATGTGCCCTCGTCCCGTCTGCTGTCGATTCGTGGATGAGGAATGTCGCGTAGAAACGCGTCCGATCCGTAACGACCGTAACAGACTGAATTACTCTTCACACGCGCGCGACGATGACAGATGTGTCCACGAGTGAGTCAACTTTTCGATGCGATTTCAACAATGTCGAGTCGAACACTTGCTGGAACGCAATTCGACGATTCCGCGGGAAATAATCCCGGATCACGCGCTCGGAAACGATCGGGCTTTGTTTATTCTTGTTCGTCCACTTAAGGACACATAAAAAACGTAAGCGGTAAGACTTAGCGATGAGAAAATTGACCAACCAATCAGTATACTTTCTTTAGGTTAATATATTCCAAAGGACGATAGAAGCGACGATAAATTTGATCCGTTGAAACGATCCTCCCTATCATAACCGTCGCGAGATACCTTTCGACGTTGTTTCATCCCCGAGCGCGTCGCGCGAACATCGTCGCGACGATGATCGACGCGCCGTCTCAACTTCGGTGTCGCACAGAGCTCGGATCTCTCTCAGGGCGACGCACGAATCAGCCGAGGTCGGATCTCGTGGAAAGGTGGCGGGGTGTTTCCTCCCGCGAGATGGGAAAAAGACGGGGCGCGATAGTAGGAGCGACGTCATGAGCCGGTATAATTAAGGTAGAAGAGATCCGAGCGAGAGGCAAAGGTCTAAGGGTAGGTGAGAGAAAGAGACGGAGGGAGAGAGAGAGAGAGAGAAGTGCCCTAGATCACCGGACGTCTAGCAGCGGAGCTGTGAGCGCAGATAAGGACCGCCACGGCGACGGCCAAGATGGACGGCCGACCGGTCTCAGCACTAGCCGGGCTCTCTCCGCTCCGCTACCACGTCGCTACCAAGCGAGCATCTCCTCCGCCTGCTGCCCCCTGGTCCCCAGGAGCTTCCTGGGGATCCTTATTTATACGCCGTCGGCCCAGACTAACGCCCATTGTCCCATTTCACCCCCGAGGTAATCTGCCGGACGCAAATCTAAGGCCCTGATCCTGCGGGCTACCACGAAAATCTATGACGCCTTTAATTTACACGCACCACACCCCCGCTGCCTCCGCTTTCTGCCCGAAGTCGCGACAGGAGGGGCCGACCCTTCTCCCCCCCCTGTCGAAGGCTAACGAAGACTCGGCACGAGATGAGCTCCGTCCTTGACCGACCAGCCACGAGAATCGGTCGCGTCTCGGTTGAAAGAGCCAACCCGACGCGCCGCTTTTGGCGTGAACTGTGGCCGCGATTCTTTAGGCCGAGACGTATGTAGGAAGGACGGCAGGAAAGAAAAGGAAAAGTACACGGTCGAGGAGAAGAGGTAGCGGTCGCGCGCTCGAAGAGTCAACTAATGGTGCGGGACCGGGGCGGATTTTCACCGGGGATTAGGCGAATCATATCAGGGGCTATTAATTAACACATAGTATTTTCTTGCGTTTGATCTCGGGCGAGATATTTTGCGACACCCCTTAGCTTCGTGTCTTCCAGCCGCGTCGCAAATATTGAACTTGCCGGGGCACGGGAGACGAGACACGACGATGCGATGCACAGAGACGAGCGTGTCGGGAGATGGAGTTGCGAGTGTGCGTGCGGGGGATTGGGCGATGTTCCTTCCAAAATCGAGGTGGCGCGCCGGGGCGATGGCCTGGGTCAAATATTAACGTCGGGCCCGATAATTGCGAAGTAGATTGTAGGAAGGGCGGGCTCCGCAGAGCCGCGCGATCGGGCAAACCCGGAGTCCTCGTGCCTGATAGCATCTCGCCCTCTCCATAAATATGTCGCAGTGAGCTTAACCCCCTTGCCTATCTGCGAGGCACGAAGTAGGGGAGGCATTAATGTCAAACCGAGACGCGAGTTATGGCTCCCCCGTCAATTCCCAATGAATTCAGCGTTTTCGGCAGGGAATCGATGCGTTCCGACGAGCGGCCGAGCGAGCTCGCCCGCCAAATCGCGTGCCATTTTTTACGGTTTTCGTCGTTTGTAAAATGCACGGCGCGTTGCTACCCTCTGTTGTCGAATGATCGATTCTGGCCTGCGAAAAGCCCGCCGTTTTGACGGCGGTAGGAACTGTATTAGGTGGGTGATACATTTTTATGTTACGGGCCGAGAGAAATATGGTGCGTGCGATAACGTTTAAGAGTGTTTCTTTTTCTCTCTCTCTCTCTCTCTCTCTCTCTCTCTCTCTCTATTCCCCTTTCTAATAACTGATAATAACGCGCGGGGGAAAAAAGAAGTAGCTCCCATGGCTAAAAACTAACTGCCGCAACTAAAAACGGGCAAGTAAAAATTAGCTGTCCACATAATACAATTGAAATTGAGTTGATTTAGATAATTATTTTTGTCCCTATATCTAATTTTTAACTCCCACGGCTAAGTCTGTTAAGTAAGCTTCAGTTGTAGAGCTAATTCTTGTTTTCCGTGCATTTTGTTATCTTCGGACGCGTCCAGTTTTGCGCGCTTTTCAAACCGGTTGTACGGGAAAATTATAACTCGAGGCGAACATATTACAAACGATATGCTGCTTGCATCCTTCTCCGCACATTATCATTACGAGGATGGACGATGTAAGGTAGCGATAGGAAGGGAAACTTAAATTTTTCTGTTTTCGCGCGCGAGTTGCCGATGCTGATCATCGATCATCGTGTCATCGTATCGATGTGGTTCCCGAAGACGTATCTTGTGTTTGTGAAACGAGGAAAAGACCGATTGATGTTCAGCCCTCGACAGTGATAGAACGCGACATCGTTTCTTGACACGAGCGAACGTCCGATGATTTGATCGTTATAATTACGGTGCTGACGACGCGACAGTGCCGCGGTTACTAAATCGCATCCTCGTAATTCCGCGCAATTTGCTAACTACTTCGTGGATTCGCAAATTTCAATGAAAACGTTAAAAGGCGCGAAGAAGACATTTCGTCCCTTCTCCGTTGACAGAATTTCCGAAAAATAGCTTTTCCGGGAGAAGCTCTCGCGAAAGCTTAAGGGACTCGCACGAGTCAGGAAAAAAAGCCGCGTGCGCCCGGCGATGACCTGAGTAACGACATAGTTACGACACGGGGGAACTTTTCAATGTCTCCGAGGTGGATCCGGGCTTTTGTGAGTCGATCGACGGCCGGGAGTGAAGCGACTTGGCGGCTTTCACGAGATCACGCGAGCCAAGTGCAGACGCGATTTCGCGGTGACTTCTCGTAGGTGATACAAATAACGCAATCAGTATGCAGGAGGTTCATGCATATTTCAGAGGGGGTTACGAGGGTGGCCGCCGCTAAGAAGGGTTTATGACGGGGGTTGATCCGAGGATCCCCATCAAACCGCACGAGTCTGAATATCGAGGCGAGACCGGGGGGGAGGGACAGGGGCAGACCTCTTAACTCCTGCAAACTCATTACAATAAATCAAGCTTTGTTCTTCGACCGAGCGCGAGGGCTGGCTAAATTCTACGGGTGCTAACCCTTCTGCCTTCATCCCCGTGTCGTCTGCGCCGCACTCGTCTGTTACTTGACTTTCGGCGCTCGCGTTCGTTTCTTCGACTCGCGGCCGATTATAACGATATCGCATTTGTCATGCTTTACGGGGGAACGCGAACGATAATCGCGCAACGGCAAACTTTGACTTATCTCGGATCTGTCCGTCGATTCTTGTCGAAAGAATCGCCCGTCCATTCGAAAAAGCAAACGATGAGAAAACGTTCAACGGTCGATGTAATCAGTGTCCGACTGTTTCCAAGTGTCGAGGCTCTCTTTCTCTCTCGTTTTCGATCTGTAGATCGATCGAGGCTACAAGATTTCGTTAACGAGAGAACAACGCTGTAGACGTCACCGTTGCTTCCACCAATAATATACAACGTTCGTAATCCCCGTTGATTCTCACCGCGCGCAAAAAATTGCTCGTTGCGCGATTCACACGGGCACCCCTTAGAGCGGCAGTTAATGTAGCTGGTATATTTACAAGAGCAAGAGGAGGAAGAGGAGAGGAGGTGAGGGGACGTCGCTGACTTTGTGGTAGGATCGTAGCACGGATTTGTACGAGAGATACAGGGGGATATCAGGCAGATGCTACATTCTGCGGAGCTCCACGTGCTACAAGCGTCGACATTGACTAATGATGGCGTGGCGAAGGGGGCGAAGGGGGTGCTGGAGGGCCAGACAGCGCGCCCTGGAACAGAAAATTCACCCAAGTTCACGCGACCTGTTGCACCCCCTAGCTCACCGTTTAACCTATAACCTGCCCGCCAAACATGGGTTTAACCTCGCCTTATCGCGTTATCGAAGTGCTCGGACCAGCCGCCGCGTCGCGCCTGCCGCCCGCTCTGTTTACTTTCTTTCTCCGCTTCCGCCTCGCTCGTCAATCGACTTTCTCTTGCAAAACCCATCGTATCGCTGGAAATTCGAACCGGTATTACCTCTCGCGCGCGAATCACGGAAAAAATGCTCCTGCGGACGGCGTGCGAAATCGATCGAAACGCGCTATATATTCTCCCATGCCTCGCGGCGTGCCGAAAGCCCGGTAGTTCAGTAGTTATCGCGCAAATTCGGCGGATTATTATTCTCCGTGCGACTTGTCCCGGAGAGAAAGAAAACAAAATCAGAAGATTATCGCGCTTCCTCAGCTCTCGGCCGGCCTCGTCCGGGCCAATTTGCCGCAAACACGTTCGGCGAGTTTCGCCTCCTCGCGCGACAGTGCGTGCCGGCACGCGAGATGCGAGGCTACAGCGCCGCGGATGGAGGCGCTAATTACCGCACCTTCCTCGAGCCTCGTACCCGCTTATTATTCAACCCGAATCAATCCGTGCGCGAGCGACGGCCACGCACGGGAGGGCGCGAACGAAAAGCAAATTAAATTCGGCGGCCACGTTAACGCGATTACCGAACGGGGTCCCGGCAAAAATATCAATCGCACGTGTAATCCCGCTTAACGAGTGTACCTTTTAATTAATCACCATTTTCAATATTTCACCGTCGCCGTGAGCGAGTGCCGGTTCGCACGCGCACCCGCGCACGCGCGACGCATACGCGCGAGCGCGTATGATTTAACACCGGCAGCCTGGTATATGCATTCTCTTCCTGAGCGGCGCGAAATATCGCTGCGGCATTATGCGTATATTATCGCGAGCACGCACTTCGTGATTGAATGGCCGCGGCGTGTTGTACGCGTAAATGTCGCGAATACACGCGTGGCTCCTCTCTCTCTCTCTCTCCCGTTCTCCTCTCCGCTGCTCTCTCCGCCTCTCTTAAGCCGCGCTTATCTGCGCAACGAGAATTTCAATTTGTCCTCTGCGCGGAATTTATGCGAAAACTTTAACGAGCCGGTCTAGCTCGCGTGGCAGCTCGCGATATCCTCGTCGATTTTTCGGTGGACGATTTATACACCGCGCAATTGACGGCTCTTAGAGAGCCTCGCAATGGCAGGTTGCGTAACGCTATTAGATTTTGCACGCTGCGCTCCCCCGTCCTGCCCTGAAAGAGCGATTTTAACAAGTATATGCCGTCGCATAAATTGCTCGGCAAAGTGGTCGCGGGATCGGCGGGACGTAACAAGAATACGCGCAAATCTCGCGCGCATTTGCCACTTTTCGCGAGCTTGTTTATAAGATTGAGCGTCAGCCCGATATCTCGTTGCGCGTTCGTCATGCGTTAGCAATAAGGAAGCCGAGCGGTACTGCCGAGGAATTAACGCTCGATTCATATCTCACGCGAATCCCCCGAGTTCGAATCGATATATATCGCACGCTCGCGGATTTAATCGCAATTTGAGATTTTTGCGAAACGCCGCGCGATTGGTCCTTTATCAAAGTAAGATATCAATTCATAGCGCGATCCTTGGATGCGAGACACGCCTCCTACGTGCCCTTCCTTATTGGCCATCCTTCTTACCCGGGGATTCATCCTACCAATTACCACGGTCTTGTTCTACATGTAGAAATCAATCTCTCAGACACGCGGCTCATTTCTAACCAGAGCTAAGTTCAAAACGCTTATTTCGCTATTCCGGCGCGCGGTCGAACGAACGAACGGCAATCTCGAGGAAAATTCCTCGCAGAGCCGACGATCTCGGCTCTGCCGTTCGCAAAAATAACGTAGCATTTGATAGCCCACCGATGATCGCGCACTATGAAACTATGTCACTGTGTAATAAGATCAGCGATACGTATCTCCTGTGAGTGGTTTGGAAGTATTTTGAGAAAATTCCAAAAATCGATAGCGCGTGCGAGCTATGGTGGAGCTTCCCGCGCGGAAAGTGCGAGGCGAACGAAAACGCTTCTTCCTTTTTTTTTCTTCTTTTTTTATTCATATCATTCAGTGGGTAATCAAAATTAAGCATACGGATAAGGCGACTCTCGGGAGATAATCACCTCCATTCAAGTACTTAAACTGACTCAGCTGTGTCAAAGCGATTCCGCCGCGGAACAAGAGGAAGCGGGGTTGAAACGGGGTTGAAACGTTTTAAAAGCGAGCCGCTGAGTTCGCCGGTTGATGAATATTCATGCCGCTATATAATAACATTTTTGAGCCACTGTTTAGCTAATCCTCCGGACTCATTTATCGTGGGAGGCAAGGACAGCTATAATTCTTGAAAACGCTCCAACGGCGTTACTATTATTATTATGCGAATAAATACCCTGGGATTAAGTGCGATGGGGAAACGCCGAGGCGCTTGTGCGGCCGTTGCATTTTATGGAAACAAACGTAAAGTAGTTGCGCCGCGCGCGATTTATAGTTGTAGCTCAGGTTCGGTGTTGCTGACGATTAACGACCGCGGCCGCGCGGCGACGTGGTCGCGGGGTCTTCGATTAAAATATAAAGAAACAATTTGTAGGCTTTTTCTCTCTCTCTCTTTCGCGCCGAAGGAAACGTCGCGCGAAATCGCCCGATAGATCGGAGTCGCGCGATTGCACGATTCGATTTCGCGGGTAATTGCTGATCCGTTTCGGCAAATTTGCTCTTGGACTTTGAACCAGAATGGCCGGTGGTTATTACAGTACCTAATAATGCTTGCATTATCGGCTATTACACGACTCGATATTGTCAGCCCGACTAAATAGACTGATACCATCGGTATCGCGACGACCCGCGGCGTATTCCCCGAATTTTTCCGTGCGTGTTTTTACCACAACCCCCCCCCCCCCCCCCC
>NW_014556445.1:638036-658667 GCF_001313825.1 Dinoponera quadriceps
CCCCCCCCCCCCTCCCCCTTGCACCAGCCCGTTATGCCGCGGCGCACGCCGTTATAATCGAATTTATTTGCGAGTTCGTTTTGTAACCTAGCCAATAACCGCAGTCGCTTTCTCTCTCTCTCTCTCTCTGTCCCTCCCGCTCCAACGAAAGAAAGACAGCGGGCGGGAGATTTTCGCATGCAAGCCTTTGTTCATGACCGGATTTGGGTAAGATCTTGGCAAATGGCGATTCTTTCCTTGCGCCATTATCGCAAACCTTGGAGCTAATCCGTTTCTAGGTTTCATTACCGAGGGAGAACGCATCGGAAAGTCGCCAGCAAACTCCGCTGAGAGCAAAGCGGCAACCAACCGGCATACCGGAGCTCTCCCCCCCCCCTCCCCCCCTGCCAGCTTGCCTCCTTCTCATCCTTCCACCGCTCGCGACCACATATATACACATACATGCGTACACCAAGAAACAAAGGGCGCGTCTCTTCGTTTAATGCTACCGCAGTCAGGCCTCGGAGAGATTATAATAATCTCGGTTTACGTAGCGTCTCTCGAGCTGGTTAATTTGAGGAGGAAACTTCCGTCCGTAGGATCCGCGAGACTCGTGCCTCTCCTTCCTTCCACCTCTCACCCTCCTCCTTGATCTCTTGCTCGTCCCTTTTCTCTCTTTCTCTCTCGCTGTTTATCGCGCCGTCTTCGTCTCTCTTATCTCTAAGCTGATTCGCAGCCAGAGTCGCCTTAATCTGCCGTAAACTCGCGAAATTCGAGGCTGCCCGAATCAGGTGAGATCGTAAAAGCGTCAAGTAAGACCGACGGGACGATTCTTGTGTGTCGTCTTGCGAAAACGTCGGGAGACCTTTCCACCTTCGTTACACTTTGATCGCGGGCGTGCCTTTGAAATCATCGTCAGCCGCGCGTATACATCCTCGGAGAGACATATTGATTCGACTTTCCCCCGCGAATCGATCGAATCCGACGAGGAGATGCGTCGGAAAGTGAGACTCCGCGTCGAACGGCGCGAAAAGTTATTACGCTTAATAATTAATCAAACTCACCGTCCGTGGGATGCGATAATTTCACAGCACTGCCGTTCGCTTCTCTCAACTGGCGGAAAGAATAAACCCGGTCACGCGAGTCGACTCTTGCCCGCTCCCCCGAGATTCTTCGCCCTATTTCGCATCTACTTTCGTCCAAGATCCATTTAATTCACTCTGATTATTTGTTACGACCGTCCATCGATTGAATCCACTTTAACGACTGCCAAGACGGAACCGAAGGCATTTCACTTACTCGTAAAAGAATTGCGATTAAGCACAAAGCCGGGTCGGTAAGGGCTAGGAAATAGGAAAAGAAAAGCGCGGGGGAGAGAATTCGTCGTCGCTTCACAACCGGTCGGTTCCTCCGGCCGTCTTTCACGAGGATTTTCGACGAGATCTCCCCTCACCTTTAAATCATGGGCGCCCTCATAATTTCCGTAGAGTCAAACAAAAGACGCGTAAACAATGGCCACGGGAAGGATGAGAGTCCGTCGGTGTCAAAGGAAGCACCGCTTAAAAGTTTAATTCGCTAATTGAACCCGCGGCGTAGTCGCAGCGCCGACAATAACTGCGCAAATAAACTTGCGAGTACTTTCAATCCGTTTTTCCTGTCAAAGGAAATGCGCGCGAGCGCGGTAGGCGCTGCAATTTCGTTCAGCCCGGCGCGGAGGGGGCGACCTTTTTTCTCCCGTCTTACCGGCGAGAGAGTTCGAGCGAGAGAGGATAAATAAATTAGTAACTCGTTGCCTTTTCTCTTATTCTCCCGCTGACGGGGCGCGCCCGCCTACGCTCGTCGTAGAATGAAAAGTACATGCAAAGTTTGAGCAGCGGAGGGACGGAGAGGCATGCCCTGCCCTCCCGTTTCTTTTTGGTTGCACTTTGGAGCCGCGCGGAAATCGTTCCCGCGTATTGCAGCCGTGCAAGCCGTTTGTACAAGGGGCTAGGGAGGGGGAGGGGGGTCCGATTTATCCGATTATTATGCGCGTTCGATCGTATTTTCACACGAAAGTGGGTACTCCCTGCGCGTACACGCGCATTTTATCAAATTTGGCCACGGCCTTTTAGAGAGAGAGAGAGAGACCGCGTACTTTAATAATAATAACCGCGCGCGACTGGGCGCGAGGTTTACAACGGGTACTTATTTTATTCCATATTCGCGATTATTGTACATTATTTCATTTTTACGTGGTTTTACCGCGCTCTCCCATCGATCGCTCGCTGCTTTAATGCGTATTACCGTTCATTCTACTTTTATCACGGCTATTTATTTTCTGATTTATCTCATCCATTTGCGCTTTCAATCATGTATTATTTTATTTCCGCAAAGTCCGTTCCATTTTTCGTGATTCGGTCATCGTCAATCATTTATTTCCGCTTCATATCTATTGTCATATTTCATTCTGGCGATTTATTTTAATAAACTGCCACGATAAAGCTACAAAAATTTATTCCGACGTAATTTGCTGACGGCCATTCATCGGCCCTACGTCGAAGTCGAATCACTTACGGAAACAAATGCAAATGGATGTGTAATTTCTATGGCGCACAATGACCGACGTTTCCATCATCGTTCGCGTTATACTTTGACTCGAGCAAAATGCCGCTGCGTGACGCAGTGGCGTAATAACGGGACTGCCACATTACGCGGAAGCGACACCATCTCGGCAAAGTTGAATTTTTCGTCGGAGTTTAACGACGGAAAACATAACTCGCGGCAATCGTCGCGCTTTCGTCGCGTTTCGAACTGCCGCGAGAGTCACTTTGGCGCGACGAGATCCGCGATTCCAACTCATCCGTCACTACAGTCGTGGGCAGAAAAGTTGCCGCATTCCATATACATGATATCAAACATTTCAAATTAGATGCGTTATTTTCATATATTTTTGTGAAATACATTTAAGTTTTCTCGTTAATCTATTTATTTGCTAGGAATACAATTTTACTTCGCCGTATTTAAATAAACGTTTATTTCTGTGAAATGAACCTCACATTTCGCAGATAAATTTTTATACCTTTCTTCTCAGTGTAGGTGCAAATATCGAAAGAGAATATTGATAGAAAAATGGCCGGTATTAAAAGAAAAATACCAACATCAATATTATATCGGTAGAATCGCAACATTCCCAGTCACGATGCACGAATATTCAGAGACGACACTTCGAATTCGGATGAAATTTCCGATATCATTACGCTTAGGGAATGGGAGAAAGTTTCTGTCCACGACTGTACAGCGTGTTAGATTCGCCAGGCGTATACGCAGCGATACCTGCGTATCTCGGGACGCCGAAATCCTGTATCCCGGAAGTCACGGTCGTAGGAAGAACTTCGCGGCGAACAAAGGCGCGGTCTCCGCGATAGAACTTCTCACGATGAATATTTCACTCGAGAGTCGTTACGCTCGCCCGAGCTCTTGACGAGTAACGGGCGACGGAGCTTTCCGTTCGTTGCGCACCAACGAAGGCGGATCGGCAACGACGACGACGACGGCAGCGATCGCCGATACGGGCGCGTATCCACTTAGGTAGCTCCGCGAGGAACGTTATCAGGAAAGTTTCGGAATTTCAAATCGGCCATCCGGAGCGTCGGTCCCCGCCTCGCGCTCGTTGCTTCCCGGTTTGACAAGTTTTTCTCTCTTTCGTCGGGGGCTTTGACGCGCGGCTCTCCCGCGCGCACGCCAGTCCGGGTGGATGTTCCGGCGACGGGGAAGACTCCGGCGGCATCTTTCGGTCCATTGGCCCGACAGAATGATGTAGATTCGTCGTCGTGCGCGCTCCGCACACGTCGCGGCCGAAGGCAACCGCGCCGCTATTCCGCCACGGCCATTCGTTCCGCGGGATGACAGACGATGATTTGTGGCCGGTCTCGGCCGCGGAGCAGTTTCCTGATTTTTATGTAAGAAGGCCAGAAGACTCTCCCGGCGCCCGGAGAGACTCAGGTCCCAGACGATCGTAAATTAAGCCGATATACACTCGCGAGAACCGCCGTTGAAACCTCGTGTCCGTCTACCTGTGCGTCTCGATATATACGTGTCTCGCGGTCGCGAGACTGACGGCTCGGTTTCATAGGTCGACGCTTTTTAAACCGCCGCGCCGCACCTGTCCTCTGTGTACGTACGGAGGGTATGCGTTGCCGGTGGCGTGGGAGACGGCCGCACATTGTTTCACAAGGTGCGTGATCCTTTTCATGTTTTATCGTTGCGAAAATCAATGTGTGCGAAGCGCGAAAATGTCATTCGATTGGAGGAAGGAGCGAACGTTCGTGGAAAGTGCCGCACTGAGAAAAATATCCGATCGTATCTGATCGGATAATCTAAATAACACGTCGAATGCCGTGGGGGTCACCGGCATTGTGATATTAATCGTGTTTCGTTGAGTTACGGGTGAAATATCATTAATTGCACCTATAAAGTAGGCTATTTGGCCAACAAAGAGCCGATGAGACAGAGTGAAATATTAATACGCATCCTGAATTGTATTTATTTACACGCAGCGTTAGTGATTTAACGATCAGTTAGACGATCAATGGAAATTAGAACGGCGATCGTTAAAATGTAAGACACATCCGATCGATCACTTCGTCATTTCATTCGGTCAGGTCGTGCCTTTATCCGATGAAAATTACAACGGACAAGGGGCGACTAATTTCACAATCAGGTTTCATCGGAAACTTCATCGGATAAAGATATCAATCGCTCGGACAAGAAAAATCAACAATCGGACGCATCATTCCACCGGTTTGTCCGAGGGAAATTTTCCTCAGTGCGTCGAAATGGCCGCTCGAAAGCGGGGAAGTGAGTTGCGAGTGCGACTAATTAGAGTAATTAGAAACTTAGGGACTCGAACGGACGTGTAAACCCGGCGCGTTTCACTTTCGAGACCGGATTGTCGGGCGCGACCGCGATAAATCGATGCGTGATCCGTTACGGATAAATTTCGAGACAGCGGAAAGTGGGTCGTATTACGAATTGAAGCGACTCGGTGCGCGCGATATCGTTTGCGCGACCGGGGAAAACGGGTCGCGCGTTATATTTGTGGATTTCTAAAAATCGCTACACGGAGTCTCGCGCGGCGACGGAGTAATGAGTGACAGCTGAAACGTCGGCGTTCTTACACATTGCAGCTCCGATTCGACGTATCCGATCGTGTTAACCGGGCCGACGTGGATTTATGCGCGCGCGAGAAAGCCGGTTAACGCGATGCGGGCGGGCGGCGCCTTCGCGCCGTCTCGGAAAGAATCCCCGCGCGCGACACGCCGCCTGGTCCCGGCGACACGTTTCCCACTCACGTGCAATGAATCAGATCCTCATTTCCGAGATTGTTTCGCGCCCGTTCTCCCCGATACATCATGCAACACGTTGCGTCCCTCTAGTAGAACGCGGGCGGGCGCAAGTTGAAGTCAAGTTTAAGCTGCCGTCGCAAGACGACGCAACCGAGAGAAGTTACGCGGCTGAGGTGATATGTGTCAGGTCCACAATACTCGGGCGGGGACTCGACTAAGTAAATGTTATTTCCGCCGGTGCATAATTGTGACTCCGTCGAGAAACGCCGTGACGTTAATGTTAAGGACGACGGGGAGCTGGCACGAGACGGAAGACGGTGTTTCGCCGACGCCTACGCCGCCGACGAGTGGTGAAAAACGGGGCCGCGCGCGTTGTACCCGGCTTGACGGTGCCGTGCGTAATTAATCGTCCGCGGCGAATGCAAATCGTCGGCCGTGTCGTCGCGAATTTCGTTACGTCTTAATGCGTGACACGCGTCGGAGGGCGGCTTCCCGGATATTTCGAGAACGAACGCGGGCAAGTTCGCGCGTGGCGATCGCCGAAACGGTGACACCTTTCGATACGTAATTTCGCGATTATCATGCGTATTCGTCGCGGCGAACGCCCGACGGGCGCGTTCGATCACGTTTCGCCCGTAAGAACACGTTAATTATTTTCCGACGGGGATAAGTAATTTCCGAGCATCGTGGGGTACGCTAGGAGGACGCGGAAGGGACGGGGGTTTGTTTGGACCGACGAGGAGTAGTACGTAATCATCCGCAGATGAAAGAGCTGTCGGAGTGTCGAGGCGAACGAAAGGCAGCACAACAGAGCCACTCTGTGCTTTGCCTCGTACCGCGGTCTTCCCCCTTTCTCCCTCAGCCCCCGAGGGCCTACCCTCTCCGCGCCCCCTCCCGCCCACCTTACCGTCCCTTTAAATTAACCGATCAATCGGGCCACACCAACATTTCCTCCGACATCAAACACGCGTCGCTTTGTGATAATTAATCGTCAGTCTTCGAATGGCGCTACCAAGCGGCGGTTATTGGCAGTCTGATGAAATTTTTGCGCGGAGGAAATGGCGACCAAAAGGCAAGCGGACGCGGGACCGGCGGGAAAGAATACTTTTTGACGTCAAAGGGTCGAAGAACGTTCCGCAGGATTTCACCGGTGCGCCGTCGCGCGCGCTCACGTATTACGGGAAAATCAAAGGTCGAGACTATTCGCCTTGAGGGCTCAAAATACTTTTGATCTCGCATTACCGTATTATTAATTCAACGAGCGTGACATGGGAATTAAAGAGCAGACAGTCTCCGCGCACATACGCGGATCTTATCGGTATCGTCGCGCTCCGTATAATCGAAATCGGAGATCAAAGCACGCTTCGGTTTCCTTCTCCTCCCTCCTCTGTATCTTTTCCTTTCGTTCTTTTGCCGGCGCAGTACAAGAGAGAGAGAGAGAGAGAGAGAGAGAGAGTCTGCGCACCGCCGGCAAGAAGTCATTATTACGTACGTGTTCGCCAATTACGCAATATTACGCGTAATCATGCGGCGAAAGAAATCGGAGGAGAAGCCGGAAAGGAGGGGAGAGCGCGGTCATATTTTCGAGAAGAGTCTCCCTCGGAGTAAAGTCGGGTGCAATTAGGCGAGAGGGAACGCCTCACCGCTGAGGCGAGCGACGTCTGTTTAGAAACAGCGCGCGAATCATAGTCGCGCGACGTTCTAATTATTCAACAACGTATGGCTCGCCGGAGGTCCGCGAGTACCAGGTATCCCGCTAATAATAGCTGTCCGGCTTGCGGTTTACGTAGCCGGAGTCCCCGCGCATAGTCAAGAGGTTCGTGTAATCCCTCTGTGAAAGCTCACCTCCTGTGCTCCAGCAAGTCGGCCCCGGGTAGGGAGGCGGGATGACAGCGTTGGTAACGTCGGGTGTACCTTCGCGCGGCACTTCAAACGGAATCGTCAAAGGTTCATCGAGTAAGAGTAATGTAATTCCCTTGTTACCGTATATCCGATCCGCGGCACCCAGTCTATTGCGCACGGTATCCGCTTCTGAGCAACGCATTGTCTCAAACCGCACGCTTCCTGTCCCCGCGCGACAGCATTGAATTACGCTAACACACGCCCTCCTCTCTTTCTTTGTTGCCTAGCGTAATGCAGCGTCTCGCCGCGGATTCGGCTCTTCCGCGCTCGCGTCTTTCCGCGTTATCGCGAGCATTCGCAGATCGAAACGTACCGCTGGCACAAAGCCACCTGTGTGCGCCACCTTTTTCTCTCCTCGCGACACTTGTAACAATTATCTTACGGTCGTCCGGCGTTGTCCATTCCTGCATCTTTCGCGAACGTTAGCCGTATAAATATTACAGGCGAGGGATGCGAATGCATAATTTATGAGCCCGGGAAGTAACGGTTCTCCGCGATTCTCTCTTCCTCCCTCGCTTTCTCTCTGTTTCTCGCTCTCATCCACATTCACAGGGCACAAGCGCGTCCATTACTTTTATTCAGCGTGCGTCCCGAGTCTTCGCCGCTGCAATCGAAGGCGCCCTTCTTCGCCGCCGCCCGGCCGAGGGTGCTCCCACGTATATACATGTTTATTATTTAATAAAAACGTTATTGTGGTGAGCGAGGAGACACGGATCGTGCAATAACAGCGTCGCGGAGTAAGATTGGCGTCGAATCCGGCGGAGAGCAGGACAAACAGACGGACGCAGATATTGGGTTCGTCTCCTCCTGCCTGCGCCCTCCCGAGGATCGTTGTCCTTCCACTCTTTCGTCCCGTCCCTCTCTCTCTGTGCATGTGTGCGCGCGGAATTATATATATCCAAGCGGCGTATGCCCGTGGCTCCAGATGGCAGCAGTGGCCATTCCTGCGGAGGCCACTGAAAGTCATCGACGGACGTGCGGCGATGCAGCGGGCGAGTGTACTACGCCTATGTGCGCTCTCCTGCCGGACGAAAACTATGTGACCAGAAGGACATTGTATTCGGGTGGCGTGGTCGGCGAGTAGGACGAGGGAACGAGGTGATATTGCCGCGGAGGAGTGTGTCAAGCGCAGCCTCCCGCAACGCCTCCCCTCCGCACGGTGCGCTATAACGTGAGATTCGAGCGGGACGATATATTATTTTAATGTTTTAATATCGTGTCGGTGTGGTCGTTCGGACAACGCGGTGTCCGCGCTCGAGATGTCCGTGCGCTTCGCTCGTCGTCACCGAATCCGATCCCGCACCGATAATAAAAACGGGACCGTCTTGTTCGCCTCCCTCGACCCCCGACACTCTTTCCCCGAGTAGCTCGCTGACAAGTATAACAGCAGCTCCGTGTCGTCATTTCTATTTATCACCCGATGAATACTGTGCTTCTTTCAAAGACGTAGCTGATGCCAGCGTGTCTTCCGCGATCGCTCGAAGAGCGTCTCTGTCTCTTTATATTTCATTCAGCGCTATCGTTCAGTCACTTTTTCTTGACAAGTTACTGAAAAAATCACTATCGTCCAAAGTGAGTCACTGCAGCCGGTTTTCTCGAACTGCCGTTAAATTGGTAAAATTGGACGTTTCATCAGGACTTTCTGAAAACGTCCTAAAATCAAAAATTAACACCTTCTAAAGACAGCAGTCGCTGTTTCGCCGTTTTGTTTACCGGTGACTAGATGGCAGCGTTGTATTAATTAAAATCGCGTAGCCATATTCTGTAGTAAGAATTCCAACGAATTGAAAATAAAAACGATAATATAAGAGATTATTATTAAAAGCAGATAGTCTAAGAAGGGAGGGAAAGGTAGGACATCCGAAAACGTAATATGTGTCAAACGTAAAATATGTAACGCGAATATTTCCTGAAATTCCGCCTGACATCCGTGCGTCAAAAACGTATCAGATATAATTGCATTGGATTGAAAGACCGAAAGAGCACACGTATAAAAGTGTAAGTTCCATCCGCTTCACTGAATTCGCTAATATACCGCTGTTCAAACTGTAAATCTCGGCGTGGAAGATTTCCGCGCTCGCAGCAGCACACACGCACGCACACACACAGCTGGAACACACGGCGATGTTTGCACCGCGGTACTGCGTGTTCTGGAAAAGAAAAAGCTCGCGCATCGTCGCATTGTGCTCTCTCGCGGCTCCTGGTTCGCGGACGATTTAACATGGGGGCGATAACGACCGGGATAAATCAGCGCCCGTCCGAACGAGGCGCGGCCCGAAATCAATAATAATGGGCAGGAGCCATTAGTAAAATTAATAAATTATGCCACACATTATGTGCGCATTGTGAGTCGCGCGCTAGCTCGTCGGGGTAATACGTCGTAAATCATATTAGTGAATAATCCGCATCACCATAACCAGCCGCACAGGCAGCCGTTGCGTTTTGCGCGCGACGACAAAAGTGGTATTAACCGCTCGTTTTCCCCGTTAACGTCCTCCGCGTCCTCGTAATCGTCGGATCCTGGACGGCGCCGCGATCCGAAAGATGCGATCTCTCCTTCGCCCGCGGGTTCCCACCCCGTCGAGTCGGCCGCCAGGGGAGAATACGATTACCGATATCTTTCGATTCAGTGTCGTGGTATCTGTCGAATGTACCGCCGACTTTGCCGATGGATGTTCTCGTCGGTGTTCTTGATCGTAATCTCGCGGAAAAGTGTACCAAAAGAAGATATCCCAACTACTCTCGATACAGCTACACAGATGTGGGTCATTTTGGGATAACCGAAAACCTCGAAATAATCGAGCCTCCTCGCGATTCTCACCTTTAACGGCATTCTCTCGTCAATTCCTCGGAAATTCACCGAGCGGCCTGCAAAGGATCGTGTCGGAAATTAATCAGGATGAATCGGACGGGAACGTTCAGGATGTGGAGGAAAGCTTTTGTTGGCAAACACCATCGACGCGCGGGAATCGTCGAAAAGTTTGCCGCGAATACGATAGAATCGGGCCGCAGTTCTTTCCCCCGTTCGTATTAGCGAGCCGGAGTAGCCGGTTACCGGTTGGGGCTAGGTATCTATCGACGAGCGCATAGCTTCCTATTAGCGGGGTACTTCATACGGACGGGATCCTGGCTCTCGCGCTCCGCTTCGCCTCGCCTAGCCCGTGGGCGATATCGTATAAATGTGTCGTTAATTACTTACCCCGCGGCCGCGACACCGCCGTTCTCCTCCATCGGCGTTCCTCCCCTCCCTCGCTCGCCACATCCCTTCTGCTCCACAGACCCGTCACCTCCACACCGACTGCCTTCCGACTGCACCCACCTACGCCCCTCTCTCCCTCACCCGCAGCTTTTCTCTCTTCCTCCCTCGTCGGCGTCTCTCTCTTTCGCCCGCGTCATCCCTCGATCGGGCTTCTTCCCTCTTCCACCTACCTCCTCTCCGCCTCATCCTCTGGCACGTTATGGCGCCGCGTGTTAAGGAAACTAATGTTTATTTGAAAAACTAATTGAACGGGACTCTCGCGTCTACAGCCGGCAATTAAACGAGATTACTGCAGTAGCGCTCGAGCCCCCGGGGGGATTAGATAGCACAGTAAGATATGGAACGCGTAATGTTTAACTACGGCTGCCGGCAGCCCTCTGAAGCGCCGCCAATAATTAATTGTTAGCTCGATACTGCCGCGGCGAAACCCGGCCGATATCAAAAAGCCGGAATAACCACGGCGAGACAGCCGAGAAAGCGGCTCTCTCCCTTTGCGCGCGCTTCTTTCTCTTTCGTGTCCTCTTTTCTCCTTCTCTTCCCGTCCGTTTCTCCATTTCTTCCTTTCTCTCGCTTTGATCATGACGCACGATATCCGCAAAGATGAGATACGCGCGTGCTCGAGTACCTTCGCAGTGCGCGCGAGCGTTAGGGTATGCATCGAATGTTAAGCCGTCATTGCAAAGGCCTAAAGCGCAAGGCCAACCGAGTTTGCGCGATTCTCCTTAACGTGAGCGCGCTAATGAACATTCAGGTCCATCGCAATATTTATCGACATTTTCACACGACGAGCCATCATCGTGGGCGCGCATTTGCATCTTTCGTTGCTCCGTCCTACTAATCGGAGAGTGACGACGCGCGTTCATTAGGATCCAGCGTGAGAACGAGCGTAATCAGACCGGCTTGCCGTCGTGTAGACGCGACGAAGCGCGCGATCGCGCATTAGCTTTGCTCGATGAATCGCCACGTCGCGGCACGCTGCTGCTGCACGGACATCTCCGAGCCCTCGGATAACGATACGCTCTCACGTGCGATACTAGTTATCTAAGCGACTTCTGCACAGCAGCATCCCTTGTCTCTCTTCCTCACCGGGCGTGCACACAATCGAGCGCCTCTCTCGCAGCTATCTGCCCCGCGTGTCCTTTCTCTCGCTCTCTCTCTCTCTCTCTTTCTCTCTGTCCATTCTCTCTCGCTCTACTCATTTCGCAGGCGGTATTAAGTGCGACGCAGGGATATATGTGGATGAGAATCATATAGTATACTCCACCCCCCCTCCCTCCCCCCTCGCTCGCGTGTATACACGTGTGCGCCCTCCGTACGGTGCGCTTGGGCCTCGGGGACGTACTGCTGTCCCAGCAACCCTGTCTCGCCCTCGACCACTACACATGCCATTACACACCCACATCCTGGACAGACCGTTCGTCCCTCTCTCTCTCGCTCGCTCGCTCGCTCTTTCGCACTTTCCTCCGGCTTGCTCGCTCGCTCGCTCGTGCCGTTGCAGTATACACGAGCGGAACGAGTGTAGGGAGACGATACACTGCTCTTGCCGGAGCTGCTGCCTCCGCTACTCCTGGACTCCCGCGTCCCTCTCGCTGCCCTCCGGCCTCCACCCGCCTCCCCCTGCCACCCCGGCGTGTTATACCGACAATATATTTAGGAAGCATGTAGGTTAGCTACCCCGTCTGCCGGGCCATCCTCCGGCGCAGTATCGTCCTCTTCCGTACCCCCAGAAGCGACCCCGCAACCCACCCAGGAGCCGGCGGCTGCCGATACTTGCTCGCTGTAGATTAATGCAACATCGTAACGCGATAGTGTCCGCTCGCCGAGCCGCAACCAGGACTCACACCAACGCCGCTCTCGGTAGACCCCCGCGCGCCACCGGGGCTGCCTGGCGCTATAACGCCACGAAACGCCGACCCCGGCAAGTTCGTAACTTATAATTATTATCTGGCTACAGGCTCGTGCTCGACTATGACATCATCCAACGGGAGACGAATACGATACTTCCGTGGCCCTGACTCCCGGCTGTGTCGCCATCGATAAGAGCACGGAACGAGTCGCGAACCGCGACTTCCGGCCGGCGTCTCGAGAGCGCGAGTTAATAGCGACGAATCAACATGCGGGGGAAACGTCGGTGTGTTTCGTGTCTGTGTGCCCGACCCCGTCAAACGGCTCGGCTTATTAGTCAACGGTGGGAATTAGCGCGATAATCACTCGATCGACCCTCCAACAGCCGAGGATACCTCCCGTAGGCACGCGCTTGTTTTTTGATCGTTCATTTGGAACTCGTGTCGGGAGAGACCGCTGCACAGAAGAGCGCGAAGCGGTTCCGAGCGTAATTTGAAAGAAGAATCATTCTTGATGATATCCGTGTACAGGCGTATACGCCGTGTGTATTGTGTAGCCCGGGAGAGGATCGTTTCGGCAAACGAAAGTCCTCCGATGGGAAGATCGTTTAACTTAATCGCTCCACTGTGGATCTCCGATCGCGCCGATGGGATTGGTATTTCCGTCGTAAAGTAGGCATTATATTTCACGCAACATCGAATCTCGGCTCCCCCCCCCCCCCCCCCCCGTGCACGACCATAGTNGGGCTGATCTCCATCTTTTTCTCTCTTTCATTCTCTTCTACACCCCCGGTAGAAGAGGGTCACCATTATCGCCAACCCCAACAAATTCACGAGAAGTAAAAGGGAGTTCATTGCATATGTGCGGCCAAGTCGTTCAGGGGTGCGAAAGGTCCATCCAGGAGATAGGCTGCCACGATAACGGTCGTATAAAGTAGAAGGAGACTTAAAGATGCCCGGCTATCTAGCAGATAGGACTGCGCAGACTCGTTCTAGAAATAGGGAGGGATGCATCTCGTGCCGCAATACGAATTTAATTTTCGGACCGCGCATAGTTATCGTACGTTTCCGCGACTCTTACAGCTTCTATTTTCCCGTCGTTACGACGATCGCGGGAAACGTACATTACAAGACGCACTCGGGGAATGTGACTGCAACAAAACCTGGAATCCTCGAAATGTGCGAATAGCGTCGCATCTACTTAAAATTACGTGACTGTTTTTTTTCTCACTCGCGTTGATGGTAATTTCCAATCAGCCAACCGCGTAGCGTCGCATTAACGTCGGAGAATGAACAGCTGAGAAATGAGGTGCGATATTAAATCCAGCGTGGAAACCGCTCACGGTATCGATGGAGACGCGTGGACATAAATGCATCGTTAAAATGACTGATTTTTTTCGAGCGATACACACAAGGGCTGACTATACGTCCAGCTTTACTACTTCTAACGCGGCTCGCGTCTCGCCCGTGTTCGGAAATAATTATTTTTTCTCTTTCCGCGCGGCTTCGTTTCTCTGCCTTATCGAGACCGTCGTATCGGCGTCGAAGGGTTGTTACATCGAATCCGACGGGGCCGTCACTCAGCCCTCTCACTCGTCTCGACATCGGAGCCTGACGAGGTAGCATCGAGCTAACGTCGTTACTCTATCGATCGCGTTTTGCAGACGCGAACGAGTCTGGGAGACGTATAATCGAGAAATTCCATAACGGCGAATCATCGAGCCCGATCTCGCTTTCGAAACACACGCGAAAGTGGATTCTTGAAAATATCTTAAAATTCAGCCAAAGTGGGGGAGAAGAGGAGGGGCCCTGATCCCTTCGTCAAATTTCTCCGCTTTGATCAATATTGCCGATAATATGGTGATCACGTGTTAGGGAAAGAGTTGCCCTGCCTTTATCCACTTGCCTAACTCCATTACTTTCATATCGCCTCGAAGCTTCCTGAGGAGGAAACTCGAAAGCAGCGTGCTTTCGTGCACCCTGCTTGAAGTGGCAAATTCACCCTTGTCATGAAATTTCTGCAAAATCACACGTACTTATATAATTATTCGCGATATTTCTCTACTTTAGAGCGCATGTATCGTACAGTTGATAATATTAGTCGAAATTCATTGTTGAAGTCGCGATAAGGTCCGATAATTGCTCCGACTCCACATGAACCGAGTTGGAACAAAAAATTGGTATCTTACTTTTCCTGTCCGGTCTCTTCCGTTGCGCGCGTCTTTTTCCCAGCTCTGTTCATCCTCGTCGGTGGAGAACGTTGTAGTAGTCGACGGTGTTGCTGCCGAAAGCGCGATATTTCGGGCGTAAAACATCGGCAAACACGATGGCGTTACGTAGGTGCCCACCTAACTGGCGTGCCAACGGCAGTGATAACGAATGGAAGCCACTCATTGGCCCGCGATTTATAATCCCGCGCATAGAGTACGCGTGTATGTGCTTGCGTACGAACGAGTGTGAGCGCTCGGGTAAGTGTACGAGAGAGAGAGAGAATGAGAGAAAGCTTTCTCTCCCTCTCTCTATCCGCAGGTGGAGATACGCTCGCGCCAACATCGACATTACATTCCACATTAACCAAATTATGATTTAAGGTCTCGCATTGTCGGCGTGCCGATTGTTCACATCCAAATAGTCCTCATTCAGGACCCGATATAAATTATAATATGCGAGCAATTACGTTGATGCGCATAGTGGTGCACGTGGAACTTCGACGTGGAGCGAGAAAGGGTGGCGGCGATGACGGGGGTGGAAGCGGGATACGTTGGTAATTTATTATTCGCCGTTACTGCTCGAGCGTCGCTCGTTGATGTCGTGAAAGGGGGAAACGAGAGACGCGAGAATTTGCTTGATAGCGCGCAGCAAGAATTGAATAGCCCTGTTTATCCTCGCACTCGATTCGCCTCGTTTCAAGAATCGCTCTTTCGTGACGTGAGAAATCGTCGAGTGGATCTAAACACGTTTTGTACGACTCCGAATTTTCAGGGGACGAATTTTAATTTGCCGACGGCGACACGAGGTCCCCTCGTCTTATTTCCGTAAGACGATTGTTAAGGTTGTCGGTCCGTTAAGCCATTTTCTTAGGAATTCTTTTAGCTGCACATGGGAATACTATCTATACGTCTGTAAAATTAGAAAATTGATCGATTATTTGGAATCTGAGATAATCGCAACTGACTTGACTTTTACATGTGTTTCTTAAAGTTAGTGCCTTATCTTGAACTTTTATTTTCAATTTCTTCCAACGTTTAAGATTTTAATGGAAAACTACTGTAATATTAAGGATTAATATTGGGATAATAAGGATAATTTATGTGCCACTTTCTATTATATGTGCACTCCTATTAGCTCAACTGACGTATAAATCAAGCATTAACAAGAAGAAGAAAAAATAATATATCTGTATTTGTAAATATTGTATGTATATTTGTCTTAATTTCGCATTCAAAATTAATATTTACTACTTAGATAGTTAAATAAAATCATAAGAAAGCCTTTTTTTCAATAAATAATGAACTTATGAAGAAGCTCACTAATATCGTCAAGATCCGACATTATAAACTATTCGATCTCGCGATCAATTTCCCGTATCAATATCAAACTGTGATCCTTTGTTTCAGTTTGATTTGAATCGTCAATTAAAAACAGAGTACCCGCGCTCATACTTTGACAAGACATACATCCCATTGTCGTTCACCAAAGTGTATCGCGTTTAAATTTCTGGAGGAGAACTCCGCGGCATCGTCTCCTCGCTCTTGGAATGAAACGCGACAACTTTGGCGCAAAATGCTAACAGTCCGAAACATCCGGAGAACGCTGGATCCTCGTCGGGATTTTCCGATACGGCCGTAATACGTTCCTATGCCACTGACCGCTTGTGATTACACGGTCGAACGTTGGTCGGGGTTGCGGCGGGCAGAGATAGGCGGCAAAATCTTCACCGTCCAATCCGCAGTGAGCGTACAGTGCAAGGGATCACGAGAGCCTGGGCAGCAATAAAAGTGATGTACGGGTCCGTGTTCGCCGCGTCGGCCGTTCACCGAAGACGACCGGAGTCACCCGTCAGGTTTACGTCCCTGACGTTCATCATCCGGTTGACAGGCTTCATTGCCCGGTAGTCGTGGAAGAGCCCGTTTTCCCCGCCGTCTGTCCCCGTTCTGACCTCGAACGTCTCCCACGCCCTCCGGAGCGGCGCCACCGTCCGATAAACGGGCTTCCTCGCGATGATCTACGAGTCCCAGTTCGAAGACAACTCGCTTGCTTCTTCCTTCGAGGAATTATAAGCGTCGAATCGATACCCACGGTCTTAATCCCCACTTGGAATTGAACTCTGTCCGATGCTTCCGTTTACTCCAGCCGTATGGAGTCGAGCTCTTAAAATGTTCAGTTCTCTCTGTGTCATATGAGTTCAAAATATTACATGGAATATAAAAAGATTGCGCTGTTGTAGCTAAACATTTGCTGCTGTAACTAAAACTTTATTGTTGCTAGATATATATAGGTACCATACCTTATATTTGTCTACTGTAGCTAAACTTGTAAGTGTCCATATGTTACAACAGAGATTAGCTAGTATATAGACACCTACAAGTTTAGCTACAGTAGACATATATTAGATATGACACCTGTACACCTAGCTACACAGTAACTATAAAGTTTTAGTTACAGCAGCAAAATATTTTCAACCAAGCCATGATTACCTGTGCTGGCAAAATCTTTTTTGTCGTATACAATTTCTCTAAGTAGTAATTTTGCGCTTTGTCGAATGCAAATTTTCCTTTATGAAATAAGTAATTGTCCTTCGTTCATCGTTTAATATCACCGTTTAATATCTCGTCGACTTTCGCCCGCTGTATTAAATATTTTTATGACAAGCAGTTGTCTTGCGTACAGCGAAATGTGTTCCCGTCTCAATCAATTCCCATTATACGCGTACACGTGTCCCCCCTCGTCGAGCAAGAACTCTTGTATCCTTCGAAACAAAGTACAGCAGCCATAAGCCCCCACCATTAGTAGTACACAGGCGTACATTTGCAAACGTCGTACGTCACGAGCCTAAGAATATCCACCCCGGAGGGACTCGGCTCGATTCATCGAATTTCCGCGGAGCACGCGCGAGCGCCATTTCCGCTCTCGTCGGTGGACGTAGACCGGGTCGAAGCATCGCCCGTCCGGCCGTAGATCCTCGGCCGCGCGATCGTTTAACCGTCCCCTTTCGTCCTCTCGTTCTGTAATTAGTGAAAGTAGGTAGGGAAGAGAAAAAAACTAGAAAAAGGCAGCACGCGGCGTGAGAGGGAGGGGGTGAGGTGGCCGGTTGTTAGGCGGCGGCGGCGGAGGAGGAGGTGGCGGCGGTCGGAGGTGGTAGGGAGGCGGTAGAAGGGTAGCCATAAAAGTTTATGCTCTCCATATGTTGTAATATAGTCGGTAGCAAGCGGCAGGGCGCGGGGGATCGGTAAAATATGCGGGCAATAAGTATGGATTGTTATTAACACGGGGCGCGCGGTGTCCGCCGCGTTTCTGAATCCATTACCTCCGCATGGCGGCTGAAATACCGGCCGATATATCCGACCTGGTGTGTACATCGCCGCACCGATGGCGAGGGAAAGAGAGGAGGAGAGAAAGCGAAACGGAGGAGAGGAGAATGAGAGGTGGTTGTGAGAGGGGGAGGGAGGGGGGGTCGAGAGGGGCGCGGGGACAGGATCCGGAGAGCGTATGAATGGATTAGCAGCTACGGCGGGCGCGGTGCGGCTGAAATTACGATCGGATTTCACGTACCGTACACCCAGACCGTACACGTACGTACGTACCTACGTTCGTCCTGGAGGTGAGATAGGAAAAAAAAAACACGGGAGAGAGACCGGGGTGTTTTCATTTCCGGCCGGGGCTTATTAAACGTTGCGCGTGTATGCGATATAACCAGCCGATCGTGACCTCCCCTCGTTACGATCGAGCGCCGATACAACCCTCCGCGCTCACCCCTCCGTCCGTTCGCGCTTTCACTCTCATCGCGACACGTTCAATCAGTCAGGAAGTTACGCGGATTTTTCTCTCCGTCCGACCGTCGTTTTATCCGGCGGCTCGCGTTTGCACAGCTCGTGATTATCCGCAAAACTTTTATCGCGGAAAATTGTCGCGCAATCTATAATCGAAGGCGATCGGATTTCGTTGCGACGATAAGGAAAGTGCACAACGTTAATAATACGTTGATTCTGAAGAATCTACGAGAGTCAGCCCGCAGCGATTTCTCATCGGCCTCGAGAAGCGTTTTTAAATTTTCGCCGTCTCTCTCTCTCCTCCCATCTCGTGACCAAGTTGTGCTCGCGACTGTCTTTAAGAATGTAATCCTTCGCTCGCGCGGAGCTTCCCTTTCCGGACTCTTAAAATGAGAAGACAAATAATCGCGGTGGAACGAGTGCGGCAGGCGACTGATGGGTCTGGCGTGGTTCTAACTAGACGCAATCAAGCGAGGAGCTGGAGTTTGCGGCCGGTTACGAGAGGTGGAGAGGAATGAAGACTAACAGCGCGTCGCTCGGAGGCTAACCAGAAGTAATGCTACCTCGGATCAATCTCCCTGGACCGGAATCCAAAGCCGGGGCCAAAACCTCCACCCATCCCTGCGGACAAGTTGGATCTTCCGCGTCTCAACGAATCCCGATTTCTGCGTAGAAAACGTATCTTGTTAGCGGCGTAACATCTGAATCCACCGCGTAATTCTCTCGCGCCTCCGGATGACGCCCCTACTGAGTGCAACGAAAGTGAAAAAGAACGTTATATGCATCTCGATCGCGGATTCAACGAAGCTGAATAAATTAACAGCCGCATACGCGTCGAATTCACACTCGTCTTAATTCCCCATTGTACGTAACTCGAGGAGACCACGCGAGGCAAAACGTGTTAATCAATTTGAAAATCCGATTCTCCGCGGCAAATGCAAGTGACGGTACGAGTATTCGGACCACGACTTAGAATCTTACCATCCCGTCAGTAGAGGAGAGAAATAGAAAGAATGAGCGAGAGACGGGGGAGGGGGGAAGAGGTAAAGGGTAGAGCGAGATAGATATAGGCTGCAAGCGGATTAGAAAGATTTCGTCTGTCGGGGATGGCTGCCGGCGCTGGATTCTTTTATTCTAAGTGTGAATTCCTCGCGCTGGCGGAATTTCCCCGCTCCCTCACCTCTCACTCTCCCCGTACATGCACACGCAGACACACGGGCGCGTGCATGTGCACGTGTACGTGCGCTTGTCAGCGACGACGGAGCCGGAAACGGCGTGTCGGATGAGACGGAGTTAACTCAGGTTGATTTACCCCGGCGGTGGCGCGGCGCTCCAGACACGTAGCGCCAGATTTAGTGAGACGTCGTGACGCCACGACGGATACATAGATATCTTCCAGGAGCGTACACCTTCACCCTTGCACCGTCCAGGCGCTGTCTGCCGCGACGCGAACGCTGCTCTTTCTGTCTTCCTTTCTCGCCTTCGCTGCGCGATCCTCTCTCTCTCCTTCTCTCTCTCTCCCTTCACAATGGTGCTCCCTCGCGTGCCTTCTCTCTTTCTCCCGCGGTCTTCCCGCAAACGGGAAGTAGCCCGTTCACATAAATTAGGGGGACGACATCTCGAGAGCGCCGCAGAAGGATGGAGCGAGGGTAAATGACAAAAGAAAGAGAGAAAAGATGGAAAAAGGGAAGAGAGACGCGTACATCGGATATGACGGAGAAAGAACAGCGGATATCGGCGTATCTAACAATATTCAATGATCCCGAAAGATTTGCGACGGCTCGTTTTGGCAAGGCTGTTTTGCGATTCTTGACGAGCGCGCATTTACAAGCGCGCGATTACGAATATATATATATATATATATATCTCCGCGAGTCCCGTAGAGCGCCGAATCTAAAATTCCACGAGATTACCCGCTGTTAATATCGGTTCGCGAGAGCAATGTCATCGATCATCGCATTCCAATGACGAAACACCGAAATCGTCCGGATCCGCCGCAAATCTTGCCGCGTAGAGGCGAAATAAAGAGAGGTGAAATTTAACATGCGCTGCTCGGGACAGACGCGCGAGAGCGCAGACAGACAAGAGTGGCGGATGCACGCTGAAGGCACGCCGGTATAATAATAAAGGTTCGGCGGCCCATTGCGATCACCTGTTCATTCCGGACGCGCAACGGGCGCGGAGCCGTGCGACGCGGTCGGATCGTTGGGGTATTTATCGCTATCCGAAATACATTCATTTTCATTTCGAACATTACGCGCAGGTGGAAGAGCGGGCGACCGGGGGGGGGGGGGGGATCGGCGCACGGGGGGGGACGCACGGGGACGAAGCGG
>NW_014556445.1:658692-666438 GCF_001313825.1 Dinoponera quadriceps
GGGGGGGGGGGTGCGATCGGCGCACGGGGGTGGACGCACGGGGACGAAGCGGGAGACACCACCAGGCAGCGGCAGGGTATTACCAAGAGCCAATGATATAGTGACTATTACCGTCACTACATACCCGAGCACAGAGTGATGGCGGGTGACTGCGTGCCTCGATAGCGCTAAGCCTCGGGGCAGTAAAATACATTGGTCCGGTGGCTGTGATCCGGCCGTATCAATGCTGCTCGGCCGTTATGTGTGACCCACCACCCTCCGACGGACCTACCGCCCCGGCATCAGCCCACCCCCGTCCACCCTCTTTCGGACTATTCGCGCTACGGCCCTGCGCGATGCCTCAATACGACCGCGTTATACGGCGCGTCACTTCGTGATGTATCGGCATGCCATCTCTGAAGCAGGGTAGAGATCGAGCGTAGCGGGGAATTCGGAGGGACGCACGGGGTTACGAGGAATTGTCAATTTTATTAGCGGTCGAAATGCGATCGCGCGCGAACTGCCAGTCTACGGTCCCCCCTCGCGGCACCGTAGCGAGAATCGTACTTGATCTTTCCCATTAGGCGGGAAGTTCTCTCTCGCAGTGGAGAAGCCGATGCTCTGAGCGGACGGAGCGCCTGCTCCGGTGGAACCGGTTTGCCGCCAGACGAAGACGCGAGGCGACGAGCGAATACGTAGGCGCGTAGAGACAAAGGATATTTGCCAAATAATTCATCGGGGCAAATGATGACACAATGACAATAGTGATGATGGTACTTTTGTTATCCGAATGTACCGTCACTGCTGCCGTTCCGTGTCGAAATTTTCACCCCGTGTTAAACCTTTAATTCTACAACCTAATAGGAGCTAAGATAATAAAATAGATTCAGTTTCAATTCTAATAATATAATATAACCCCTTTGACTCCGATGATATCTGAAATTTGACCCTGATAGTATCTTAAATTTCCGTTTCTGTCGTTTTAGTGTCGAAAATAAGTTATTGTGAAGGTAGCGTTAAAATTCAATCTATAAAATTAAAAATTGAAAAGAGAAGTTTGAAAGTATCAGTATTGTCAAAGTAGATTTTCATTAGTCTATGCACTATTTAAGCAGACAAAAATTATCCTTCAGAGCATCAAAGTAACATCGAAATTTCGACTCGGGACGGTAGCATCATTATTCTAATGAATTATTTGGCAATCATTTTTATCTCTTTCTTAATTAATTTGAATCAGTAGTAAAACGATCTCACGTAGCTATGGTATTTCCCACGAGGCGCAAAAAAGAGAAAGAGAGAGACCTTATCAAGGCGTCGGATAGAATCATCGTATCCTGTTCGAGCTGTTCGCGGGAGCTCACGATGACAGCGATGTGACGGCTCGTTGCGGTACGTGCGAACGGGGAGCGTAACGCGGACGGGCTAAAGAACGAGGGTGGTTGGCACCATCCATCGAAACGTCTGGGACTCGATTCGCGGGATCACCGTTAAGACACCGCAGGGAAAACGTGCGGCTGACTGAGCGCGTCCGCCCGCGCCGGTAAGAAAAATTAATCGCATTCTTCTCCGGGCAAATCCAGGCCCCTTTATCCGTGGCAGCGCGAATACCCTGTCGTTTGTCAGGAATAGTGAATTAATGATGATTGCTACTCGGCTCAGGCCGAATGAGTCCCACGCTCGCCCACCCTGCTCCCCCCTCCCCGTCATCCCGCGGCCCCCTCGCCCACCGTAGCCTCGCTCGTTTACTTTAATGCAATCATTAACGGGGCGCGGCTACATCGTTCTTCCTACTTTTTTCCCCGTCGCTAGAACGTGTTTCCATTTTTCCGCACGCGTTCCCGTCCGACGTGAGAGACGCAAAGAAATGCGCAATATCTTCCGCGAGGTCGCCGAATGCGTGAGCCGAACGATTCGCCAACGGATCGGCTCGCTCTGATGGGACGATTAATTAATTTCTGGAACGTTCAGGCGCCGTCCGCTATATCTCTCCGCTGCTCTCTGTGTATTGTGCGTGCATGTGTGTGAGTTAATCGTTAATTTATTATTTACGTCTGAGTTTGGACGTGAGGCTTCAGTCTCAAGTCCCGGGCATTATCACCCTTTGTGTCCGTTCAATAACCGAGCCCCTGTACTTTGTAATCTCGCCTCCTTAGCAGTTCTCTTTACAGTAATCTTGAGTGGACGATCAAGAGTCGACGCGTGGTAGTATCTTCCGTGAGAACAAAACTGTGCTGACACATGTATTTTGAAAATGCACATCTCTAGAAAAAAAAAAAACAGTTTTTCCTTTAAGCAACAAAAGGTTCTTTTTTTAGAAGAAACAGCCCGAGGGGATGAAAATGCGTTACAAAACGGGAAAAATTGTATTTTCAATTTAATTTTCCGTCGTTTCACTAGAAAAAACAATTCTCTATTAGTGTAACTGAATTTCCGATTGTAAGAACAGAAAGATCCCCGTAGGAGGTTTCTGCTCGGTCAATTGTTCTCGGTTGTCTCAGTATAGTTTTAATACGGCCGAATGTTCACACGAATGTTCTCAGTCGCGAAAACAGAGATATTACTTCTTCTCGCCGAGTTTTCATTTCTCGTCGCCGAGTTTTCATCCGGTCCCTATTCTGTTGCGGGAACCGTGCACTTTTCTTTCCCGTGTAATTGCTGCGTCATTACAAATCCGGGTAAATATTCCGCGGTGACGATAAAATATATTGTTACGGTGTTTCACAGCGGGAGGGTGGATAGTTCGCCCGACGCTCCCCCATAAAAATATGCCACGCGTCTGTCGGCCGTAACGACGTCGTTGAACTCGGATTGAAGGCGCGCGCCTTCGAACCGGCTGCTGCTTATCTAGCAGCGTTTGCCTACGGATAATGGACCTGACAAGCATAATTTCGCGTACCCTCGTGCCTCGACCGCTGTCATAAGCGTACTCGACGGT
The DNA here is from genome assembly GCF_001313825.1 of Dinoponera quadriceps. NCBI lineage: Eukaryota > Metazoa > Arthropoda > Insecta > Hymenoptera > Formicidae > Dinoponera > Dinoponera quadriceps. The sequence continues at coordinate 661,607 of NW_014556445.1, forward strand.
ATTAAGTCGGGTGTTAAGGCGCGGAGAGAGTTCGCCCGGCGTGGACGGCTCAAAGGTTTCCCTTCCGTTTCTCGGTGGTCCAGCACGCGCGATTAGATCGTCAACTGCGGGATAATTAAGGAAGACGGTCGGACGAAAATCCCCTTCTCGCCTTCGCAGCGCCGCCCCGCCGGTCGCATGCATATTTAACGAGTTGGCGAGGCCGCGGGCGTGGAAGACGCTCTTCTTCCTTTGGCTCTCGCCGCGCACCGTAGCGCTGCTCTGTCCGGAAATTGCTGAAGTTTCACACCCGAGAGCGGTAAGGAGACTGAAAGAACGGCGACGGCCGGCCGAGACGGTCTTTCGTTGCTGGACGACTGAAATCAAACTACCGCGCCTCGTTACGGAACGCTTCGCTTTGTGCGGACTCGCGCCGAAACGCGCCAGCTAGAAGTTGAGGGAGGAAGGTAAGCTCGCGGGTATAAGATCAATCGGTCACGTTAGTGGGTTTGCGCGAGAACACCAGGAATAATACGACCCAAATCTTTTGTCAGCGCGAATCGTTCACTCGCGCTTGGGGTTGTCTCGTTATAGTCGTTATGTAAATGACACACGCGTAAAGTTTTTCCGACGATTCTTTTTTATCAGCCTCCTCGTCTTATTGTTGTGAAATTTTCATTCGCTTCCCCTCTCTTTCCTTCTCTCTCTCTCTTTCTTTCTCTCGTAATCGCCACAAGATAAATTTCCCAAATCGATTTCGCACAAAAATGCAAATACTTGAGTTTTGTGCGGTATCCGTGTGCGTATGCAAATAGCACAGAAGGATCGCAAACGATGCATATGCGCAAACACGCTGCAATTATATATCAATACCAGACGGCAGCAGGATCAAAAGTGGTGCGCGATAAGCAATTATTAACTATACCCTGTAACAGTGATTAAGCCCTTTCCGCATCAGGTGAGTAAAAGCGCCCTGTTATCGACACAGTCGCGCGTCATCGCGCAAACGATGATTATTTGTTTCGACTGCGGCGACGAATGCATTTGTCAGCGCGTGCTTCGTGAAACCGCGCATTTGCCTCAAGGGCGTCATCGTTCACCAGAACCCCACGTTATGTTGCTCCCTTGAACGAGAGAGGGCGAGAGCGATAGCGCGCGCCGGTAGGAGGAAAGAGAGACGCCGGCTTGTTCGCGTCCCAGCCAGTAGGTAGACACCCACACCAGGATGAAACCACTTCATCGCCGTTTAAGGCAGATAAGCAGCAGCTATCCGTAACCTCTCTTCAGCTGCGAGGAGACCGGGCTTCCTCGGAGGCTGCTGGAAACCCGAAGTGAAAATTTGCGAGACATTTATACACGCTGCTAGAAATAATTGCTCCATCCTTTTAGAAATCCCGTGAATCACTCCGAGCATAACAACACACGCGTTCTTTCGACTCGGGAGTTCGCGCTCTTTTGCCCGGTGCAGTCGCGGGCTGCGATAAAAAGCCATAGAGTTCGCTCAACGAGAGATTATGCCCGCGCGATGGGAAATTTTACGGTGGAAAATCTGGATTCTTGTGCATAACTCGAAACGTATACGGCTACGAGTGAAACGTTAATTAACGAACGAATACGCTCGAATGTACGTATATTCTTGCGATAGCGCGCTCGAGTTTAAGAAAAGTGAGAAGATATGTATATTTAAATGAACTATATCTTGGAAACGTCTCAAAATGCTCAAAAGTAAAAAATACGTTCTAACGAAGAGGCGTATTGGTATATTAGCGTCACTGCGTAACGGCGAACTACTGAATAAATAATTCCATAAGTGACCAGTGAAACTCGCTACCTAACAGTGGAGATATTAGGAGGGACTATGATACTTACAAGGGTCATAATATTACTTTCTCCTCTACGATACGTTTACCGTGCGTGACTGGCAGAGTGGTTGATATTAGTTGAGCCGAAATGGCTCATGCGTGAACAGGCGAGACAGCGCAGGTCTCTCGCCAAGAGTCATAAATATGTGCGCCCGTGTAACGGAACTGACAGTGAAGCTTCTGTCCGCAAGAAGCGGCCGTAAAGCGAACGGCAAAAACGCGACAGCGCAGAAAACATTGAAGGAACTAGGAAGTAACTGCTAATTGCCGTACAGCTGCAATGCTATCTGCACTCCCTATTTGTCGGGTCGAGACCGGTCGAGCTTATTTTATCGCCATAAAAAACTTGCGGAACTTCGGCTCTGTGCGATATTCATCTATCGCATTCACCTCCCGTTACTTCGTCCTTATCAACACGTGTTCCGAGGAATATAATTTTACGGATAATTAAGTATTTCACAGGAGGGTGACGCGCCGTTATTCTTCCTCGCGATACTCGCAATCGCCGGACGGGTAACTTCGATTGCGTTTTTTTGCGCGTTTTTCCAGCGGGGGAGAGGAGGCGGAGGAGGAGGGTCGCAAGAGAGCGCTCGCATGCGGCTCGGCCGGAAGTCGCAGGCGACTTCGGCCGCAGTTTCAAGTGGAATCTACGACGAGTCCATCTATTGTTCTACGTATCGGCGCATGATCAATGTTGGTGAACTATTCGGCGGGATCTGCACGTTGGAGGACTTATGCTGATGTCGACCGTTCGTTCTCCGGTGCAGATGCGGCACCGTGGGGAAGCACCACTCCTCGAACAATCGCTCTAAGATTCTATGCCCGCGGAATGGCCGTTAATTTATACCGAATTACGAGCCGAACCCCTATTATCGAGTGCGGCATGTGAATCGAAAGTTTGGCGCCTGTCGAACTTCGACGAGTTCCTGATCCCTGTTCCGGTCTTACTAACTCGCGCATTGTCCCGCGATCGTCATTATTTAGCATCGTGCCTGCATTTCATTGAGGCATCGCCGAGCTCGATATTAACGCGCCGCTTTCCGTGAATAAATGTAAATACAAATGAGATATAAATGACTTGGTGTAATCGGTGGCCGCGATATTGCACGTAACTTTTTCCTGTAGCGAGAAAGAGAGAGAGAGAGAGAGAGAAAGAGAGAGATTTAATATTTAGTGAAAGAAAAACTTCTATCTTTCTGAAAATTTTAGATATATATTTTTATGATTGGAGTGTCAATGGGAATTAAATAGTATAAAATAATGTATATTATTAATATTTTATGACGTATATAGAATTAAAGGCTTGAAAGTCACATAACCTTACGGAGAAACAGAATTTACTCCATAACGGAGGAACGGAATTAGCTGTCCATATAATAATAATTGAAATTTAGCCAGACCTAGTTTTTAGCTGTGAACAAAAACTCTAGTTAAATTTCAATTGTATTGTATTGACATCTAAATTTTACATGTAAAAGCTAGTTTTTATCTGTAGGGGCTAATTCTCTTTTTTCCGTGTAGGAACTGCCGAGCAAACGTAAACGATCACAACAGTCCTTGAGGTCAAACGGTCGGAAGGCATCGCGCGTGATTCCTGACGTTTCTGAATTGATCGAGATGTGCGATAAACGTTTTATATTATTTGGATATGTGTAATTATTATACTTAAAAGGAGTATTGGCAGTATCCCCGCGTTTTAAGGGTAATTAGCACCGGTCTGAAAGAAAAAAAGACATTGTCTTGAGCTATTACCTTGAGCTTGATACGCTGATGTCAATCAACGTAACTAACAAAAAAAAACTCTTTTTTTGTTTCAGATTTGCGGCGGAAACTGTGGCCACATGGTAGTTGCGGTTGTAAAGTGACCGAGTGTGTAGCGTAGTGCAGTTCGAAAAGTGAAGTACGCGGAAAAAAGTGTTAGATTCAAGTAAATAATTACTCCAATGTTCTTTAACAAATTTCTACTTCGATCAAATGATATTTATCGGAACCGCACAAATTCACAAGTAAATTATTTGTATTAATAATTATCCAAGTAAAATATTTACTTGACCAAAGTAAAATTTACTTAATTCGAGTAAAAATTTGCCAAAGAGTATTAGAGTAATTATTTCTCTGAAAACATTTTCTTCTCTGTGTACGACCGACGCTGGACGAGGCTGGACGTCGTTGGGTGCCTACGTGTGAGTCGGTGAGTGCACAATTCAAACGCCCGAGAAGCGTTATGTCACACGATGCATGCGCCATTTAGATATAAGTCGCACCGATCGCCGGTGAGAAAAGTCGGTGAGATTGCACATCCGCCAGCGCGAAATTGTTCGAAGAAGACTCGGGCGCGTTCAATGGCGCGCGTTTGTAGCGTCTAGTCCGCGTAAAAATCGCACCGCGATCACCGTCGTTCCAGTCGTATCGGACGACCGATTCTCGGTTAAACGCGCTTCCCAACGGAACGACGGACGAGCTCGCTCGCAGCGATCCTCGTATAATCTCGCTTGGATCCGTTATTCCGTCGCAATAAACAGGCCTACCGTTAATAGGACGAGGTAGCACGCGGTCTGCGTGGGAGCGCAAAGTGAGACTCGCACATTCGTAGCGCCTCCGCGCCGGTAAAATAGTAACAGCAGATGGTACAGCAGGGATGAAACCAGGGGGGTGGACGGATGCGGGTAAACGCGGGGGTGGTTGAGGGAGGCGGGTCGTGTGGGAGGGGGTCACGCGGGAAGGGTTGGCGGCTGGCTCGGTGGCGAGGCGAAGCAAGTTGTATCTCACAGATCTGTCGCGTGATTAAGCTTATTAAACGCTTAACTCACGGTGGGCTGGTTCTGCTCTCTGTCTCCCCTCTCCTCCTCCTCGCCCCGCGTTCCGTTTGCTCGCAAGCACCGCAAGCTTTCCCTCGTGCCGTCCCTATCTCCGTTCCTCTTACCGTCCGCTACCATAGTTTTGCAGCCTGGTGTGTCGAGAGAGCGGACCCACGAAGGGGGGGGGGGGGGG
>NW_014556445.1:666455-671775 GCF_001313825.1 Dinoponera quadriceps
GGGGGGGGGGGGGGGGGTGGAGTCGGTGGGTGCAAGGGTGATAGAAACTAGGAGAGGAGGGCCCGGGTGAGCGAGAAGGTCGAGGGAGAGGCGAGGCTGCCAGCAGCTCTGCACACCAAATCATTGTTATTACAGAATATTACGCGGCTGTATCAGCCGTGCAGACTCCGTGGCCAATAAAGTGCGGTTACGTCCCTAATATGGTGAATCTCAATTTTCAACGCCAGCTCTCCGTGTGAGACTCCTTCCGGCGGGATCCGCCGTGCGGAGAGGGTAAGATATCGGAAGGGCGCGGCGTCGTCGGCAGATTGAGCTGCGGCTGGGCGCGCGAGCCACAATACTCGTCGCGAAATTAATCCGCGCGGTTCGTTATTACGGCATTTACATCGGTCGCGCTTTTGTTGCTGAGCACATCGAAACCACCGAACAATTCTTCTTTGTTAATGGCGTCTGTTTACGATATAAAACTGTTTGTCCGCGATAATGGCCGTCGCAATGCGTACCGATAATTATTTCGAATTACGAAATCGCGGAATGGGCTTTTACATGGAATTACGGAGCGCAATCATTCTCGCGTGCATGAACGTCGATCGCCGGGATGGCGGCGTTCCGATTATTTTGCGAGCCGATTCATTGCGCCGGCCACTAATGGGGAAACAAAATCGCAACTTTGATTACAATGGAGTCCGTTAATGTGCGCGCGCGCGGCAAAGAATCCCTTTGCGGCCGGTCGGTGAGAAAAATACGGCTAATTAAAACGCGCCTGATATGTAAGTGACAAACGGAAAACACTCGCGGACAAATTAATATCGGGCCGCGTGTTGTTAAATCGCGGGCGAAAACATTCGGATAAGGAGCGCGGCGCGTTTCCCGCGGGGAGCGTCGCTCGGAAATCAAAGCGATGATAATAATGGCGTCGCGAGTTCCCCCCGGGCACGTGCATGCGTTCTTCGCGAAGGCGCGCGTGTTTCGCGATTTTCGCGGATTTCTCCGCACCCTCGACACGGTGATAAAAATCCCGGCAAATTTTCCGAATGACGCACGGCAGCTTCGCGCGAAGATAATCTCTCGTTTTACGCTCCGCAATTCCCGTTTCCGGATTCGCGTATCACAACACGACGTTCGCACGGATGTGGCCGTTCCTCTCTCGCGAAGGTCGGACGTGACCCAGCCATCGTAAAATTCGGACGCCACAGCAGCGCCGGATTTTCTGCGGAATATAACGCCGATTAGCCGTGCCGTCGCTCGATAAAATAATTTATCGAATATATTTCAATTTCACGCGTATTATGCCGCCCCGAAAGAGTAATTCAATGGAAAATATAAATATTCATTTGCGGGGATTTAAAGCGAACCATTCCGCTCTGTCTCTCTCCCCCCACCCTCCCTCCCTCCGTCCCCCCTGACCCGCGCTCTCTTTCTCTCACTGCTCATCCACTCTCCACTGACCATCCCCCCCCTGCACCTCCCCCGCCAAGCCCCTTTTATCTCACTCTCACTCATTGGTCGTCCCTCTCTCGAACGACCGATGATTTATACCGGCAAAATAATAATTTAATTTCACCGCAGTTGGGCACGATACAAAATTGCACGACAAAAATAATAAATAAATTTTGCGCTGGCCGCTGATGTCGATTTCAGCTTGCTACCACCACCACGTCGTTCCCCTTTCGCGTTGCCCCCGCCGCTCACTCACACCTGTGCGCGGTCACAGAACATTTTTATACGTACCTTTTTTTATTGCCAAAAATACCCGTAGGGCACCGCGGCTCGGTGTGGATGTACACGGGTCAGTGTCGATTACACGGATACGCAAGTTAGTAATACATTCCGTATATACAATGGCAAGCTCGAAAAGCTCACTATGTCGTGTAAAACGCGAAACCGCGGTTTCGCAAATAAACTCAACCGAATAAACCCGTGCAGTCGCATTTTTTTCGCGTTATAAAGGAAACTGACGCGCATGGATTTGGATTGGCGTTAAAAGAGCCGCTTCCTAGATTGCACGATTTTTCGAACACGTTTGACGACACGTCTGATTTAATTTACGAGGGATCGCAATTCGCGCGTCTGTCCAGATAGGCGTTAGATTACATTTTGAGCGTGACGCGTGATATTCGATTGCGTTCGCGCGCGTTTTGAATTTTTATAATGGAGCTTGTAAAAATCTTGAGTTGGAATAGTTGTCGAGCGCTTCGGAAAATTCGTCGTTCGATTTATCACGAACCAAGGATTCTTTTGAGAAAGAGTTGAGTCCATGTGATCACTGCTACACAGTAAAAAACTTTGTATTAAAAACAGAAATTTTCGTATTATTTTAACAAGGTAAATGTATTAATTTTACATATATTTGTATATTTTTTAACATATTCTCTACGTTAAAGTAACTAGAAAATTTCAGTAGATCGTTTTAACACAAAATTTTTACTGTTTACTATCATCCTGACCCAATGAAATAACTAATCTCCTGAAGCGGCAATCAGTCTACAAAGACAATAGGTAAAAATTGGTAATAAACTTAATAATTCATAAAAGACCAGAAAATGCGAAAAACGACGATTTTTATCGTTTCATTGGCGATGCAGACTTGAGAAACCTATGATATCGCTTTGCCATCAAGATCGCAAGTGTTATTCTCAGTGTAGATACGGCGAAGTTCAAATAAACGCGGGACCGAGTGGTCCGTTGTTCGTTCCCCAAAAACACGTAAATTGACAGAGGTCGGAGGTGTGTCGCGCGGCTTCGAAATATATTTCAAATAATATCGAGCATCGCGAAATTGATTTGACGATGCGAGTGCGCGGATGGCGAACGGTCTTCGGTATCGAGACGAGCGACACCGAGTGCGATGTCCCCATGTGCGTGAAATGGTTTTGCGGGCCCCGGTACGATGTACTATCCCAGGCGCAGCGCTAATGGTCGCTGAACAAACATTCATTACAGGCCCCCCTAGCACGGGGTAGGAGCGGTGGCGACGACGATAGCGACGATGCCGACGATAGCGATGGTGGTCGTGCCCGCTCGGTGACGGTGGTGGTGGTGGTGGTGGCAATATTGTTATCTTAGATTTATAGATGTAACGGATGGCGGACACTACCCGCTGTGTGTGAGAACGGGCCGCCGTTCGCTCGGACATTAAACGCGGTACCGTCATAGCGGCGGCCCTTCCGAGCGGCCGTTTTACCACCCTTTGAAAACCGACCGTCTCCGCAGAAAAGCGCCACGTGGGTTTTGCCGACGCTGCGACATCGCCAAAAAGTCCAACGCGACGTCTTGTTCCGCGACGAGAGCGCCCGCAGATGATGCCGTCGGGATCTGATCGGGGCAGCTTTGGTGATACGTGACGACGCGTAAATACTTGTTCGCCGGTTTAAAAGTGCGCACACAAGACACAGGGTGTTTCATGTACCGTAAGCGCGATGTAAAGCACTCGAGGTACGAGAAATACATCCGCATCGGGAGAGAAATAGAGAAAGAGAGAGGGCGTTATTTATTTGGCGCTCTGGGACATTTCTCCTCAAGCGCTGAAATGTGTAGTAGTATTAATTGTAAAAGGAAGGAACAATACTTTCGACATATATAAGTGATTTTACAGCTGAAAAGGCTGCTGGCTTATCTTGCTAACGCGAGAATGTACACTGAAGTAAACGCATTATACATAGATTTTATCCAGGACACAATACGCAGTAAATTAAAACTATTACATCGATATTTATATGTATTTGTCTATTTACATTTAATTTAGATTTATCTCAATCTATGTCTCTACGATTAACCACTTACTTATATCTATAAGTTGCGGCAGGCTATACGAATTTAACGATTTATATTAAGGTTAAGATTTTCCCGTTCTAGAAAGATGAAATCAAAACCATCTTTGAAATCGATCATTGTGAATACACTTCTAATTTTAGGCGGCAAGCTATCTCAAATTTGCGCCGCTCCACTTTTAAATGAACGTTTAAGAAATTGTGTCTTACATTTAGGTAGCACAAGTAGGTCGTTTGCTACTCTAATATTTTTATTTATCATGATTTTGAGAGAGAGAGAGAATGTCGGTGCATATATATATTAGGTTGTTCGATAGGTTCGTATGGATTTTGCGAAAGTTTTAAGGTCGGTACTTTTTGGACATAATTTTATTCAATAATCTCTCGACAGTATTTTTTTCGATGGCAGGTTACCGAAAAAAAACCAAAAAGACAAAGTTGTGCCTGACCATGGGAGCATCGACTTCGAATTTTTCGAAAAAAATCCTTGCGAACTTATCGAACACAACGCAATATTTTCGACGTGCATATCGTATATATAATAACGATATTATATATTCTCGTGGCAATTTAATAATTGTGTGCGCTATTGCTCCTCGAGGCATGTCAAGTGATAACGCGCGCTGTTTGATCGGATCAACGTCATTAAGCGGCCGCGCCGGTAATTTTCAAACAATAGAAAATCCACGAGCCTGACTCGACATTTCGAATCCCATCGTCCATCCATCCGTTCATTCGTTACGCGCCGATAAAAGCTTATGGACCCGGCTTCGAAAACCGTCGCTGCACCTTCCTGGCGGCGTCTTCGTCCTTGGTGGAGAACATCGGCTCGTCGACGACCGGCCGGACGACCCCGAAGCCGCGGTATCTGAGACACTTGACGCCATTAGCGGCTCCAAACTGCTCCTCGCGCAGTTAAAGTGATTTGCGACTATCCGTAGCCAGAAACCAGCTCTCTCCCTCTCTCTCTACCCCCTTCGTCCGCCGGCCTTTGCCCCCCGTGCGCCTCCTCGTCTCGTCTCTCGCCTCGCCCATGCAGATCCCCGCTTTCTCCCTTTTGCCACCGACGACCCCGCTCGTCGCTCTTCCTTCTGCACTGTCGTCGGCTTCCACCGGCGAACCCTGAACCGCACCAGCCACCTCGCCGCCCTCCCAGGATTACCGGGGAGACCAATTATTATTCCCACGGCGAACAATGGCACGACGACTCGAAAACGACGCTTCCGCCTCGAAATATCGGTTCCCTCTTTCGCCGGGGCGCGCTTTGTCCGCGGCGCGACGCCGCACCGCTCCGCTCCGCGAGGAGTATTCTCGCCTGCCCCTTTGCATTTTTCGGCGATAAATATGCGCGCGCGCGACGTCGAGAATCCGCGCGTGGCCGGCGATATCTCTCAGGAGCGCAAACAGAAAACTCTTAGCGGCCGCCGTCGCGTTACGAGTCCATAACGTCGTTGAAATACGATTCGCGCCGCGTCGTGATCGATAATCGAAGGCTCGCGCGAGCCGCTCGCGAAGAAGACCGATACCCTTTTTACGAGTTCCTCGTATCG
>NW_014556445.1:671948-679883 GCF_001313825.1 Dinoponera quadriceps
CCCGGCACGGTATTCTCGCGCGATCTGTTCAACCGCCACTTTTATTAACCCTTTTTAATGCATATTAACTAGTCTCGAGCTCAGCAAAAATTAATGGTAGAATTACAGTGGGCCGAGGGCCGCGAGCGGCCACGAAGGCGGTGGGGAAACGAGGAGAGGAGGGTCGGAACGACTCCCAGGCGCGGGAACGCATTCGGGAGTATCACCGTTAGCACTTCCTATTAGCCGGGTTCTTCATTGGTGCCCGGCTGCCGCAGCCCTCTCGCAAACGATATCGTATAAACGTGTCGTTAATTACTTACACCGCGCCCGCGAGAGAGCGCTCACCTTCTCTCTCTTTCTCTCTCTCTCTCTCTCTCTCTCCTTCGTCGCTTGCTCACCCCTCGGATGGCCGCGACTTCTCTCATTTTCCCCTTCTCTCCTCTCTCTCTCTCTCTCTCTCTCTCGTCATTGCGCTACGATGTCGCGTGTTGAAGAAACAAATGTTTATTAGAATAAAAGAGACAAAGAGAGACGGAACGATTGAACGACGACGACGACGTTCCTCCACTCGACGCCCGAGCGCCCTATTACTTTCGCGCCCGTTAAAGGGGATTATTCCCGCGAATGGTCGGACAGGAAGATGGCCAACCGCGACGTCATTTCGCCCGATCCACCCTGGAATCCAGTTTCTCTGGCCGACAGAGCGAGAGATTCCGCCGTTCAATAACGCTCGATCGCGAGCCCGGATTACGGCTCACCCTCCATCGATTTTTCGTTTGAACGCGACGGCGCTCGGGGGTATCGAGGGCCGAGTGGCCGCACGGTCGACATAATTGGAACAGGCATAAGTGTATGTTTATTGCGCTGGCTCGTAAAATTATGTAGTTTAATTTGACAAATTGGCGATTATGATTAATGAGCATCGGCCGCTAGTTAACCGGACGGCCGTCTCTCGTTTCGTTCGTTATCATCGTACCAACCAATTACCCGAAATTTGACGATGTGGACGGCGGTTGTCGTCTGCGTGTCGCGATAGTGGTCGCTCAGCTAGCGCGACTGTGAACAGAACGCCGTCCGAAAGGATAAATATCGCCGGCGATAATTATTCGTGTAACGTGTGCACGGTCAAATGAACAAACTTCAACAGTGAGCGCGGGTCACTCTCTCTCTCTCTCTCTCTCTCTCTCATGCATGTCATCCGTCTCTCTTTCTCTTCGCAATCGCTATTAAACGACAAAATGTATTTGATGAAAATTCAGGAGGCCTAAAGTTATTACAATCAAACACAGATTAGCTTCGGTCGGCTACTCCTCACGGTGACATTTATCAAGGTATTGGGCGTTTCAACGGGAGAAATAATTTCAACGGTATGCATTAGAAAAAAATGTTGTGTTCCATTTAACATATTTTACACGCCGCAAACGGTCCGCACAATTTTTTTGTGTTAATTTAACATAACATTTTTTATTGTGCAAATATGTTAAATTAACGCATGGGTATATGAAAAATTCAAGACAAACATTTCAACAAGGAGCGATTTTGACGAGTTCAAGATATTTTTTACCGATAATTTGAAGGAAAAATGTTTACGTGATTGTATCTTACCACCGATAAGAGACAATATCAGCGTTCCGACCTCGTGGCTCTCAACCCTCCGCTACACAAGATTATGAGAGACCGATCGAGAACGACCATCAGTTTTTTGCCTACGAATGGGCGAGTTCTCGTAAAATGAGGTGACAAATGAAAGGAGCCTTAATGCGGAAAACTACGTTTTTACGTGGTGCGTTAAGAGTACCTACACGCGAATCACCGGCACTGTGTTCCATAGAGCGAGAGGCGCATAGCGAGTCGACGTGATTGATAGTGGTTTGATTCAGTCAGTGGAGTCCACGAGCATGCCCGCATTTTCCGGCTGATGTGCGGATCATTTATCATCTCCGGCGAGGATTCTGAGGAGACCGCTCCTTTTTCTTTCACGCTTTCTCCTTAACTTTCAGGTCGCGTTCTCATTGCGGTATTAAGCGGTCCGTCGTTGACAGGTTAACCGCTGATCTCAAAAAATGGCTTGCGGGAGAAGAGCGTTCGGTCGCGAGAACGTGCGGGCGCGCGGATCGAAAACACGCGTTTTACGTTTCCGTTCGCATTCCTCCGGCCGTGAAATCGTTCCAGCTTCTCGGTGATATGTCTCTCCCCCCGCTACCCGATTCATCCGGGACACCCCCTACAGTGGAGCGCGCGGAATCGTGAAAGTGTAGTAACGCGGCCGCACTAAAATTTCAGCTAAATAACTACGCGTGACGCCGGGCGCTTAAGCGCCGAAATGAACGGGCGCTATTAACGATTAAAAACAAAAAAGGAGCAGCGACAGAACGAAAGGGAAAAAGGAGCAACAAGGAAGCGGTAGAAAAAGGCGAAATATGAGCGCAGTTAATAACACTTTGCGGGAAATAATACTGCGAGAAAGGCCGCTTACCGTGACAAATAACGGCTCTCTCTCTCTCTCTCTCTCCCTCCCCCGCTCCTCTTTCACTCTTTCTTTCTCTTCTCCTCGCTTACTCCCTGCCCGTACCTTCTCCCCTTTGTTGCCCCTTGTGTGTGGCGTACACCCCCTATCCCTTCTCTATTCGCACCCCAGCACTGCGAAGCGTTTACATTCCCCATGCATTTTTCCGCGACCCTCTATATGCACGTACTCGAGGTGCGTAAACGCAGCTGATCAATTCCAGCACTCGAATCAATGCAGGCACCACGGAAGAAGAATCAGACTGCCACCGTCGTGACTGTCGCGCTTCGTTTCAATCGATTCGGCCGTCTATCGAGAACGTATCAATCGCGTTGCACTTAATTGCGCCGCGTTTCACTTGTTCGGGACGGAAACGGCTGAATTATATTTTCCCGGCACTTTTGCGGCCGAACTTGCCTGCAATTGAATTTCTATTTCTGGCTTAATTATTACATTATCTGGCGTGGAACAATTAAAACTTACACGCGCATAGGACAGTGATGCTAATCGGAAGGAAAGTTTATGTTGAGGAAAAAATCGTCCTAAATTCATCGTCGATACTGCGATGGAAATAACGTCCGGTATAATTTTGAGGTATGGTGGATGCAAGATTTTTCGCGCGTTGAAAAGAAGAAAAAAACGAATAAGATGGAATATGTTATGATATCCGACGTGGCGTATCGTGAAATATTTGCCGCTGCCTCGTCGTTGCAAAATTTACTCGTTTAGCACTGATTGGATCACACTCGAACAGGACGATCGCGCTGAAAATCCGGGTCGGCTAGCTCTCGTCGCGCCGCTCTCGATTTTGCCTTATCACTGTGGATTTATTTGTTTCCTCCTTTTTCCCGCTCTCCATCGAACCTCATTAGGTCGTTCGGCACTGTCGACGCGATAACAACGTCACCCAGCGTTCAGCACGCGCCCGTCAGCGCTCGAAACATTCACAGTTGACAGATGTCACGTGCTAGCCCGCGTCAGGGCTGTCACCTGTCAACCACCGGTCCGGACGAATTACGCGCTACAACGAGCATGTGTTACGTCTCGAATAATGCGCGGAAAATTTCAGTGAACTATCATTATATCGGCCGATACCGCGCCCGTGTACGTACCTTTGACAGAAAGCTGATGGACAAGCGGAGAGACAGAATACAGTTCCATCGGCCAAAGTTTACGTGTGACTCAGCGCGCGAGCTCCCTCTCTCTCTCTCTCTCTCTCTCCCTCGTGCAAGCGCGTACGGACGCACACGCGAGAGATAAAACAATAAAAAATATATATTGCCCGTCGGCGCCCACCAATAATTTTCTATAAAACGTCCACGCGCGAGCCAAGCGCACGAGCCAAACGGTGATACTTTCTCGCGTCGAATACACGCGAGAACCGATTATACATTACACTGTTTAAACCCGCGTGTTAACACGCAAAAAGATAAATCGCGCCAAGACTATTTCGCTAACTCATTCGGTCGTTTTATCAACTGCTCATGACTCGACCGTGCGCGATTAATTGACTTTTACTACTTTTTTTATCGCGAATCTATAAGAATGGAAAATATTCCGAACGCATACACACACACACACACACACACACACACACACGAAGCAGCGAAGTGGCAAATTTGTGTAGAGTAGAAGTAAATTTTAAGCAGAATTTCGGTCGAGAGAAATTCCCCGAAAGAACCGCTGATCTCCCGAGTCGATGCGTTAAGGAAATTTCTATTCGACGCTTAAATTACTCCCTACGTTCGCGATCATTTTGCAGATGCGACATGCAAATATGCGTTTATCGCGCCGGGCACAGCGAAATATCCGAAGGACGCGCGATCGGTAACAGAGAGAAAGAAGAGATGACAAACGTCTGCGCGTTGTAGGACACGGCAAACGAGCGACGGCGAGCTGAAGAAGGCGCGGGGGCAAACAATTTCAAACACCCGGCAACGAACATTACAACGCGATATTACGTGGGATGAAATAATCCAGCCGGCTTCCGCCTCGTGAACAGGAGTAAACGAGGCTCCCGTGCTAATTGCCGCGAAAAGGGTTAACGCCGCTCGCTCCCCGTCGGCTCTCTCCAGCTGGATATCGCCATCCATATTTAATTAGCCGGCTGCGAGTGTTCTTCTTCCCCGGCGAAACGCCCACGCGGCAGAGACGCGGCGGAGGGGGACGGAAAAATCATTACGGTTCACTGCGAGGTCAACCGTGTGCCGTTTTCGTGCAGGAGTCGGAAAGCTCGCTGTCTTTCTCTCGTCTTCGCTCACGGACGCATTTGTCCGCCGCGCGGTGGTGCAAACCGCGGCGCGCGCTAATGTGCACGCGTGATCTGTTTGCGGAGGGATTCCGACGGGGGAGGAATAGGTGCGTGCACGTACGGGTACGTCCACGCGCGATTATCGATTTACAAAAGCAATTCCTCGACTCCTTCGTCCTCCTTTTGTCTCGCCACATTCCGTTCGCTCGCTCGGCTCTCCTGCCCTTTCCACGTAGTCTTGGCTCGGCGATTTATTCGTATCGTCGCCATATCCGAAGCATTATTTCAAAAGGAGTGTCCACACGCCTAGGCGAGCCGAGGAACAGGAGGTGGCGGTGGAGGAGGAGGTGGTGGATGGAGGCGAAGGCTGTTTCGCGGGTGGAAAAATATTTCTCACGGCGTTTGCGAGCCCGCCCACTTCGGACTTCTCCCATTCTTCCCTTCGTTCTCTTCCACCCTTTCGGGGGACGTTCTCCACCGATGCTTGCGCTTTTCCTGACTTTATTTCACTCGGAAAAATTATCGTTGCGCTCGCGCACCCTCCGGCGTTCCCCTGTATGCGCGCGCGCGCCTCTGTGTGTATCTACGGGTGTGTGTGTGAGCGCGTACGTACGCGCCGCGCGAGCTTGCGTGTGCCCCGCGGCTCCGCGTGTGTGTGTATGTGTGAACGACGCAAGAACAATGGCACTGAATTGGCGTCTAACCGGTGAGCAATAGGTGCGTCCCTTTCGTACGAATAAAGGCGCGCCCGTTAATTAATGGCGTCGATAAATCAGCACCCGGAATAATACCCAAGGAGACAACAGGAATAGTTTATAAAGCGGCTGCGGACTGCCGGTGCCTTTACCGCTCTCTCGCACGTCGCGACGCGGCGACGTCTCCCCGATTGACCTCCACCCGGACGTAAAATAAGAAGGGATCGCGCCCACGCGGCAGGCCCGCCGACCTGCCTCCGAACAGAAGGAACTGTCCGTCTTTATCTGCCTCAGATTAGATTCGCCTCGGACGTTTAACCCCTCCATTTATCTTGCTCCGCTCGGCTTGGCAAACACAAAGTCACGGGCTATCGAATTAACGAGATCCCTGTACGTTTAATGTTTACGTTATATTTGTCGACTCTTCTATTTTCGAACCTGCAGTTCTGCCCCCCCCCCCCCCCCNCTAGTAAGGTTCAGTTTTTCATTTTCTGCTTAATTTGGAGTTCGGATTTAATCTGATGATAAGAAAAAGTATATTTTTCTATTCATGATTAGTCGTTAAATTATAAAAGTCGCCATTACAAAACTATCAGTTCAATGATTTATCATAAATATAAAAAAACTTTTGCATTACCATTAGTTTGAGCCACGAGTTAACTATCAAATGAAAAACCAGGCCTTAAAAGAGGCGTAAGAGTCTCTGTTGATGAGTTGTTAGTACTATTTTGCAAGATTGAATTTAGTTTAAACGAGTTCCTATGCTACGCTTCGAGGCACTGGAACAGTATATATACCGCACAACATAAGGAATGCAAATATTGTTACCGCTTTGAAAAGAAATTAGTTTTAATCAAGAATAGTTACTCCCATATAAAGCAAAAATATTATAATTTTCTAAGAAGACTTTTAGTCTTGATTTGATTAAATTTGTATTGATGCAAGTATTACTTGCACTCAATTCAAAATTAAAAATCTTCTAAGAATATTATAACATTCTTGCTAATACGTAAGAATATCTATTATCGATTTAAGGTTATTTTTGTCGGGGTGGGTTCAAACATTGCTTGTGTATTTATTTGCTTAACAAGTATTAACGAAAATCGTATAAATTGCTAGCTATAATTCTTGATAGATTAGGTAAAAGTTTAGTTATTTAATAGATGTTACTCTTCCTTTTTTTTTGTCTATTTGATCTGTAGTTTTATTTTTTTTTATATTATAACAGTATTACTTCACTTCTTTACTTTAATTGTGATATTGCGCTAAAGGGATATGTTCCGGAGCGTTGGGTAAATAAAACTTTAATCATAATAATAATAATAACAATAATAACCGCTCGTTCAATGTATTCTTACTTCTGCACATGATCCTTCGTCGTTCTTTCGTTGTCGTATCACTATCGCGCGACGTCGCGTCTTGGTTGATCGACGTCAATCGGACATGTCTGAGATCAGTCGTGATGTTGTAAGAAATCGCAAGAGATGTGCACAATCGAGCGTCTGTCTCCACGGTAAGCCGCAGCTTCCGCGATATCCGCGATCACGGAGAGCGTATGGCCGCGGATATAGGCTACGCCTCTCACGGAAGTCGATAAAGAATTATTTGTATCAGATACGACGTCGGTCTTCCGGTTGACGTAACGCTATGAAAAAAAAGTCCATGGCGATTCTTCAAGGCTCAATATATAGACCGCGCCGCCGACGTCGTCCTTTTTTCCTGATCTTGACAATTTCATCGGACCCGCGTCGCTCGGCCCAATAATTGAGTTCTTTGTAGCTACGTCTCGCGCGAGTTGTTGCATCTAGGTTATAGGAATTGTCCCGCTGCAAGACACAGAGAGACAGATTAACGGGTTATTGTTAGGCCGATAAAACGACCGTCCAAGTAATATCGACGCATCCCCGTCGACCTCGTCAATTCGACCTCGTCGTGGAAATTAACTCGTAAAGCTCCGATTCGTGTCGGACGTGCGCGGGCGGCAGCGCGCGGGAACAAGGCGAGGCATTATCGCGAGAGACGCGAATTGATATCGTCGAGCTCCGTCGTGGCGGTTCACGTTTCTTTCTCTTCCCTCTTTTCTCTCTCTCTCCTCTCTCCCCTTCTCTTTTTTTTTCGCCACGACCTTCGCCTCCTTCCACCTCTCATCTAATTCACTCCTCGGGTCGCGCTTTTCGGGGCTGTAGAATCGCAGCGGCGGCGGGCGAATTTATCTTAAACGCAAAGTGAACCGAACGCGGCCGCTTTGATATACGGTCGCGTAATGTCTATATTTTTATTATTTACGGACCGTGAGATAAGTGAGAGCCTCCTCGTGCCCGAGTCCCGTCTCGCGCTCCCCTCGCGTTCCCTCTGCCAGCAGCCAAGCAGCAGGCGGGGCGTGTATGGTAGCAACGTGATAGAGTCCACGGGGCAAGAAACGCGGGCATTCATTTTGCAAGCTCGACACACATTGGTAACCTCTCAGCCCGAAGCTACCCTCTCTCTCCTCCCCCCCCCCC
>NW_014556445.1:679892-687990 GCF_001313825.1 Dinoponera quadriceps
CCCCTCTTTCTCTCACTCTCTCTCTCTCTGTCTCCCGTTTCTACTCCCGCGGCACTCTCCTTCCACCCCCTTGCCGCAGGTCCCACCACCGCCGCCACCGCTGCTGCCATTGTATCGAAATATCACGCGCCTATAAATCACCGTGAGCACCGCATATTATACCTCCGAACTATTCGCGAGGGGTGGCGGCGGCGGCGGCGGCTCTCGATGGGCGGATGGTGGGGTGGCAGTACGGGGGTGGCTCGATCGAAACTGACGCGACGTCGATTATTTTATTTCCCTCCGCAGGGCCGCCGGGTTCGGCCAACAGATGGAAATCAAGCACGCGGCTCTGTCGCGCGATTCGCTCGCTTGGGAAACCATAACTCGCGATGAGGAACGGAGGTGCCAAGCGGACGGACTTCTATCGGCACGCACTACCAGTCACTTTCTCTTACCGTCGCGTCACTAAATTACACGCATTCCTATATTTTTCTACCCGTGCATCTTTCTTTTTGCAGATGAGAATTTAATTTCGCAGTCTATATGACAGGATGAATTTTTCTCTGGAAATTTCGTGGATTGCGAGTCTTTATGAGTTTAATTAAAAAAACAAAGAACGCGTTACGTCTAAATATGGGGTACGCTCGGCGTCATGTACGCTGTACCGTTAAGTAGGCAAAGAGTTACATGATTTTTAACCTTACACATAACTCATAAAGTTGAAAATCGCAGAAGTAACTTTCACGGGAAAAGGAACATTTTACAGTCGCAAAACATTTTCAGCCAAACCATAATTTTGGCTGCTGCAGCAACATTTTTTATTTACGTGTTAATTGTGTGGTGATGATTTTAATTATAATAGTTTCTCAGCCTTATGTGTGACAGGTTAAAAGTTGCGAAAAACCTTCGACGTGATTCACTGCCGGCATAAATACAACTAGATCAGCGTGTGTACGAGAAACGTGGTATGAGCGATCATCAATGATGATCTGTCATCAAACATGATGCCGATTGTACATGTAACATGGGGTAAATGACGAGCGTCCGCTTGCAGGATCCGCACAGTCTTTTTTCTTTTCACCGTCCGTGTTGAACTTTGTAGCCATAGAGCATCGTCAGTTTCCAAATGGTATTTAAAACGCCTCATATACATTCCAC
Organism: Dinoponera quadriceps; assembly: GCF_001313825.1. Lineage (NCBI taxonomy): Eukaryota > Metazoa > Arthropoda > Insecta > Hymenoptera > Formicidae > Dinoponera > Dinoponera quadriceps. The sequence continues at coordinate 681,033 of NW_014556445.1, forward strand.
GTGAAAAATCATCACAATATCGCATGATCTTTTAAAGTAAAATTTATGCACGACAAGTGATAAATGGAAGCTTCATGAGTGCACCAATCAGTCTCGTCGCAACAAAGGATACTCTTTCTTGTCCGCTTACGTAACGGGAGGAAGGGGAAGAGGAGGAGGAGGAGGTTACGCGCGAAATTTATAGAACACTCCGGTGACTCGTAAATGTTAAACAAATCAAGCCCGGCTTGGCGTTCGTTTTAAGCCCTTTTCGCCCTCTTGTCGGCTATAACCCTGTAGCGAGTTTCCGTCTCGCGAAAGGAAACGCATTTCCCAAGATAATCGGCTGCGCTATCGAAACCGCCCAGTGTCCCCGGTCAAGATTTATAAGGATAGTTTATTGTTATTCCACCCCACTTGGTTTTATGGGCCTCCTCGATGCGCACCGTAAGGGTGCAGGCCTGGAAGAGAGAGGGGGTGAGGAAGTGGGATTCTGATCCACGGTGGACGAAGGGGCGAACGTCGTCCGAGAGAGCGGTCCCGTTTCTTTCGGGGCTTTTCTCCTCGAAGCTTAAACGCGACACCCTCCACGACCTCGCCGGGATGCCTGTCGCGATGATAGGGACGAGGAAACGACCGCTTGCTCGAGGAAAAAGGGCCGGAAAATCCAAATGACGCCGATAAGGGCGATTCGGGAGGCAGGCCGCCATAGATCCCTTTAATTAGAGCGAGTTATAAATTAGAGGAAGGAAGCTCACGTATAACGTTACGGCACCGCCAACGAATGCTCCGTGCGATACACGATGAATTCGACGAGACGCTATTCCTTGTTCGAACAACGTCTACCATGTAAGATTTTTCGTTCATAAAACTTGAATTTAATTAATGTGCTATTTTGCTTCTGGCCGATAGAGTCTGTAACAATAGAGTCAAATAAAGCTGTCAAATGTATATTTTCCCCCGCTCCTCTTTCTTTCTCTCTTTCAATCGCACTTATTAATTAACTCAATGTGCATTTCACTTCGCGACCAGCCTCGTCTTCGCGTACTCGAAAAAATAATCTAAATCATTATTGATCGAGTGCGGCGTTGAAAAAAGCAACGCAATAGCGACGCTCGTTCGACCGCTGTTTCCGCATTAAAAAATTGGCAAAGTGGAAGTACAAATCATCGAGCGACTACCGGTCATTCGGAAATGTTGGAGTGGCCGAAAGAGGATGGGTACGGGCGAGTGGGGTGGAACAGGGACGCGGGGTGGAGGAGGGGGTGAGCATTTGCAGTAACAAAATGCGAAGCGCTGCACGCGTTAATTCCCGTCCATAAAAGCCATCGACAAATCAAACCTTCGACGTGATTCACTGCCGGCATAAATACAACTAGATCAGCGTGTGTACGAGAAACGTGGTATGAGCGATGGGTCGACAGGCGTTTGCATCCCCTACCCCTATCCGCCACCCCCTCGCGCTGCAGTCGCAGCCGCCACCGCCGCCGCCGCCGCCAACGGCACGATCCACCCTCAAACAACGCGGCAACCCTCAAAATATTATGCCCCAATTTCTGCATTTTCATATCTCGTTACCGGCAAATTATTGCGCGACACTGCTTTGAAAAGCCCATGTATCCGCGTAGAAAATTTCTTGATATCTAATTGGAATACCCAGTCCGATTTCCCGAAATAATTATGGGTTTAGTTGGGAGATCTTCGCAGGTTCTGCTTAGAAGTGTAATGTTTCAAACATCTGATTCTAAGTGAGAAACATAAACAGGCCCTGTTTGGTCTCGTATCCAACGTTTCTTTAAAGATTCTTTTTTGTTTTCATTTCACATTACGATTGAACAAAATATGCGAAACGTTTTAAATATTTACACTTTACAAATATACACATACATGTTATGTACGTTCTTAATAACATTAAAAATGTAATCTCGTTTATTAAGCTCCTAATCTGATATTCAAACCGTCACTCGACTTTAACGATGACAGTTACTCACCACAACGTGTAGCCAATCAGCATCGCGGAAAAGAGGCTAAATTTCATGTTTGGGACAAAAATGAGATTCTCAGTTGGTATCGTAATGGAATAACCTAAAATTACTACACAGAGAAAAAGATTTCTATAGATTTAGTTTACGTGTCTGTCTGACTTAGGTTTGTTTAATATAAACAATATAATTTAATATAAAATATTTTGTTTGAATGAAAATGTTGTTTTTCTAAAATAGACCATGTTATTTTATAGAATAAAACAATATTATTTTGAAGAAATAATATATTTGATTCTCATTACAAAAAAAATTATTTCATTATGTATTAAATATTGTTTCACCGAAGCAAAAAGGTTCTTTAATATTTTTCTAACATTGTGTTACTTCTTTCAAATCATTTATTATTTGTGACAACCATTCTCATGTTTGGATGAAAATTTGAACAAGAGATATATGTTATTTGACGTAAAGATATTTGCTGTTTGAGAAACCAAACAATCCTGTTTGTTAAACCAAACATTCGTTTGTTTGCTCCATTCCGAAAGGAACAAACTTGTTTCAATTAGAGAAATGTTATTAAACCAAAGAAAAATCTGTTTCTCTGTATATATATAACGAGTATGCGTTTTACGTGTACGGCTTTTCGAATATCGCCTCGCTTCTTTCAGACGTGAAGATATAGAGCATTTCAAAATTAGTTCGTTTCAAATTCCGGGCTCGGTTAATTCAGATCATTCGGCGAAAATCCGGTGGTGCGTCGACGGTGCGCGAAAGATCGTCGCGAAATCTCGGTAGGACTCAGGTCCGCGCAAAAGACGCGCGGGATGCGAAGAATATCGTTTGAATCTCCCCGAGAAATCGATCGGCGCGCAATCTCAGCGCAAAAAGCTCCTTGCACCGGGGACACGGCGAGGAAGGATGCGACGCGAGTCCTCGTCGCGTTTAGTGCGCGCGCTTTCGTCGAGAACGTTTATCCGTCGCGGCGCGCAGAGCGGATGTCTCTGAATATATTGCATTATCGCCGTCCTGTTTATGCACGCTTTTAAGGACGCGCGCTTTTAAGCGCATTTTAATTCACACGCGCACGAGCGCTTTGAGAAAGCGCCGGTAACGCTCTCAATTGAAATCGTTAAGCTCCCCGCGTTCCTAATTCAAGCAAGCGGATAAGGAAGGTACGTGGTAGCATCGACAATGTGGAGCGTAATTATTCGGGAAAGATGGCACTTTGCTCGGCATTTTGTCGCCTTGGACCCCTAATGGCCGGTGGTTGATAACAAGGTTTACGGGCCAGACAGCGCTGTCCACTGAGAGATGTTGACAGCGGCTTTCAACCTTCCTGCGCCGAGGCTAGCTCAATCCGATCACGAGGAACATGCTGGAATTACTTGACTTTACAAAGCCCGCCTATGTAAATCCACACGTCGGCCTGCGAAATCAAAAGTATTAACCCTGATACGTTAACAAGGGCCACCTCGCTACGGTAAAGCGGATGCATTTTACATCCGAGGATGGTGCGTGAGAAACGATAGTTGTAACAAATGTGTGGCGATCGGGAATTAATCGGCCAGCCGGTACCGCGGCTTTCCTTATTTTATTTAAAAGCGCATCACGCGGTATAACGCGATGAAGTACTTGGCTGAAACATTTTTCGGGACCTTTTATTTAATCTGCCCAATGTTCCGCCGATCATCCGGATAACAAGTATGTTAAAAACATTTGTCTCGCGTAATTCGCGAAAAATTCGACAAAATAGAATTAATATTTGCGCGCGGTGCGTGCGGCGATGACACGTTTTCGGCTATTAATTGTAATTCTCTCGATAGTCGTACAAATTACGACCTTGCATTTCGGGGAAAATGAGTAATAATCGCGGGGACGCAACGGTGATCGGATTAATGTGATGGTCCGCTTATATTTGAATTTTTTAACGAAGCACCGCGCGCCCAGGTCGGCACACACTGCCGACCGGCTTATCAAATTTTTCAACAGCCTAACTGTTTATATTTCTCGCGCGCGCGTGATTATCTTGTCGCAAAACAAATATCGGTCGCGTCTGTGTGTCGAAGTGACACGATGCACGCGGCTGAGGGAAGAGGGGAACGGGCGTGCGAAAAGCGCACGCGGGGCGGCATTCGGCGGAAAGTCCGGGACGGCCGGTTAGAGAGTAGGGCCGCGTAAAGTTTAAGAAACGGCGTCCCCGCGCCCAAGTCCGACTGGTTTTGCGGCCGGGAAAATTAGAATGTGTCCCGGTTATTACAGGCGGCCGCGAAGAATTAGCATACAGTAGTGCGCGCGTATACGTGGTCAGACGTGTTGCGCGACACAAGAAGGAGGCTTTCGCGCTAATCCCCGGTGTGGCACTAAATGAGGTGGTGGATTTGTTGGAAAGAGCTTATACTTACCGGGGGACAGAGAGAACGCGCGCAGGAACCACGGGAAATATGGCCGTGAGAGAGGGAGAGGGGCGGCGATGTGGCTTCTGCTTGTGAAACTCCAAAGCTCGTATCCACACGTGGGCTAACAACAATGGGATGATCCTGCCGGGATTACGCGATCCGACGCGAGGGAGAGGCCGGTGGTTTCGTTGTTACTGCTTTTCCGGTGTTACGATATCCGGCGCATGGTTTAACAATCGCGCGTCTGGCGAGACGTTCCGTTTAGCGATCGAGTTGGGCAACTGCGAGAACCTACTGTTTCGGGAATTACGGTATCCGCTTCTGTGCACGCACGTACCCGCGAAATTTGCATTTCGCGGCCGCCCGAGAAAGCCGATCTCTCGCTCCGGTAATCTGCGCCGAGCGAATAGATTTTTCGACTAATCTCTCGTCGTGTTTGCCGCGCAACAACGACGGGACGCGATTATTCCGCGACAAATCGAACGCCTCGCCTCGATTGTAATGCGGAAATGAGCACGATCGATCTCATCCCGCCTCGGCATTCAATTAGAGGTAAGAAACTCGCGTCCCGGTACGCGCGTTAACGCGATCTCGTTTTACAGTCGAAATCGCGCCGGTGAAACAGTTAGTCGAACGAACCGTTACGAAACGTTTCCGCGATTTCGAGGTGAAGCCGCACGCATGACCGAGCGGCTGGTGGAGGCGCCGGGCGATTTAGTAGTCGACGTTATACTGGTAATAGATACAGAGGGAGACAGAAGCGGAGAGAGAGAGAGAGAGAGCAGGGGCGGGAGAGTAGGACAGAGAGAACGGAGCCGAGCGTGGAGGTAGGTACACAGAGAGAGAGAGCCGGGTGGTGACGTTGACTAATGATGGTGGTGAGAGAACACACTCCAGTCTAACCCGACCTGTTGCACCCCCAATAAACCCCGTCAAACGACGTGCCGCTAAATAGAATCGCGCCGCGTCTTTCGACCCCCTGACTGATTCACCCTGACATCCCGGAACGCGGATCCTCACTTGGAAACTGGGGCAGAGTGAGCGCGCGAGACTACTATCTCTCTCTTTCTCTCTCTTTGAACGGGCTGATTAAAATTTGGGTCACGTCCTTCCCGACGTCGAATCCGCATTAAGGGTATAGAAAAGTTTCTCGGACGCCCACTCGGATACATTTCACGCTACTCCGCGGGGCGTTTTTCAGAGGAATGTGCTCGCAGGATATTCAAGCCCGCTAGCGGCAAATGGGCGTACGAAAGAGCCGTGTCCCTTTCATTCACATTTACCTGCTCTCTATAAACTGAGATCTTACTCGTCGTGGCGGAAAAGACTGCCTAACTTTGTTCGCGCGATATTTTGCTTATTCGAGGTAACTTTCATTATCCCGTGCAACGCGTTGAAAGAAACTAGACGATTTAAGGGACAAATTGAAAGCATAGAAAATTCCGGGAATCGTGTTTTCGATTAGGTACATTAAGGATTTAACAAGAAAATGTAAAATTTATGATTAGATTGATTTTAAGGCAAGATTCGGCTTGCCCTACACGGAAAAAAAAATCTGATTGCACTAACCAGAGAAGGAGGAAAAAAAGTTTTGGTTGAAGGGAACAGAATTTCTGGTTCTTCTGACTCAAATGTGCTTCTTATAGCCAGAAATTATGTTCCCCTCAATCAGATGCAAAATGCGTCTGGTTGTTCCCTTTCTGATTAACGCAATCCGAATTTTTTCCCGTGTACGATATCGACGGTGGAGAGAGCAGATATCCTCGGCGATAACCGCGCGCATTCGTCAAATATTTCCCTTCAGCGACGTGAAATACGTCCGATGACTTCGGCGAGCGTGTGCGAGCTTACGACACAGTCGTGATTCATGGTGGGAGTACGGCGATTATCCCCCCCCCCCCTCTCTCTCACTCCAGATTCCCTTTTGCGTTCCGGCGAAGAGAGCCGAAACTCGCAGACGCGGCGAGTGCTCGTCGCAAGACGAGCGAATGCGGTGACGTGGAAAATTGTCCGATTATTCGCGGTTAGATAAAGAGCTTCTTCGGGGGTGGCAGCGAGTTTGCGGGGTGGCAGGGGCGGCAGGAGGGAGAGGGCGCGTCGGCGGCGTCGGGCTGGCTCGTGACACCCCCGTGCGCCGTGAGAGTGGCGGTCGCAGTCGGTGCTGGAAGGTCGTGCCGGATGAAAAGCCGAGCCGACGGACTCTCATTCTCGAAGGACGGGCCTGGACGCACCCTCAAGTGCCCTCCAACGCGGATTCAATCCCGGAGACCCACGAAATAATCATCCGACGCTGGTTCATCCCTTCGCTTGCAGAAGTCTCTTGCGGATGGGTCCGTCCACCGGAACGTCTGGCCAGAACGAGACGTCTGTCGCTCTTCCTTCCTTTTCTTCCCCGCTATATCCTCGGCTTCCTCTCTGTCCCCCCCCCCCTCTCTCACCCCTTCGACGCTCGCCTTTCTCTTACTATCCGCGTAGAACTCGTCAATTCTGAGATAAAACGGCGATATCGAGCGCGCACGGATCGCATTGTCGGCTTCGTCTGCGCGAAGGACATGAAAGTCTCCACCTCTGTGTCGTCCCCCCCCCCCCCCCCCCCCC
>NW_014556445.1:688022-709087 GCF_001313825.1 Dinoponera quadriceps
CCCCCCTCCCCTCGTCGAATCTTAAAGCGGCCTGTCGCTCTTCGGCTTCGCCGAAATGCAATCGACGTAATCGCTCGTTAATCCCGCACTCGAAACTGAGAAATCGCCGGGCGTAATTCGTGCGGATATACCAACCACCCTTACGAGATACACCGGCCGCGGAGCCACTGGACTCCCGTGAAAAAGACACCCCCTCGGCCCGCTTCGTAAACTAAACAACGATTAATTCGCGAAATTTAATCGCGAGATCATACGAACGTTGAATCACGCAACGGCAGTCTAATTAACTCTAATCCGATTAAAATGCGCGCCATTAGAATTCCACTTGGCTGACGCTGAAAATTGGCAAATGAGAAAGACGCGGCTCCCAAAGGGAATCAAAGGGACCGCGCGCGTTACCGCGAGAACGCACTCCACGCACGTTCAGCATTACCATCCCCGAGCCCCCGCCGTCGCGTCCGAAATCGAATAACGTCGATAAATATTCCTCGCCTCTCGATGACTTCGATACTCCCCGGACAGCCCACGGCCTCCGTATTCAAAGAGAAGGGCCGACTCGGAGATACGGGCAACGTAAAGGGAATATCCAAGTCGTCCCGGAGGTCCTCCCGTTCGCAGAGTTCTTAAAAAGGCCGTCCTCCCTGGCGGTACCTGCACGAGGCATCCCTCCGTGGTCGCCGGCGTGCTTTTCTCCGCGGATTTTTCGCGAGGCCGCCGCGTTCGATTCAACGAGCGCCGGGGGAACGGCGTGACGGTACGCGATGCGCATTTCGAATCGCCACGCCGCCTCCGCCGCCGCCACCGTCGCCGCAACGTCGCGCCGCTCGGCTTCATGTACTTACTTGCCAGGTACGTGTACTACCTTGTTTACCACGCGGTCTTACACACCCTCCTTGCCGCATGGCGCCATTGTTCTGAAAATCAAGAAATGTGTCAGCGGCAGCGAGGGTAAAAAGCTCCGGGAGCCGGGAGTCGTCGTGGCGTTGTCAGGCCCAGGAGAACGTTACTCTCCTTTCTTCTCTCACCCACCCCCCCTCCGCCCCTCTCTCACTCTCTCCTCCTCCGCTCTCTCTTATCCGCTCGCTCAGCCGACCGGAGGAGCCAACCCGCGCGCCCGGTTAACGTTTGAACAGTAAATTATCTTGAGGACTTAGCTCACGTTACCCTAATACCGCGACCTCCAAGAGATCCGCCCTCCTCGGAATCTTAATTCCTCACCGCACTCTCCGGGTCGCGCATCGGGATATAGTTCGTCCCTAACTGGACTTCCGGTTCATCTTCAGTCGAGCATCTTCGCGAGCTGGCGCATCTCGGAGAGCTGAACGTCTCGTGGTTCATACTCGTTGCGTCTTCCTCGCAGCGGAATAAGGCAACTAACCCGAGTCCAAATTTTGGCCCTGTGTTAAACCTCTGATTCCACAACGCCGTAAGAGTTAAGATAGCAAAATAGGTTCAATTACAATTCTAATAATATAATTATACCTTTATTTTGACCCCGATGATGTCTTGAATTTCCGTTTTCGCCATTTTAGAGTCAAAATAGAGGGCTCAAGGCAGCATTAAAATTAAATCTGTAGAATTTGAAGTTCAAATGAGAAGTTAACGAGTGTCAATATAGTCAAAGTAGTTTCTATTAGTCTATAGGCCGTTCAAGTAGGCACGAGCTATCCTTAAGCGTGTCAAAGTAGCATCAAAATTTCGACTCGGGGAAACGCGTTGCATATTAATTCGGGGTCGTAATTTCGTCGAATTCTGAATTTTCGATGTCCACATTATTTGGCGATGCTTGTCGGGCTATTTCGAGCATACACTCGTTACCTTTCGCACTCATTTCGCAAAATAGCAATGTGCCCTCTGATGAATTCATGATTGTTTTGAGATTTATGTTGATTATATTTCATCCTTCTTGCTGATAATGGAAGGATTTATAAGCAAGAGCTTCGCCACACAGATTGATCCTCCTTTATCACCCATCATCGCGGATACATTCTTCAGGATTCGAAGTCGAGAACGATTGAGAGATTCCCCGCGGATCTTTCCCTTTTAAGTTAGATACATCGAAATGATGGGTAAGGGCAGGGAATTCATCGGTATACCAAAGCTTTACTTATAAATCCTTCCATTAAAAGTGAAGAAGATGGAATTTAAGACAAATCTCAAAGCAATCACGAATTCATCAGAGGGGATGTTGTAGATTTTTTGAAGATACGTATTCTCGACGAGAACACACGTCTCGTTAAAAAATATTCACGAAATGGCTTTATTTGTTGTATCTTTAGTTACTCGTATTTGATTTTTAATTTTTTTTATTTTTTCGTATTTAAGTTACTCGTGTTTAATTTCAATCATTAAATGTTCGAAAGGAATCAACGAGACAGTCATTGTGTCATGCGACAGGTTCACACTTGGAATTTGCGAGATAATGTCAAAATATTCGATCGCACGGTGCCTTTTATGTCGAAGAGAGATTTTCCGGATTTCCCTTTCTTCGTTGTTACTCGTCACGTTAACGTAATGATAAGTCGCGCGACGCTTCAAAATCCCTAAATTGTCTCTTCATACGTTTCTTCTTTGCACTTCAAGCTGGAATGAAATTTCGAGTTTGCTCCCTTGATCGCGTGACGTACGTCCCGCTCATTTTTATGATAATACGAAACTTTTATTGCCCACTATAAGCGCGATAAGCTTCGCGTTGTCGTCATTCGCGCCGCAAAACCGCTCCGGCGAGAAGGTGCAGACGGCCGTACGATAAGAAGCTGCTTCTTCAACGGATAGGAAATCCGTGCCTTCGTTACGTACCTATATGTATATGTATATACAGAAGATGGGAGATTCGCGCTAGCGCATACCATTATAGGTAGAATGCTGCTAGCGGGTTAGTCGTTATTAGTCGAAATGCTAGCTGGAAGTGGTTAAAGCAGGCGATTCGTATGCTGGTCGGTCCTTCCATCTCGTGGAATCGCGCGTTTCTGTCAGTCACAATGGCCGAGCGAGATTGCTCCCGCGGGAGAGCACGATGCCGCCTAATCAGAAATTAAATCTTAACCTTAATTCCTCCTGAAACGGGCGAGCTCACGCTAAAAGAATTCTCGATCGATCTCGTCGAGAGAACCACGAGAGAGTCGCGGGACGCGGACTGCCGCTCTCCTCTCCTCTCTCGCTCCTCGAAATTTCTCCGCACGAACTTAGACGGACATTCCGCGACTTTGGATTTTCCCCGGATCGAGATACCGACACGAGAATTGCAACGCGTCCGTGTGATAGTGATCGGCAAGAATAAATCCACACGTGTATCTTGGAATGTTAAGTAGCGTAAATTTAATTTAGCGTCTCCAAATGAACGGCACACCAAATACACCCGGCGATAAAATTTCTACGCTTGTCGCGCATTCTAATTTCACATATTGCGCCGTTCGAAAGCACGGGTTCGGGTTGAATTTAATGATATTAATTTCAATTGTGCTTCCAAGAAATCATGAAGATTTTTTATCTCCACAACAATCTCCTAGTTACTCCCGAAATAGCCGCGTAATGTCGCTCGTACGGCTAATCGAGACGCAATGATTCCACGGTTGGTTTTTGTTACATTGGCGGTTTCCATGGCGAACATACGGCCGCGGGTTGAGTTGATTTCACGAATCTCGTGAGCGAGCGCTCAAGTTATTGGTAATCCGCGCAAGAGGATTCACATTCGATTTTATTTCACGGTTTCCTTTATGCGAAAGACGTAGGATTTCTATTAGCTTTGTGCCCTGGTTAGATTGAATAGCCGCAGGCTTCCGCGGGCATACGTTCGCGACTGTTTCATTTACAAATGTATTTCCCTCTCAGACGGAACTTTCAATTTAGCCGGATGCTTCCCGCGATGGCAGGGAATGCGTAGGCGGGGGTGGGCCCTTCCATACACACGATTCGTCTGTTTAGAAGGTAGCGGCTTCCCTTTCCGGAAACAAATCGAAACGACAGACGAACCGCTTTCCGCGATCGGCCGCGCGCGCACTCCGGGTAAACCCATTTGCGGTGGCGCGGTAATTGCGAACAAGAATGCGTGCGGAGTACCCTGATATTGAAGACTTTATCGGGCCGCTTTACGGATTTTCTCACGCATCGCTCATTCCGAAATGCAGAACCGTGTAAAAACATGAGGCGGCTCAGAGAGCGATCGTAACGTCTGCTTCGTCGGTGTTTCCTTGAAATTGTACGAAAGGAGGATTATTAGCGGGATTATAATCTATAACCCATTTCGCATGTCGTGTTCGAGACAATTAAAAACAATTCTTATCGTTCGAACATACACGTTAATTAAGGCTGCCGATTACTTGCCTCCTTACTGTCCTCGTTTAATGACGTCAGAAGCAAGAAAACGCGTGGCAAGATTTTTCGCGTTACTTAAACGAGGACAGGTACAACGAGTTAGAAGCTTTGATGGGCGATAATTGCGTTACTCGTGATAAAAGTTTGAAGAAAATCAAATTCGATGTATCTCAACCGATCGCCCCAACATCACACGGAATAATCCGCAGCTCCATAACTACCGTACGTATATCTCTCGGCGAAACTTCTTCCCAGCGGAAATAAAACTCCAGATTTGCCTCGCAGGAATAGCGGCTTCGGAGCAAACCGCGCATTAAAGGCGCGCGATAAATCGGACGGGCAAAGTTCGCGGATGCATACTCTTGCACACTTGCGATCTGATTCGCCCGATGCTCGGTGTATGCCTCGGAGAGAGGCACCGAAAAAGTTCGCGGAGCGTCGTCGGTCGGTCGGTCGAATGAGCGAACGAACGAACGGTCGGTCGGTGAAAGAGAGAAAGAGAGCGAGGAAGAGAGAGAGAGAGTTTCACCGGCGCCGAGTTCCGCAGAAAACTGCGTGGCAAGTCCGTCAATTATGAAGGGACCTTTAATAATGAAAGCGGCGGAAGGAGTTCCCCCGGGCGGCATCACCATCTTTCATGCTTACTGCTTAACAGCCGAGCGTCTGCAGACGCCGTTTTGCCTACCACGGTACCCACCCCTGTCCCCTTGCCGACACCCTCTCGCAGACCTAACCGAGGTGTATTCCGACACTGTCAGCTCACATCGACCCTTTCTTTGCACATTAACCCCATCCTTGTCTTACCGTCCCACCAGAAGTGCCGCGTGTCGCATCGCCATTGCAAATCTAATTCCGGCAAATGTCGTCGGCGCATCCTCGCGCGTTAGAAAACGGGACGGTCGAGCGAGAGAACAAATATCTAATCGGTTCGCTATTTTTAGATGATCGAAATTAACGTAATGCACTGTTTTCCCTCATTTGCGCAAATTTCACGAAGATAATGGCGCGAGAAGTTAACTATCTAACTATCGATAGAAAATTTCTTGGGATCTAATTGGAGGACCTCAGTCTGATTTCCCAAATTAATTATGGATTCTATTTGGGAAATCTAGAAATGCAGGTTCTAGTGAAAAGTATAACGTTTTAAATATACGATTCCAAATGGATAACATAAACGGATCCTATTTAGATCACCTCATTGCTTTCCTACAGATTTTTTCTGATCTTTACTTTACACTATGATTAAATAAAATATATATGGAAAAAAGAATTAGCTTTCACAGCTAAAAAATAGGTCTAGTACTAAATTTCAGTTGTATCATATGCACAGCTAGTTTTTAGCTATGGGAGCTAATTTTTCTTCCCGTGTACAAAATACTTTAAGTATTTACATTTTACAAGTGCATACACACTACATGCGTTATTATGCACGATAAAATTAAAAATACAACCTCGTTTGTTAATCTCCTAATCTGATATTTAATTAAATTGTCACTCGACTCTGGCGATAGCAGCCGTACGCGTGCAAAGAAACAAGCTGCGGCGCATGGTATCGCGAATCAGTGTTGCGAAAAAAGCTTCATCCTATGTTTGGGATAAGAATTGGGATTTCCAATTGATATCAATCTATTTTGAGATAACTTTGGATCTTCTAATTCGAATCTACGCATAGGAAAATCTGGGAAAATATCTATGCGGAATATGCTATTTTTGAAAGCAATTTATAAACAGATGAAATGTTATCTCTGACTCGGTCGAATACACTGAAATTAAACACAGCAATGGGAAATGTCCCAGCGGTCAATTCTGATTCGAATGTCTTTGGGACACCGTAGAGACCTTCTAATAACGTACAACTTCGTGCGCGGTTGTACACTCACCGTCTTTCAACGCACCGAGGCGAGTGCTGGTTTAGCGAAAAATGAAAATCAAGCGCACGGGGAAATATCCGCGGATATGCAGACACGGATGTCGCGTGCGCGCGCGATGGCCGGCACGAACCTTTTTTCCGACTGCTTGTTTTCGTAAATCCTCGTTTAATGTTCCCTTCAGTGCGCGACGACAGTCGGGACTGTCGCGCGGCTTCTGCGGCGTCATCGTGGGGGTAAACTCAGGCATCCGTCCCACGCGACCCACGGGAAATTTACCGTGCGTAAAAAGAGGAGGGCTCTAAAAAGGATCGGACGGAGAATGTCCGCGAAGAAAGCAGTTAAAGGCGGATAGTACATTTCGTTCGTGAGGATCGAGGATTACGTTATTCTTTAAAACGCCCAATTCGTACCCAATTTACCCGATGGAATTTCTCTCCTTTATTACGTTATTAATAGTAGATTATTCTCTTAAGTCGCATCATCGAGAATGTCATTAATTGAATCAGCGAAATAATATTCTATCGGTAATTAATGAGTATTCATTCATTTTTAGTGGAAACTCCTCCACTTAGCTCTTTTGTCCAATACTTCACTGATTTTCGCCAGTGAAAGATTCACTGCACATCGTTACGCTACTTCCCGTAGCGGAAATATATGTACATATATATCGCATATGCATTCAATCATATGTCATATTTAGTGTTGTTTGTATGACAGCAGACTCAAGAACTACAGATTTCGAGAGTTCGAGTTCCATCGGGATAAGCGTATCTTTCAAATACAAATTAAATTCAAATATAAATTAAATTAATTTAACCGAATTATATAAGAATATTTCAGGGAAAATCATTGACGATACTTCAAGAGTGGGATTAAGATAATACACTGATTGCACTTTAGATAGTACATACGCAACTTAAGTATAAACTACCTTTGCTTTTCTTTGCGCCCACAGTTCCGTACAAACGGCGCAATTCGAAGCCCTTGTTCTTACAATGGTTGCGTATACGCTGTCGTTGCGCAGCAAATTTTATGACACAATTTTATGACGCAATACCTACACGGTGACACGTGTATGCAAATACTTCAAGAATAGGGGCCGGGGTCTCGAGCGGGTTTCGATGACGCTGACTGTAAGTAAGAAGCAGTCCGTGAAGCCCCGGAATCGACTTCCCTTCGCCGTGTACGTGGGAGTGCGCCCAATCTCACGCGAATATAAACGCAGGGGAAGCCGCGGGACGTTTAATTATTTGCACTATCACGGCAAAGACGGACGATAATCAGATATCGGCAGGGAGCGTCGCACGCGAATAACTCCGCTTGCGCAAATTCACCCCGAGCCGTGGGTGCCCACCCGTTCGCCCCCGCGCGTCCACGGTCGCTCCGCTGGCTCAGCATATATATATATGTATATGTATATATATATATATATATATATATATATATATATATATATATATATATATATATATATACATATACATATATATATCAAGTCAATAATTAACACCAGTTACAACTTGTGGGAATAGTAACGGCGTTTATGCTCCCGGGGACGTCGTATTTCAGGGAAATGTGCTCGTGCCGTCGCGCTGTACCGGTCCGTAGGAGCACCGCGAGGATTTGTCGCTTAGCGGCGGAGGGAGGATGGCAAAAGGGGCGAGGGGGGGAGTTCGAGGCGTCGGTAGTTGTTCGGAAGCACGGAGAGGCAGAGCTCTCTCTCTCTCTCTCTCTTTCTATCTATCTCGCTCGTTCCCTTGCTCTTACGCGCGATGCCACGAGACGGGACGAAACGGGACGAAAGGGGTAAGGTGGCGCGAAACGCTTCTGCCACGGTTAGGTTGCCGGCACCAGATGAACAGATACGGAATATGGGTGGTGGAAATATAGATTTAGGCTAGAGGCGACCGCCGCCGATGTCCTTCCCTCGTTCGCCTTCTATCTCTCAGTCTCCCTCTCTTTCCCATCCCCACGTCCCACCCTCGTATGTTCTCGGTTTATACGCGCGAGGAGTTCTCTCTTTCTCTCTCTCTCGCTTCCTCACATACACGCACCTGCACTCGCATTTCGGAGTGCGAATCCGTGTGTGTGTGTATGTGCATGCAGATAGCGAATCCGCGATCCCGACCGCCTAAGTCCTCAGGTTTACGGCGATTACGGATTCGCAGGCGATCTTACACCCCCTCGCGCGACGTTGGTTGTTCGTATGTTTGGCTTGAGTTTCGGGTTTGCGCCCGCCGCCACGGTTTCTGAGGCGGCGGAGGAAGAGCTCCGAGTGGGGGGTGGCGGCGGGCGTCGGAGGTGATTTACTAGCGGCTTACGGGGGTGTGAGACGACGCCACGACGCTGGATCGCCTATGAACGGGTTAATGGAGCGAGCGGGCCGCGCCACCCAACGAGCACGGCTAACGAAGAGAGCCTCCTCTCCTCGCGCGCGCGCCCTTCTCCGTCTTCTTGGTTAACTCGCACCCTCGCCGCCGACGGCCGCTCCTAATCACTAATGATAACAATATTACCGGCGAAAACCGAGCTAAGACCGGGCCGGGACGTCAGAGGCTGATTTAGTGCGACCCTTAGGAGCACCGATCGCGCTCCGCCGCGACTTAATCGCGCACCGCATCGCACACCGCTCGCGAATAACCAACGCTATTAATCCGCCGAGTTCCTCGGCGCGGCTAACGACTGTTAACTCGCTCACTTTTGCAATCGCCATTATTATTAGAGGCGCGTGCGCGCAAAAATGACGGTAAACCGTTTACCTCGCGAAACAAATTTATACAACGCGTCCGTGTAACGTTTCCGACAAATTTTTATGGAAATGCAATATTACCGGGGATAAAATGTAATCAAACGGGTGGAATCGTTTCGGCAAAGCTTTATTGAAAAAATTCAACCGCTTTTTCGGACATTTGCGAGCAGAAGCGGAAAATTAATTTATAAGATCGACACAGAGAGTGTTCAGCGCGTAACGAGTTCCCATCGCATGCGTAGAAATTATGCACGTTGGGTTTGATTAAAGAAAAGGCTAGGCAATCGTGTCGTGACACGAGCGTTATCGCTTCGACCTTGCCCGAGAACGCGTGTCGTCCGAGTTTTTAATATGTATCGCTCGATACACACAACAAGATCGCCAGTTTAGCGGACTAAAGGGGGATTGAAGTCGTAAAAGGGTCTCTCGCGCCGCTAGAGACGTTACACCGCGCCGTTAGGTAGGGATGAAACAGTTTGTGCTAAATCAGAGCGCTGGTCGTTAGAGAAGATATAGGGGCTAATTAAAATAAATCTTAGAAAGGAGTAATTATACGTGTATTAGCTGGCCCCGGTAGAGAGCGGACGTGATGGACGACTTAGCAGCAGATGTAGCCAAACGGCTCTTCATTCCTACATTTTCCTTATTGCTGGACGGACACGTTGCACCCACCGTTCTGTCCGCCCGACCTTTCCGCCTCATCCCACGGATTAACCCCTGTGTCTCGCAAACGGCATAAACGGCGGCGGCCGGCCTATGCGCGCGCGAGTATATCGGCCGAAATTATTTCTGCCAAAATCAATTCGTCGAAATATCCTCCGCGCCCGCTGCCTTTTGAGCTCACGGACAATTAGAGTTTAGCCCGCAAGCCCAATTAGTGCTTGATCAAAGTAACATTTATCCACGGCTCTTTACTTCCGTTCTCATTAAGCTCATCAGTGCATCGGATGGGCACGTGTTCATGGCGCGATATTAATTTACCTTTGAAAGCTATCGAACAGGCGCGATTCGCAAATTCGAGCGACGACTCGCCAAAATTCCCAATAAAATAACCCAACTTCGACCGCCACCCCCGGCAGCCCCGCTTCCTCCCACGGCCACCCGCCACGCCGTCCTGCAGGCCAATCCCGCCTACCTCTGTATTTCTCTCCCTCTGTGCCAGGAATCAGTGAACTCATTATTACGATAAACTCGTATACATATTTATCGCGATGCATTATTACTCTTTCGCCGACGGTCCAGCGCGGTCATCGATTGTGAATTTCATTTGGCGACTTAATGTACCGAATAGTAATGCCGCGCCGTGGTACTTTTCATTAACGCGCACGCTGTTTACGGCAATAAGCCCAATTAAAAGCGTTGTCGACGTAAACGTTAAATCAGCAGCGTTATCGCGCCGCGAACTCAGGCGGCGAAATATCGCGCTCCTCCTTCGCGAGAGGATCGCGAGGCCGCGGGGGTATACCGGTGGGTGAGAGACGCGAAACTGAATCCGCGGACAGGTGACTCGTAGCTTCGCGTCAATTTCACCGACACGTCGTTAATCTCCCGAACTCCTCCCCTCCCTCCCGATTTTATTGGTACGTGTCTCTTAAAAATGTTCACTGGCATGTAACAAATTAAAACGTATCGTCCGAATCGTAAAGTTTGTCTGCGTATAATTGTACGCGGTAAAAAATTTTGTTGAAATAATTCAAGTCCACTGATATTTTTGTATTACTTTAACAAGGTGAACGTGTTAAAAAGTAATATGTTAACAGGGCGAATATATTAATTTAACATATATCTGTGTACTTTTCAACGTATTCCCATGTTGAAGTAATGCGAAAATTTCAGTGGACTATTATTTACACACAATTTTTCTACTGTGTATAATTTGGAAACATTGAAAATATCTTGTGGATTATTCCTTTAGTTTGGTTCATGGTAACAACATTAATCTCATCATTACTACAACGAGACGTCTAACATCGTTAGACGTGACGAAGAAAGGAATCTGAACTGATTCTATCGCGGATGAGAGAGGCTGCGCGTCGCTCGGTGCAGGCGTGTTCGCCGCGCTTTAATCGATCACGACGGTCGATATTTTCAAATGGGTAATGAAAAAGTGACATAGACGCGTGTCAAAACGTGCGTGACAAAGAGGGTGCTTTTTATTTCGTGTCGCTACGTCGACTCGTTAGCGAGTTACAGCGGTTTAAAGCCGCGGCGTCGACATCAGGTTTCGGCTCGCCGCCGCGAACGCTGGGCACTTGCTCTCGCGTCGGCGCACTACGTTTGTTTACGTGCTGCACTTGTCCCTCTAACTTGTCCGTCGTAAGTGAGGTAAACGACCAGCGTGGTGGGATACGTGATACCAGAGCACGCTCTCTCGTTTGCGATTTTTTTCCGCGCGACTCGCGAGTAAAACAATTCGCTTTGAAATTTGTCGTGTATTTTTCGTTTCAGGTCGTTAAACGTCAATTGAGACGGTCGTGTCGCGAGTGAAGTATGAAGTGAGAAAGAAAAGACTGACGCGTGGGACAATTGATGCTGAGAAAATTCGACGGACATCCTCTCATCGGAGGACGCAGGACGAGGCTGGACATCGAGTATCTACGCAGGTCGGTGAGTGCATAATTCAAATGCTCATAAAGTGTTCTATTACGTAATACATGCTATGCTTAGACCGCATGTTAAGGTAGTTAGTCCGTAGAGCGCCGGATTTTCAGTGATGATATTAAGAGGCCCTTTCATAAGTTTATTATTTATTGAAAACAATTCTTACAACTTTATCTATCTCGGTAATAAACGTGAATTTTTGACGAAATTAAGGGAAATATACACGCAATATTACAAACAAGGAGATATTTGTTTCTTTAGTTTCCTTATTAATGCTTTATTTATACATCGGTTGAACCAATAGAAGTACACACATAATGGAAAGTGGTATATCAATATTTAAATATGTGTACGTGTATCGCAGGTATTACTATAAATTGTGAATCCCCTGTGGTTATATTTTCAAAACGAAACGAAAATATGGCATCGAAAATAACTATAATTTTCTATCAGTGTAGACCAGATTTCCATCGATATACAGATAATATATATACATATAATATATACATATAAGATTTAAAAGAATTATTAAGAGAATGGTTTGACGGACCACTCAACTTAAATCCCATTAATCGCCGGTGAAAACAGTCACCATGCGTAAATTGCATATTTCGACAGTGCGAGATTTTAGACAGCTACTCGAAGGAAATATAAAGACCGAAGGGACGATTTTGCAGGGTTAGCTTTTAAAAATAAAAATGCACAATTCGCGCTGCCTCACCCCGAGCGCGTCCTCGACGCTCGCGATTCCCCCGTGTTCCGACAAGTGCGAAATAAGTAACCTCGATAAATAGCTCGGGGACACAGAACTGCGCTAGCCGCGGCTATCGTTTATACGGCTTATATTTGAGCTCGCGTTACGAAGCTTACATTATCTTTTATTTATTGCATCGGTGATACAATATGGGCCGCGCTTCTTCCCAGCGTTTATCGAAATAATGCTTCGGCTTGCGTTCGGTTCGGTCAGCACCAGCTGTAGCGCTCATTGCCTCTAATATCAATAAATTTACAGGTGCGTTGCGCGCAAATGGCCGGGCACACTGTGCACGTACATCAGTTCAAACGAATTTAATGCGGCCCGAAACGTACGCGATGCGATACAGTCCCTCCTAATACGACGAAGATTAGCCTTCTAACAATCGCGAATTAAGTGCGCCCCATGAATCAACCCCGATATATTTCCGCTCTACTGCGCGAAGAGCGGGCGGGGAGGGAGGGGAGCGACAACGGCAAACCTTAATAATAACCGCGTAAAATTAACGCGTCATCTAAAGCATTATTTCGTTTTGCCTCCGTTTTGATGTCGATCCGAACGCATTGATATCCCTTTGAGTTGATACAATATCCATATTATTATTATTATTATTATTAATATTTACGTCATTCAGAGAACATACTGTTGTTGTCACGCTGTTTCATAACATTCATAATTTATTAAACAAGTTATGACACGCTGTATCATTGATATTTGTCGGAGAGCAACACAGCTTAAAAGCCCCGTCTGCTGATATTTTCCATTATATTTCTTCTCGTCCTTGTGTAAAATGATTTGCCTGCGTGTGTACACGCGGGGAGTGCCCATCCGACGCACCATGTCGAATTTCAGATTTCCCCGTACAAAGAACTTGCTCTCGATCCAACCCCCCCTCCTCTTTCTTGCTTATCCGAAATTTCACGAAAGGACATCCTGTAAATCCGGAGAGTCATTCGTAGCCCCCCATTATAGACACCTCGGACGGAATTGTTTCGGAGTTAAAATCGCCACGCGTTCCTGCACTCGACACTCGCACTTGTCTCGACGGTTTCGAGTCTCGGCGAAAGGAGCTCTCCTAATCAGGCCCGGGTCTGATTCCGTGTACGAACTCCCGTCTCTGTCGGCACGTTGGCCGACGTAACGGTGAACATGTCGTGGCGTTAATGTCGATACGATGACGCGTGTGTGCTACTGCACGAGCGGGCGGCCGGGACACGTGCGTCGAATGGCCGGTGAGCAGCTCGGCGCAGGCGGGCATTAATGCCCGCCGGACAAACGAGAGAGGAGAGGCAAAGGGGTTCAGAGCGGGCGAGGATGGGTAGAGTCGCGCGGGGGCCGCGGGTGCAAAGGGGTGAAAGATAGACCAGCGGACTAGGGCGCGAGCGAGAAAGAGCGAAGGGGATGCGTGGAGGGCGCGCGGGGGACGTTATTGTTATCTTAGATTTATAGTCATAACGGATGGTACTACCTCGCTAGCCAGCAACCCCGAGCGGTCTTATAATCACCCTCCTCCTCTGCCTCTTCCACCCACGTCCTCCCTCGCCTCCTCCATCCTCGACCATCCAACCCGCCCTCCCCCTCCCGGAGTCGAGCTCGCCCTCGCGTAGCTCCAGCCGCAGTTTAAGTGATTTGCGACGCGGTGGAGCCGCCATGCAGATCCTTTTGCCTGTAGCCACCCCTCCCCCCGGCCGCGCCGCCACCTCGACGACCCTCCGCAGAACGATGCCGCGGCCGGGGGGAGGGGTGGCTACAGGCAAAAGGATCTGCATGGCGGCTNCCCGTCGCTGGGCTGCCCCCAAATTATTATACATTGAGCAATAACGCGAAAGTAGTCGCCCGGTTTCGCGGGCGTCGCGTCGTCCGGATGAACGAGTTCTCGCCCGGCGCGACCACCAAGTTCCGCGGATTGCGAAGCGCCCGGCCGATCCTTGCGAGGGAAAGGGAGAGGGGAAGGGAGAAAGAGAGAGAGAGAGCCTCCCTCGTGAATTCGAACAGGATTGGATGTAACGTCCCCTTGCTCTCGCTTCGCGCGTAACTACGCCGCCGTAAATTGTCGCGCGAATCTCACCAGAATAATCTCGTATCGCTCATACGCGGATCACTCCGATCGTTGAGCCTTCCGCGCCCGCTTTGATGAATATACAACCTCCTCTGCGTTTGCGGTATGCAAATTTGTGTTTTTCGAGTACGCGCGCGCGCATCCAGCGTGTGGTAGATGTGTTTCTAGTCGCGGGGCTCGAGTTTTCCGCGACATTATACACCTCATGCCCCGAAAGAGACCCGGAGTGGAATAAGTTTTTAGTCGGGGAAATGCAAACGTGATTTGGAGAGAGAGCGTACGTTTAACCTGGGTGCATACGTAGTTTATTACTTTATGAATAGTACATTCGCTAATAAAATTCGTACATATCTCCGTTATTGAAATATCAGCAAAGTTCTCATCACACCCTCCGTCGGTATAAAAATATATTTATATGCACACATGTGTATATATATATACGTATGGACGGAATGTATAAAAAACGAACATATAAAACGCGATATTATATGAAATATTAAAATTCATATCAAACGCTTGTGCGCCCGAATATTAAAAATTAAGCTTTTAAACGAACATCATGAACAAATTCGCGGCCTCGAATCTTTTTACGATATTTTATAATTTAGTTTCGTTACCAAAAATTTGCCGTGTCAAGGGGAATATGATAAATAATCACCCGCAGAAACTCCGGCCGCGTATCTCCCCCCGACTCGACGGACGATAATGAACTCGACAACACCGATCGTTTCCGCGTTAGGAAACCATTTAGCAGTTTAAACTCTCATGGCGCGCGCGAGCCGCGGAAAGAGGAGGGAGTGTTTCACTTGGAAATTCCGATATTTCGGGACGACGAGGGCGAGCGACGCAGAGAGCTGGGGTGCAGGGCTGCGCCCCCGGAATGAACTGTTGTGACGAGCACGTAGGTCTGCGGATGGAGCCAATCAAGGAACCTCGCAGTCAGCGGGTTTAACCCGTGCCGCCGGTTGTTACCCTGACTCCGACCCTCTGCTTCGTGACTCTTCGATCTCGGGGAAAAAGCGACCACCGGAACTCAAGGACGCTCGATGTCACGCCTCGCGAGAATGCGAAGAATTAAAAGTAAACTTCGCGACGGCGCATCTCCTGAATTAGCTCCCCCGAGTTCTTAATTGTGTCCGCGAAAAAGAACGCGAGATCGAATAATACTTCGTGCTTTATCGTCAAAAGTAAAGCGGATTTTACGCCCTCCTCTCTCTTTCTTTCTCCATTTTAATGAATACGATTCAGTTTCGATCGCGCAGCGCGAGTGCTCAAAAACATGGGATACACTTGCGCACTCTTCGGCCGCTCACCAATACATCGAAATTGATCGTTCGTCGAGCGGCGCGGATAATCCGAAAGAAATCGCGCCGGAGGTAGAATGTCGATCAAATTTCCTCCCCTCGGAATGTCCAGTGGCTCGACAAAGGAACCTCCAGTTCGGAAGAAACGGGCGCAAGCAGAAATGGTAGAACGACTTTTCCCCCCTCTCTCCGCGTCCCACCCCCTTTTCACAACCCACTCCCTCTCTCTTTCTCTCGGGGGGAAAGAAAGCAACCGCGAACGCGCGCGTTCCTTAGGAACAGCAAAGAAAATCGCAGTAGCAACCCGGGGAACGAAGGAGGAGCGGGCGGGGGAGAGAGGCTTGGGTCTGGGGGGTGCTTGGACCGAGACGCGACGACCCGGTTAGGACGATAAGGGATCCCGTGGAGCTTGATGGAATTCCATAGATCCACGTCGGCGTCGAGACAGAGTCGGCTAAGCAGCCATTTAAATGCAACCGATGTGTCTCGGGGAGCTATTACATCTGATGGACGGTTATTGACGCGCACTGGCTTATACCGAGCAGCAGCAGCGGCAGCGCCACCCCGTCCCTCTCGATCCCCCGGCCACCCCTAGTATCTAGGCGAACCGCGCGCTCGTGAGAGAGGGGGGTGGGGGAGAGAGGGTAAGAGAGAGAGAGAGAGGGAGAGATGAAGAGAAGGAACGAACGAACGGAAAGAGGGAGGGAGCGAGAGAGACGGACAGAGAAAGGGGGCACCAACCAACCAACCCCCACGGGGGCTGAGTTCAGCTCACCGTGCAAGCGACCGGCCGTCAGTGTATGCGTCCGCTTTGTGGCGGGCGGCGGGGGTGGAAACGGGGCCGTGGATGGCGAACGTGGGCCGCGACACATCGTCAACTGTCCGATGGAAACTGTTGTTGCGCGAGGGCGCACGCCAGTCTCCAGGAATACGAACGATCGAATTATCATCCGCGCCTTGCGATCTTGGAAGGAAGCTCGCTTCGCCGTGATCTCACGCTCTCCGGGCGAAGAAGCCGACCTACTCGTGCTGCTTTCCGACTCGCCAACCCGTCGAGACGCGTTCGAGCCGCTGATCGGCTGATCGGGGATACCTCGTTATTACCGAACGATCGTTGGCTCTGCTCTGCGATTTTACCACCACCCGCTTCGAATGTTTGACAAACTTTAAATCTTCTTTCAAACATAGCCATCCTAAAGAACGTTATTTTATTGAGCGCACAATAATATGATATTACATGAAAAAAAGGGTAAAATTACAGTCAACGCGTATAATATTACGTTATTTAAGTTGGATAAAAATATATCGAATTTTCGCGATTTTCGCGCTGCGTTTTATAAATCACACCTTTTTCGGGGCTATTTTTATAGCTAGGTAAAAAAAAAACGTGTCATTGGACGCGCACGCGCTGCGAATTAAATATCGCGGAGATGAATGCGATTCTTTTCACGGCGATTAAATATATCGAAGGCTAGGTAATACGCGAACGAAAAGCTGTCACTTGACGCGTGGTTCGATCAAAGAATACAAACTGCCATATTATCAGCTATACTCGGGCACCCTTCAACACCCTACAAAAGAAAGGGGCTGCCTTCCTTTCGAAATCTATCCCGTTCGGAACTTTGAAAAGGGCTGCTTTGCCATATCTGAATTTTCGAGACGCCGTTAAATCTAAAGTCGATAGAACGAACGTGAGATTTTCGACAAATTATTTCACTTTTCGATCGTGCCGCGCGGGATCAGACATGCCCGGATTCAAGTTTAATCGCGCAAGTTATTCGAGCGTCTCCGCCGCCGAGTTAATCGAAGCTTCGCGATTTCGCAGCGCGCCTGGCGATATTCCCGTGTCCTGATTATAAGTTGCTTGTCAAATCCTTCCTGCTACTTCTCGGCGAAGATAAGGTCCCACTGAAATCTTTTCTGGCCATACGACATCGCGGTGAATCGTTGTCGCAACTGTTACGAAATCGCAATCGCCCGATGTCGAGAAGACCCGAGGTTGGCCAGGGAATACGAATGATCGAATTACCAGACCGAGACACACATCTCATGAAAAGGCAAGGAAAATCCTCTGCATCGCCCTGTCCGGGATCGCCTAAATGAAAGTTCAATATTTCACTCGCGCTTCATACCGCGCAGTCGTGCGGGAATCTCTTTCGTCAGACTAATTACGCGCAATAATCGGCGAGATTCACCGTCCGTCTTCCTCCGATTCGGCCTTGCATTTTTCAACACGTCTAGGAAAGCGGGGAAAATAGGAGGGTCAGAAAACGAGTCGGGAAACGAGAACGAAGCACGTCGCGTTTAATTAAAAGACGGCCTCAGCATTAAACAGATATTAAACCGTTTCCGCTCTGAGAGCGCTAACGGTCGCGTATGCAAAGAAAGGGCATAAATCGAACGCTCATACGTACGTGTACGCCTTGCCGATTTGTCGGCGAGACTGTAAACTCGAGCGGACGTCGTGCTCGCGGAAGAACCGGCCACGTTACGTACGGCCCTGTTTACCCCGACTTTGCGAATTTATGTCTCGTTACGGAACGTCATTCCCAGCAGAAACGATAAAATAAATTCGAAGAAGAGATCCTTGCAGATTGCCGCTCGTGCGTCCACGGAGTTCGCCGAAGTCCCTCGCAAATCTGCCGAGTGTACCTCGCGCATTCGAGTCGCTCGCTCCGCGAAGGAAGGAAGAGAGGAAAAGGGGATGGGAGGTGAACGAGCGAGAGAGAGAGAGAGAGAGAGAG
Organism: Dinoponera quadriceps; assembly: GCF_001313825.1. Classification (NCBI taxonomy): domain Eukaryota; kingdom Metazoa; phylum Arthropoda; class Insecta; order Hymenoptera; family Formicidae; genus Dinoponera; species Dinoponera quadriceps. The sequence continues at coordinate 706,419 of NW_014556445.1, forward strand.
AGCAGAGAGAACGACTGGAAGGAGAGAGAATTTATTTGAATATCTTGGGTAATCTCAGTACGAAGCATGCACTCCCGGAATGATATCTAGTCCTGATGCAACGAAGATGCAGCGAGTACGGCAAGGGCGAAGAGAGGGAGAGGACTCTCTTTATATTTATTAGAAATTAGCCTGGTGCTCGTTCTCTCTCTCTCTCTTTCTCCTTCCCTCTCTCTTTCTCCCTATCTCTCATTTCCTCTCCTTCTCCCTCTTTCCCACATTCATTGCAGTTGCATGTATCCCGACGCGCGTTGCGCTTATGCTTTGGTTTACCGGTGGACGTGTACGACGCGGGGATATGTTTCGGAGGATCTTTACTGCGCGACGTCGGCGCAAAGAGAACACGACGAGGAGCCCTTTGCTTCCTTTTGTACGACATCGCGGTAACCGCGGCATGAGGACACCCCGAATCGTTAAGAAGCGCGTAAGCGGCCTCGAAATCGGCAAATCGTCGGACGATTCTCGCATTAATCCGTATTATTAGGCAGTAGTCAGATTTGATTACGAGGAACGAACGCGGTAGGGACGCTCAAGCGCCGGCTTTTAGCCGCAATTTGCCCTTAATCGCGATCTCTTCCAACATCTGCATTGGCGAGAGCCGCGCGAATTATCTTGCCCGAAATGAAATAACAATTGCGAGTCCCGAAACATCGCGAGTCTCTCGTGAGATAAATTGAAACGCGTGGAGGTGAGGTGCACAAAAGTATTAGACAAGTAACATAGTTCCATTTACGAGTGCCGTTATATAGATACGTCTGTTAGACAAAAAGATACATCTGTAAATAGTCTATATGCCAGATCGACTGAAATTTTTGTCACAACGATAAAAATAAATGTAGTCTCACGAAGTCGCCAAGAGGATAATTCCCGGCCGAAGAAGATTCGTGCGGGGCGTCGACCGCAGTTTTCATCGGCACCGGAAGAAACTTCGGAGGCGATGTCCTCTTTCGGAGGGTAGGGGGAGGGGCCCTCTTCGATCGGGAAATCCCCGAAGGACGTAGCGGCAGGACTCTTAATCCTGATACTCGCGACGGGGAGCGACGCAGCGGGTGAGGGCAACCGCGGGGGTGGTTCTCTCGCCGGTGTGGCGTAGGAAAGCGCGATATTATCGTCGCAGAAATATTACTCAGAAAATTGCCGGCGTGACTCCGTCCAGCCTCGTTAATTACCGCGAATTACCCATAATTATAAGGACTGTAAAAGTTTTTACTATCGTCGTGGGGCGAACCGCGAGGGGCCGTGATGCAGAGCCTCAGTGGGCCCACCTTGTCTGCGAATTCGCCGAGGTGTATCCTCCTGGTTCTCCGTCCTCCCTCCTCCTCGTCCTTAAGGCGCGCCCACCTTTCCCCCAAACGCCGGTATGAAACCCACCTAATGAGACACTTCGCTAATAAAAGTTTCCCGTCCTCCCGATGGCCCACCGAGAGCGCGCAACCCATCTGATCCGAGATCTTCGCGGTTCCAGAGCCGTGAGATATTTCGGCGACAAAAGCTCCTTGCGCTGCCATTTTCCCTCCATTACATCGTATCGCTGTTAACCATTCGCACACAACGATTGGATTTTACACGAGATACTTGGACTCAAACTGTACTCCCCCGCGAGAGAGTCGTCATCTGGTTGTTGCGTCTCTCCGCGAGTTACGATGACGTTTAACGCTGGGCATCAACGTTCTTCTTAACGGGTAGCGTGCTAAATGCACGAGGAGGACTGTTAGTCACGCACCTGCGCAGCGTGAACGACAAATGACTGCGATAAGGAGCGTGTTATTACGAGCGAACAGACTAGACGAGATCTCATCGTGCTAGAAGCAGCGCGGGGCGTGTAATCGCCACTCCTGTCGCTCAAGTTTAGAACTGATACGTACAGATCACATCACCGTTACAATGGACCTTAACACCCATCAGTCAATACGAATGCACTCGTTCGTCCTTGATAAACGGACGTGCACGCTTTATGGGCCACCTGTTGCACGTACGCGCGTCTCCTCGTCGAACTTTTAGACTTGCATCCGGATGAAAGAAAGGGCGCATCGGCTAGCGCCGGTTAAATCACTCGCAGAAAGATGAACCTTTTTATTTAGAGGAGAGAATAATCTCCAGCCGGCAGGATCACGCGAGGACGTCGATGCTTCTCGGCTCTCCCCGTCAAGACTCTCGCGAGAATTGGACGGTGCAAACTTAGGAAAAAACTTAACGGTCGACGCGACAAATAATTTCTAAGTCGTCCTCGCCCTTGCATGCACGTGTATTTATGCAACCACCGTCTTAATTACGTTTAATTACGCGCGCTACGGGAAGCACGCTCGGAAAAAGAGCGACACGGCAAATATCACGGTTATCGTCTCGTGGTTGCCGTCGTTGTCGTCGTCGGCGGCGACGACGACGGCGGCGACGGTACCGTGCAGCAGCACCCGTGGAAACACCTTTATCTGGTGGTCGAAACGGCCGTTTCCGGTATCAGGGAGCGACGAAACTCACGGTCCGAACTCACCGGGGCACTCCGGCCGCCACAAATCACTGGCAATCTTGATTTACTTGTGTTTGCCCATTGGCTCGGTATCACTTCTGCAGTAGTAAGTGTAATATACTCGGTTCGAGAGAGAAAGAGGGAGAGAGGGGGGGGGGGGGAA
>NW_014556445.1:709125-721876 GCF_001313825.1 Dinoponera quadriceps
GGGGGGGGGGGGGGAAAGCGCGCGCGCACCGGGCGCCTAAGCAACCCTACAAGCACCCCCGGTTTACCATTAGGAAGCGCGAGATTAGGTACTCCCTGGCGCTGTTGGAGTACCGATACTATCGCGCACACGTACACACGCCCCGCGTTCGCGCTCCTACACATGCACAAGGTCGAACCCGCGCGCTGTCCTCGCGCACTCCACGCAGACTTCAGGAAATCCCGAATAAAGCCCGCCCCGCCCGTACACCCCGATACCCACGCTCGGGATCTCTGAGGGACAGGATTCGAAGTTTCCGCTGTTATGACTCCATGGAAGCGTTCCCGTGGACGGTGTCGAGATGCGGACGACGTCACCTCGCGGACGCTTGTTTTTCGTCGCGTGTATGCCTTCGGTCCCGTTTCGAACCTGTCGATCGTCGCACTCGTCGTTGATTGTTTCGACGGCGAGTGATCGAATAATAAAAAAGCTGAGAACAATGTGACCGGTATAATTGCACTAACTGTCAAGCACAGAGCGAGCGTAAATTATATAATCAGATAAGGGCGGTTTTTGAGCGCGAGATTTCCCGTGGCGGGAACACGCGGACAGGTCTGTTAACGTAATTGTATCGTACACGGAGAGCAAAGATTCTTATAACCGAATTTAGTTCATAAGGATCAGAAATTCTACTTCTTCCGGAGGTCTTTGGTTTGCTTATTATCACGTTAATTCAACCAACCTTTTTCTCCGTGCAGACTGTCGGATTTTTCTGGCAGTATTGAGAGACCTGCCTAATTATTGCTGCTTTATTTATTGAAAAAAATATTTTCGTATAACTTTATTCAACTATCTAAATAATAAATGTTGATTATAAGCGAATTTAAGAGAAAACATACACACAAGAGAATCATATCACAAATACGGAGATATTATTTATTTTTTATTTTTCTCATTAATACTTCATTTATACGTCAGTCGAGTTGATAGATGTGCACACATAATAAAAAGTAACATATAAATATTTAAAAATATGTGCATACATGTGCACGTATTGCGGATATTACTATAAATCGTAAATTTCCTATGGCTACATTTGCAAAAAAAATGATCAATAATTCTGAAATTTTTGTACAATGTCTCTATGCTCCCTAATATCACAGTAGTTTTTCATTAAAATCCTAAATGTCGTTTACATGAAATTAAAAATAGAAGATTAAAAATATTACATCAACCTCAAGAATACATTTGTACACGGAGAAAAATATTTTACTGTCACAGCAAATTGTTAGTTACTATTAGGAGACAGCAAAAAAAAATGGTTTGGACGGCAAAAGATTTGTTAGCAGTATTAATTGCTTTTGCTAGATATATGGATAGCAAAATAATTTAGTTATGCCAGTTAAATTTTATTACTGTCGCAATGACGTTTCGCTTTAACAGCAAAATTATCTTTCCCGTGTAACAAATCTTTTTTGCTGTCCCCATAGTGACTAACAATTAGCTGTGTCAGCAAAATATGTTTCTCCGTGTATAAAAAGTGTCATCCTTAGTTGCAAATATTTCAGCTACGACTGATCAATCGTTTTCTAATTGCGCCAGTAATTAGATCATATTTAAACCTATGTAGGGTTTCAACGAATTCTGATAGAAAAAGCTCACGTTACAACCACCTTAACTACGCACCTGCGAGGACGACAAATGGCCGCGCTAAGGAACACATTATTACAAGCCAACTTGACGGGGTTTCATCGTGCGAGGAGCAGCGCGGGGCGAGCGATCGCCAATCTGTTGTTCAAAGCAACCGGACGTCATAAATGTCTTTGCCGGAGAGTTAGATGCTCATCGGCGCAGCCCAGAGTCCAAGCACTCGCAACGGCGACGCGTATTTCGCTTTTTCGTTTCCGCATCGCGTATTTCTCCCGCGCATTTCAGGTAAATAAGATTTACACAGATTATTAACCGAACATATTACATTGCGGTTCGTTACCACCCGCCACTCCCCGTATAATCTTCCATTATACCTGAAACTGTATTAATTTTAATCGGCAATCATTTCATTATTAGCGCGCCCACGTTAATGTTTCTTATAAGCCGATTATCGTGCAAATCTCTCATAAGTTAATTTATTAACTACGTCAACCATACGGACGATACGTCCAACAATATGCGCGCACACGGCTCGTTCCGCGCGAGAGTACCCGCGGGGTCGAAAGCACCGAGACGAGAGAGAGAGAGCGCGCGAACGGAGCCGACTTGGAAAAAGTCCCGAGAGGTCCGTTCAATGGAGAAACATATCGTGCGAAGCGCACGAGGTAGCGGGAATTGATCCGCGAGCCCGATAATCCGGGATAGTTAACGCGAGAGCGCGCGGACAACGCGAACTTTCGCAACTGCGTGACCTCTCCATCGCGCATCGGCGAAAGCACCGCTGAACAAATATGGAGTGACCGCCGTTACCGGCGGATGGAGGCGCGGTTTTAACACGGCTCGTGCATTTCCCTAATGATTTACAAGCATTATTGGGTATTAATTTCAATCTACGCGCGCGCGAGGGATAGAATGGCGCGTGACGCGGCTCGACGCGGACAGAGAGGGAAAGAGGACAACGGCGCGCGCGGGTGTCCGACGGGACGGGGAGGGGGAGAGAGGGAACGGCGAGGGGGTCCGCCGGGGGAGGACAGGTCGACGCCGCACGTCGCGGGCTACAAATCAACCGTTCTGAACAAATTATGAATGATATATTCGTTGCGCTCGCTTGATATATGCATATCTCCCGTCGGTGCCTCCAAGCCGCGGTCGCGGCACTGCAGCTTCGGAAAATCCGCGACCGTACTTTGCATACAAACGCGGCGAGCATTAAAAAAGCATACCTCCAAATAAGCGCCTCCACGCTTACGCGAGAGCGATCCGTCGCGATGAATCGCGAAAATCAGCGGCGCCCGATCGCCGATACACCATACATCGACCGGCCGGACGTTTAGTTCGGCTCGCGGTTCCGTCGCGCTTCACAGCGTCGTTATTCTTTCATCGCTCTCTTTCGCAGATTCGCCGCGTATTGTTTCACCGAAGAAGAGGACCGCGAACTGAAAAGTGCGCTTGATTTATATCGCCCCACCGGGCGTATGGAAAAAAAAATGTTTGCTTTTCGCGCAAAATGGACACGAGAGGGAAAGGGAGAGAGAGAGAGAGAGAGAGAGAGAGTGATTTTTTGAAAGTCATGTTTATCGAAACATTCTCGATGTACGATCGATACATCTATATGTCATGTTATTCTGCAATTCCTTCAGTTTTATAAAATATGTTGGCACATTTAACATCTTTTTAAGTACACCAAACTTAATATTCTTGTATATGTGTTTTTTTGGGGGGGAAAGTAAAAATACTTTCTTAGGGGATAATTTTTTTTCATGTAGAGTGGCGTCTTATTAAAAATCACAGTGTTCTTTATAAGAGTGATGTAGAACTCGTTACAAAAGTCTTAGTTCCATTCAGACCGTGTGATGAATTAAAAATGCTTACGCTTTGCGCGCAATCCCCTCTCTTTCTCCTTTCCTCGATATGAGCATTCGTATCTAACTTTTCGAGGAACCGACAGGATCCTCAAGTATCCCCGGATACAGTACAAATTACGACTTCAGTAATGACGCTTAGAATAGCAACATAACTCATATTTAGGCCAGAAATCACCGTGTCGAAACACGAATTTAAGACATTATTCACGACCACTGCACGAGTGAGAGAAAGAGGGCGGGAAGGGAGAGAGAGAGAGAGAGGGAGAGAGAGAGAGAAATTTATAATCCCCTTTAAATGCCTCGCTGGAGGCGGGCTTTCAAGAATTATGTTAAGTGCTTTGACGCATTGTCCCCGTTGGTACAGAATTACTAGGCTTTTATACGCGTACGGCTTTATAACGCGACTGTTACAGCATTAAAATGTTTATTTACGCTAGCGTAGCTTACATAGCCACGTTAATGGGTTTGCGCATTTCCAAATCACATCGCCATATCCGCGGCCCCGATGTGTTTTTCTGTATTCGGAAACATTACGAGACCGACAAAGTGGAAATGTTCGGGGTAGCGCCGCCGGCGGCGTATACCGCGCCGAATTTGTACATAACGCGCGCAATAACTTGCCGCTATAAAAGCCATCGACAAATCAAATTTTGACGTGATTCACTGGCCGGCATAAATTCCGGGATCCAACCAGGAGAGACGGCGGTGACACGGACATGTGTTCGTCCTCTCGTTCCCTCTTTCTCGCCCTCTCTGTTTTCCTCTGTCTTTCTCTCTCCCTCACGCTCCCTCTCTTTCTCCCTGTGTACCTCTCTTTCTCTTTCGCTCCGCCGCCCTCCCGTTTTTTCTCCGTCGCACTCGTGACGCACGGCTATTTATCGTTTTATACACCCGACGGGCAAGTTTTGCTGCCATTGCACGCGCGCACTGTCCGCGATTATCTCGTCCGCGCGTCGATGCGGACTTTTTTCTTCGCTAATTAGGACGAATGCGGGCTCGCGTTTCCATCAGTCGTTTATTTCTCTCTTTCTCTTTCTCTCTCTCTCTCTCTCTCATTCTCTCATTCTCCCATTCCCTCTTTCGCTCGCGCTATCCGTTGCCCTCTGCATCTCTGATAATTAAAAACCGACGACTTGTGAAGGTAAGGAGCTCCTTAGCAATCGTCGTGCCTTCAGGTGCGCCTCGTTCTTCCACTCGCTCCTCCGTGCTTGCACCCGCGGCGAAATTTGCAATTCGAGATACCGAGCGCGCGAGAAGCAAGACGGAGCCAGTCTTAAGTCGCGACGCGAGCACAAAGGCGGGCCCGCGTTATGTCTTTGAGCACTTTGTCCGAGGGAGTAATGAAGGCGGCAGAAATATTTTGTCCGATGTGCGGAACAATTCAGAAATACTCGCCCCCGTCTCGCCGCGCAATTTCGCCCCGACGTTATATTCGCTACGTGGCTTGAAAACGAATCGGTTATGTATTAACAGGGCGATTCGCGTTGTAACGGAATGTCTCCGCGTCGCTGCTTACGAGTGCGGTTAAATTGCACTTGGTAGGGAGATATTTTTGTAGAACGGACATTTACGTCGATGCGTGTCCCAAGGTGGCGTCAAACGACGTCTTAATGACGTCTCATTAAAACGTCATTTGGCGTCCTTGCTACCTGGGATGTCCGTTCGCTTTGCCCTCTGGAATTCCGTCCCGAGGAATTAGTCTTGAAATGTTCGCGTTACCCCTAGAAATAGAGCGAAATAGAGCGGGGGAAAAATCGCGATAAAAATAACGACACGGTGTCGCGCGTCACATCTTCGAGCGCATAAAATATCAGCAATCTTTCCGCGCATCTGGAGGGAGCTTAATTTAGTTAGAGCGCAAAGCTCTATCGTTTACGCGAAACAATGGGTCCGCGATAAATTGTTTGTTAACCGGCGATCCTGGAAAATGCATAGTGCCGATCTATCAAAAGTCCGACATCGTTACGCGGCGATGTTAACAATTTACACACGGTTAGTGCATCCACATCCTTTTGTCACCGAACGCCGCGGCCATGTTTTACAACAGAGCCTGCCATTTCCGGGCAAAACCGCTACGGCATCCGCGCCCGATGAAAAATTCAAACCGACGCGCCGATTGTGCATCAATTATTAGCCGAATATCAAAAACCTCAGGTCGGCGCTGCGGGTTTGTAAACAAGATATTGCTTTTCCCGGAGTCCGCGGAAATCCCCTGACACCCCCACACCCGCCGCCGACTCCCTCTCCCCTTGCCGCTCTCTGAGCCCTCTCTGCCGCGCGGGGGTTGAAGTTGCCTCTCCAATTGCCGTTAAGGGTCCGTCGTTACCCGTGGCGTCTTTAACGGCAACGACTTTGCGCCATTCGATCTTCGCGTTCCTCGCGCGAGCCCGCCTCGAAACGACTCGCATACATCCTCACGGAGGCGCCCTAGCGGGTCCACGAAACCACGTAACGTTCCAACCCTCCTTCTTTCTGCGTTCCCCCTCTTTCTCTCTCCCTCTCTCTCTCGTTCCCTCTTTCTTGCGGCAACAACGGGATTGAACGGGTTGAGAGACGTTGCGGCCGCGAAGGAGATATGCACGCCGGCGACCCACATTCGCCCCCGTTCTCGTATACAATCGATTCTTCTTTCGACGCCGTACCGCGACCGTCTCCTCTCCTTTGGACGCCGTAGGAAACCGAGCGAAATTTATCGCCGACCCCGCGATCGTTCTAATGCGGCAGACGGAGAACCGGCCGTAAGTCGGCGGGAGTGGCTTCTGCACCCAGCTGATCGCGCTCGTAGACACGGAAGCGACAGTTAGCTCTTGAAGACAACTGTACATCTCCGTATCAATGAAATATTCGCGAGGAAAGTTAATCTCGTTAAATAAATTCCTTCTTATTTGTAAAGTTCCTTTTCCTCGAAGTTACGAGCCTTCCTTAGTTTGAAGCGTTTGATAACGTACAATTTGATAATGTACAGTGCACGGTCGATACAATTGAGCGTTACTCATCAGACGTTCGATATACACAGAGGAGATGGTTTCTTTGAATTTAATCTACGTGTTTGTTTAATATGAACGATATAATTTAACGTCAAATATCATTTTGTTTGAATGAAAATATTGTCGTTTCATTCAAGTAAACCATATGGTTTGATAGAAAAGAAAAAAAAACAGTATTTTTTGCAGGAAATAATGTCTGGTTTTTCTAATAAGAACAGAATTGATTTCATTGCATATTAAATATTATTCCACCGCAACGAAGAAGCTTTTTAATATTTTTCTAACGCAGTGTTACTTCTTTCGAATCATTTATTATTTGTCACAACCATTTGTAATGTTTGGGTGAAAATATAAGAGAAGTACATGTTATTCGACGTAAAGATATTTATTGTTTGACAAATCAAACAGACGAATTTGTTTCGATGAAAGAAATTTGATCGAACTCCGGGGAATCTTTTCCTCCTTGTAGTGCCGACTCGGGAGAAAAGAAGAATCCGGGGCGTTCGCCCCTCTCCGAGTGACATTATTCGTCCTAATTCCGCGATAATTAATAATCAATTGCGCGAGGGGGTAAGTTCGGGAGGCCATGCAAGGAGCCGCCGGCCCTGGGAAGATACGGGAGTTCCCGAATTGCTCCGCACAACGGCGGCGACGGCGTTACGCCGCATTATTTACGACGGTGCAGGCCGCGTGACCAAAATTCCATCAGTTATCCGGGGAACAAGTCCGTGGCGGCCATTCTCGCGGCTATAATTTTCACTCTTCGCCGTTCGGCGACGGCGGCGACGGGCATTTAAAGTCGCTCGTGGAGAAAGAAACTCCTCTGCGAGCCGCGGAGAGAAACGACGCGCACGTATCCCACCCTGCGATCCCCCGTACGAACTTATTCCGCGGCATCGACGATCCCGCGGGCTATATAGGAATGCACGAGCGCGACGAGCCGCACCGAGACGAGGGTGAGGCGTTTGATTCCGAGCTGCCGAGTTTACGAGCCGACCGTGACGTAGCGGTGCAAACTGCGCCGCCACCCGAACGCACGTATACACGCGACCTCGGTCTTGGCGCGCTGTCGCTCTCTCTCGCGAGGGAAGCGCGTACGTGCGGCCGGAGAGGAGACGGCTGATACACGCGCACACATTCGATAACCGCGCGTCCGTACGCGCGAGGGAGCACACGCCCGCGATTATAACGTCACATACCGGTTATAAGGTATACAAGCCGACGCCCGGAGGCTGGCTGCTAGGTAGCGACGGAGGTGGAAGCGCGCGTCGGGCGCCGGGGGGCAGCGAAGGAAAGAGAAGGTAGAGAAGAAGGAGGAGGTGGTGGAAGCGGAGGTCGACTCGCAAACGTGGAGGGAGGACGGAATGTTCGGATTATCACGAGAACCCCGTGGAATCCGTGGCACCGCGGGGACGGAAAACGGGGCCGGCAGATAAGAACCATAGCCGGTGTGTCACGTACCGCTTTGAGTGTGATGGTCGTCGTTCTCCTCCCATCCTCCTCCTCCTCTCTACCCTGTTTCCCGCCTCCTCTGCGTGCCCGTGCCTTGCCCTTACCCGTTCCCACCCTCCCTCGCTCGTCTCGATCTCTACCGAGCTTCCTCTCTCTCGCGCGCGCAATATACAAACCCCATCGCCGACGATCTGATCCGCGCGAACTTGAAGACTCCCGTTAAATATCCGCCCTCGCATGAGAGTTCGATTTTCGAGCCGCACGGGTAGTCCTTCCCCGACGACAACGTCTGGTATGCGTTTGATGTTCCTTGATGTGGACATCCCGACTCGCGTATTCCATGGATGTCGCAATTTTGAAGTCCGGCTCCCCTACTCGAGATCCGATATTATCGAGCGCTCGAGACCCGACGGAGGAGCGTCCCCGAGCGTTTTTTCTATTGTTCTTGCGGATACCGGAGACTTAGACGTCTCCTGTTGCCGAGAGATCCCGCGGTCTCTTCGTCCCGACAGCTCTTTCATTCGAAAATTCCGTTTCCACTCCTCTTGAAATTCTGAGCGGAGTCAGCGACGCGGAAATCGTTCCTTTGGATTGCGCGGCTTAGCGAGTGGTAAGGTCCCCGAAGAATTGTTGAGGAAAATCCCGCGTTGTATCTGGAAATGTACCATTGTTTGCAATCAGTTTCTATATCTCGGGAACATTTACACCGAAAGTTTCTGTTAAGTACCCATCTGCCCCAACCGTTCCTCGCAAACTTCTTTTCATGAGATGTCGCGATACACGTCGCACCGCGCCCTCATCCTCGCAAGTCTCTTCTGCTCAAAGGCAACCCGATGCTATCACGCGCGAGTGGAATGAGCCGATGAATATTTCAAATCGAGCGGGATTGACTTCGGTTGACGGGTAAACCAATCGAGCCGTCGTTAAGCCTAATGTACACGTCCGCTGAAACACTTCCCATATTATACAATTTTCATTCTCACTCGATATCGGGCCGATTTGCACAGCACGAAAATTCACGTCGCCGATGAGGACGATTGTATCGAGCGCGTCCGAGAGGATCCCATTTTTTACACAAGCCGGGCGACGCGGCGAAGTTATTAAAGATCAGGCGGGAGATGGAAGTAAGATATTCTTTCGGGATGGATGACATTAGAAACTGGGTTAAAAAGCCACGACCCCGTGACTAGAGCATCCGCCGTCGTAACTCAGCTTCGTTAACTCGGAACACCGTGGAAGGAGCGAGGAAGCGCGCAAGGGTTATGGCACTCGAGATAGCAAGGCAAAGCGTAGGTGGAACGGGGAAAGCAATCAGAACTTGGGCCATTGCTAGATATTACGTAGACGTGAGAGATGTCTCCTCAATCATATTAATTGCCGAGATAACCGCTGCTTCGACGGCGCCCACCGCTCTTAGCCCTCCCTCCCCTCCCCCCTTAGCTGCCTCCGCCTCGTCCTCCCTACCAACGTCTCGAGACACACACGCGAGATTTTCTCATATGCATTTTCACGCCGGGCCCCGTAACAAATGTACTCAATTTGGATCACGGACTTTTATCGCGGCTGTTTAATCTGAGATCGTATCCCACGAGAGCGATTATCCAAGAGTGACGTACGGCGAAAGAGGGAGGGAGAAGGGAGACGCGATAGGAAATACATACGCCACGGTATTTTGTGGAAATACAACGGCGGTAATTTTTCAGGCAAACTATGATGCAAAATTGAAGACGATCGAAAATTTAGAGGTCCTCCTCGGGAAAAATTCAGGAAGAATAAATCTTCCAGCGGAAAGCTTCTTCCCTGGGAGGGGGGAAAAAAATAGCTTCGCCAAGTAACGAGGCGTTCTTCAATATTCAAAGTTTTCGTGCCGGAAGAGGAATCACTGACGTATGCAACAGGTATTGCTTTCCTCTTTTGCGCCTCGATAACGACTGCTGACTCTTCACGGCGAGTCTGAGTGCCATCATCGCGAAAGATCCGCGATCTCGCCGGTTTCACCGCTGGCTTTCAGCCTCCTCTTCAAAATTCGCGGTGCTTCAACGCTCGAGATTTTTCCGCAACGCCGAAACGATGAGCACTTTCTCAGAAATTAGTCTCTCGCGAGCGATAAGAGCGATAAGTCGTGCCGATTACGCGTTTCCGAGGAAAGCGAAACGTCATGAAAAAAGAAAATTCTCCGTCACGAGCGTCGAAATTTTTTTCAATTTCCCACGAGACGACGCGAAAAATCAGTTTCAAACTCTAAAAGGGGACACTCTTCGGCACGTTGGGATAGCGTTTAAACGCATCGGTCAGCATTCGCGTGCGCCCGTCGCATCGCGTGTGCGATCTGTGAAAAACGTCGTTACGCTAAACTGATTGCACATTTTTAATTAGTTCCGTCGTACCCTCGCGTATCTAAACTGGAGGGAAGACCTATCTTATAAACGACGATAGTAAATTTCAACGATTAGCATATACGCGCTCGCGGAAGTGTACGCTGCACGCTCCTTCGCGTACTTACGGCCGTTCGTAGCATGGAAATGTTGCTACGTGGCTGGCAGACAGCGACTCAGCGTATATAAAACAAACCAACCGACTCTTCTCAGGACAGACGAGTTTGCCCTGAGCAGCCCTGATTCAGCTCGACGTGGCGTAGCCTTATGTCAACAGATACCACGGTTCCGCTAATCACTCACCAAAGTAAATGCACACTCGGAAAGTTTCGCTTTTCTCAACTCCGCGATACGTGACGCTAAGTATCGTTGTCTCCCGACTATGACGCGGCGATACGTCTTAACGAGCGCGCCAATTACGAGCGCGCCAGATTAGTTACGTCGATACTTCCGTCGAAGCGGCGCGCGCGCTCGATCGAATCCCACGGCATCGATGATTTCATTTTGTCCCCTCGCAGTTCAACTATTTCGCAACGCTTGCATAAAGGTGCGTATATATACTTAGCGAATACGAACATTCGGAAAATACGCACGTCTTAAGGGGATGCTGTAACCGTTGACGAACTCGATAACGTAGAGGCGAAATGTCATATTTCATAAACATTGACACGATCACGCTACTCTGTTTGCATTTCTAATATATATATATATATAGGTCTCACGTAAATGTCAGTGTGATATGTAAAAAAAAAAAACGAATGTGCGCTATTCCGTTTTACCATCTAATGAAAAATCGAATCAAGATGTATAAATTTTGGGGGGAAATTTTTCGTATCTTTTTAGGTTTTTATATGCAATTGTAAAAGCACAAAATATCTCTCGAAATTTTCCTTATTACAGCAAGCACATACTCGATATATACAAGTTGTAACATTTTTGTTTTAGGTAAATGCTTACTCGATACGTCGACTTTCAATCTTGAAATTTTCAATCGTTTCCGTCAACATATTGGACAATTTTCCAATTCATTTTCGCATGCGCTTCCACTGTATAGGAGCATTTGCAAATCTGTACAACCGGTAATACCGTAAACTTTGCAGAAAAAGTCGGTATTCTGTCGGTAATGTTTTCAAATATAGCATCCCCTTAACGATTTCGAACAGAACATTCGTGCGGATACACTTTCAGAACGAATAACAAGCGAGCAGCGTTGTTACGAACGTTCGGGAATACGCTTTAACGAATCCGAACGGAACGGTTTGACTCGTGTCCAATTTGCTCTCGAGGCGGTAGGATAAAGGAAATTCGCGAACATTCGGTTAGTTTCTGCCTGTAATTTGTCTGTACTTTTAAATCCAAAAATATACCAATCAGAGTTCATTGAGCGCTCAGTGACAGTAGCCTTCGCTGTTACACATGTGGTAGGCCGTCTCTCATTAGCAATGGAGGCTCCCACGTGCTCAGTGAGCCTTTAGATTTAACTGGTATGCACTTTTGGAATCGAAAAATACGAACAGATCACAGCTGAAATGAGACGAATGAATAACGAGCGTGAAGGCGAACCCATTCGCTTTGGATATACGTTCGCTGTTCGTTCTCTAGGTATGTACGCGGCTTAAGGCGTCGTTGGCTGTCTCTCCTCAGAGGAGAGAAGCCTCGACCGCTTCGCCGACGGGAGTCGCATCGGACGAGCGCAAATCGCAACCGAAGAGAGACACCGTGGCTCACGGTAACACTCTGTGTAAAAACAATTAAACGCGAAACGCGACGCTAATCTGGCTTCGAATTCGTTAACAGGGCCAACAACGTTAATTCTTCCCTGCCTGCGTCACATATTTCTCCCGGTGAAAAAAAAAAAGGGAGAAAAAGAGAGAAATAAAAAGTGGACGGTGGACAGGGTGGAAGAGTCCTCTTGTTCGACGTTATCCGCGAACAGTGCGCGGACATAGATATCGACCGGCGCGTGTTGCCATCGTTCCCCATAAAATACAAGATCGAAATCATGCCGCACGCGGCGGTGAAGGCGGTGGTACTGCAGTAATGCCGGAAAATATCCGCGTTTTATTAGGTCGATCGGCCGGGGATAATCGGCGACAATCAAGTTTCACGGCGGTGATTGGCCGCGCATAGTCCGATGCCAAATGCAGCTGCATATGCATGACGCAATCTCATATCCACATCCGCACCCTCGTGTGGTGGAGGCAGCAGCACATGGCGAAGAGACGCGCAGAGAGGAAGGAACGGGGGGCGGCAGGAGGGAGGAGAGGGCGCGAGGGGGTTGCATCGGGCGGCACGCGGCGGGAGGGAGAGGGTGGCTTCGATTCCCACCGCGGTGTGTCATTACTCGTCATTATCCACCTATCAAATCGCTCAGCAATAACTATCTGACCGTTGCTGTTACACACTCCTGGCCCTCCGCGTCCCGCTCTCGTCCCCCCCCCCC
>NW_014556445.1:721901-725695 GCF_001313825.1 Dinoponera quadriceps
CCCCCCCTCCCCGTCGCCGCCCCGCTCGTCCCCCTCGCCGCCGGCATGAGCCAGGCTTACCGGCAATCAAAGCGTCTCCATTCCTGAACCACTACTGGATGACTGCGTTGGCAACCACTGTTCAAGGCTGATCACCGAAATTCCATATCCAGTGATCCGCTCGAACGAAAATGTGGCACGATACTAATGCCTGATTAATTTCTGTCGGATTAATAATGTGCGACCGTCCGCTTGGCCCCGTTCATTTTATTAGCGGCCGTTTAATAACTGCACGCTCTCTTCTTGCCCGACGTTGATTATTAACCGGCGCGCATGTTAACGGCATTTCCGTGCCGTCTCGCCGTTTCTTTTTTCGCCGATCGTTCCCCGTCGCTGGCCGACGGATTAAGGGAATTCTATATCCTTGCGATATAACGATTTATTTTATTATCGGCAAAGGGAAGGTTCACCTCCTTCTCCTCTCTTTTAATTATATTTTTTTATCCTTAGGTTACGTCAGAAATTGAGATCGCATACGTACACGTGCGCGCTCGCTCACAAGGTAAGAGTCACACCGGTTTCAGAGAGCTCGTTTAATTATTAATAGAGAAAACTGGGTATGTAATTTAAAAGTGTCCCTCGGAATAAGATTATATGCGCGTGTGAGATCGTTCCCCCATCGGAAAGAAGCTCGGGCTTCAGTAAATTCCGCTCCGCGCCGTTCCGTTTTATATATTTCGTAAGTACATAAATTAACGACTGTGTGCGGCCGGTACGTTTCCACGGAGCGGTGGAGGCGCGGAAAATTAATACCGGGTAGCGCGGTAACTGTGCAGCCACACTTGAAAACGAACTGAAACAGCCGTAAAAACGTCTCGATGAACGTTTCCCAGCCTCCTGAAAAAAAGTGCTCCGCGACGACACGCTGCTACTTTTTTTTATTTTCTTTTCTGCGATGTTAGCTGAAACTCTCGAGGAAGTCCTGACACGTATTTTGTCGCCATTTACGCCGGCACAATGAGATTTGCAGTCACATATCGCAATAAAGGCAGATTCTGAAAGAATTGCTGCTCGAGATCTCGTTGCTCGGGAGAAAAAGGACACATGTTCGATTTCAGGTCGGAAAATTCAAATAATTCAACATAATTAATAACGATTAAAAAGTCACGTATGATTCGTTTAATTGATCGTTGCGAATATATTTCCGCTGCGTCCTCGTTGCCCTTGTTGATCACCCTTAACGGTGACAGTTCGCCGAAATCACATCCGTCCGAGGATCCCGTCGGTCAAGAGTCATCGATCGATCGCGTGAGTAAGGCAAATCGTAAATTCGGTGTCATCGGTCGGTTTCTCAGAAACACGCAAGTAAGATCGCGAAAGAGAGTAAAGGCCGAGGTTTCCGGCCGGAGGTACACGCCCGGATGTTATTGGCAGGAGAGTGGAACCATTAGTTGCAATGATGGATGCCTGACAGGAACGCCAGCGTCCTACCCTAGCCGGCAGTTATAGTAAGTAATGGCTTCACTCTGTGCCCTGAGAAAGCCTCCGCCGCCGTGCCACTCCCGCCCCCTTCGCGCCGCCTCCGACTCACCACCCAGTAATAACAACAAATCTTGCCTATATTAATTCCCTGACGGACATAACTCTCGGTATATGGACGGTAACTCGGGAAAAATTGCGCGATGAAAACGTCGCCCCGACGAAATACGGGGTCTCGTATTACGCACGCACTTAGAACAACCAGTCACCCCACCGCTCGCCACCCAACCCTCGCGCGAGCCCCCCTCCCGCTACAACCGGGGGAAATGTCGCCGCGACGGCCGCCGATAGACCGTTAACCCGCCAATGCTTGCGCGAAAGATGACAGCCGTTCAACATTATTTGAAACATGGTTACGCTGTTTCCTTGCATTTCGCGTGAGCGCTGTTTGAGATTCCTATTGATATCCTTCTGGACGAAAGAGCACAAATCAGCTGCGAGAGATAAGATTTTTCGTTATTCCCGGGAAATCCCGAGGAAAGGATCACGTTATAAGTCCCGACATCGTCGCGCATAACGTGCGTGATAATACATCGAAATTAGAAATTCGAAATTTGCGACCTATCGTCACAGACGCAAAAATCATTTCTCCACGATAGAGAGCAACCGGTGGACGTACGGCGTTCGCGAGTTGCTACACCGCCGACAGCCGGGGTTGCTTTCCAGCAAGAGTCTAGTTATATTATCTATGCAGTGAAAAATTTTCTGGTAAAAACGGCCCGCTGAAATTTTTATGTTGCCTTAATACAGGAGATATATTAACAAGTACACAAATATATGTTAACATATTTACCTTGTTAACGAAATGTTTTAATGTGTACATTGAGAAACCCATTTAGTTGATTCAAACAAAGTTTTCGTTTGGATATAGGCGAACAAACGTTTCGATTGTGGGAAGCAAAAGTTTGATTCTCTGAAACGAACGTGAAAAGGGTTTGGTTCAGAGAACCGAATTTTAGTTTTCGCAACCAAAACATTTGTTTGCCCCTACTCAGAGAATCCTTTTCTATATCAAATAAGGACAAATGATAAATAAGATATGCGAAATAAGGACAAATGATAATAAAACTACAGTGACGTCAGTTGGTGTCTCTTGCCAGATAGCAATACCCTCAGTAATTAGGGCTACTGAAATGATGGTGCCTACCCGCTTCGATACGAGCGCGCAGCCTACGTCTCTCGCGCGACAAATCAGCCGTTCCTTCCGACGTCCGTCGATTTCGGATTGTCACATAGCTATTCCACGGCCAATTTTCTCACCGCCTAATCGCGCATTCTCCAGCTGCGTGCTCGACACCCGGACGGTTTAGGAAGCGCGACCAATTATTGTTAGGATAATCTGCCGCGAGCCTGCTGGGACTGTTTAAATTAGAGGGTGGAGGCGCCGTTGCAAACATCATTGCGCGTATAGGCCATGCCGGACTGCCTAACCGATGAAGCGGGAGGACGACAGAGCATTCTCTCTCTCTCTTTCGTTCTCTCGCTTGCCTCGCCCTCCCCTTCCGTTCCCTCGCTGCAAACCCTTCACACCGCGCGCGCGTCCCTCCCTTTGCTTTGCCCCCTCCTCCCCTAAATCATTGATTGTTGCATTATCTGTTATTGGCAATGCAATTAACCCCTTACGGTAAAACAACGCTAGCTCGCTCGCTCGCGCCGCGCCGCGTTCGGCCCGCGAGTGTAACTGCGAGCGCGCGAGTGTGCTGTGTAGCGCGCGCGCACGCACACAACACGAGCTGGGCTCATCGCGTGCATACGCGCTACACGCGCTCGCGTTCTAACGCGCGTTGGCCTACCTTTCGCAGGGCGCGCGCTCGCACTCGCGCGCGAGGCCGAGCGGCCGTACGAGCGAGAGGGTGAATTGATTTGTTGCACGCGAGCTCCCAGTTCGTCCCGCTATCCGTCTCGTTCTCTCTTTCTGGGCCCTCTCGACTCCCTCACGCGTCTCCCGCTCTATCTGCTCCCCTCCCCCTCTTTCTCTCTCTCTCTCTCTCTCTCTGGCTGCGTATCCCAGAGTGTCCAAATCCCGAGACCCGAATCCGCGACAGGATTAAACGCAGCCCGCCTCGCAAATGCCGACCCTTCGATACACTGACTCTCCCTCTCCCTCTCTTCCTTTCTGTCCCTCTTGCTCTGTGGTTCAATGCAATGGTATCCTATCTCTCTCTCTCTCTCTCTCTATCTTTCTCTCTCGCTTTTCGCCCAACACGCGAGTGTCGAATTCATCGGTACATTCTCTATCGGCGTGTCCGCCTGCCCTCACCCCCCCCCCCCCCCCC
>NW_014556445.1:725821-728084 GCF_001313825.1 Dinoponera quadriceps
CCCCCCCCCCTCCCTTCGCCACGCACACCACCTCGTGCGTTATTCCGCGTATATGATCAGGTGCAATTACAATCAGGTTAATAATTGTTACGGCCGCTACCGGCGCGCCCTGTGCGCGAAGGGGTGGCCGGGGGAACCGGTGACCAACGCCGCACGCTTCGTTAGGCGCCCTGCGCCTATTACGCTCTGCCAAAGGACGGAAGAAGGGCGGCCATCGCCTACCATACGTTTGCAACTCGGGATATCGAGTTTTTGGTCACAGCGATTATGCCGCGCATGATTCCGCGATCGATTAAATTAATATTCGGTCGAGCTTTTGTGCCGCGATAAAACTTAACCGTGAAGCGTGCATGCGCGCGCGCGCGTGTGTGTATGTGTGTATATATATATATGTGTGTGTAGGCGTACGTGCAGGCGCGCGTCCGCCCTCAAACGATTGAAAAATCGCTCCGTCCGGAATTATACATTTTTTTTCGCGTTTATAATGGTTTTAATGATGTATAAAATAAAATAAAATAAATTCTTGACGTTTTTAATAAAATGCTCTTGTTAAAATATCACGAAGTAATATAATGATGCGGGAATAATGATGATATCATATAGTACTTTTAATTATGAGCGGTAAAATATAAAAATAAAAGATAATATTACGCGCATTTATATATATTTTCCATATGCGCAACATAAAATTTCTCCGAGGGCGCGACGCAGCGCTTATCAAAATTTCCACGAACGCGGCATCCAAACGGCTCGACCAATGGCAACTAACGAGATAAAGACTCCCACAAAAGCGAGACTCAATCAGATAAGTGGTTTCGCCGGAATCGTGCACTAAAGCGTGAAAATCGTTCTTCTCTGGAAATTTGCTGAGAACCCGTTGAGAGATCCAATCCGGTTTTATTTGCGGCAGTTTCGGCTGATACATTTTTGCCGCGATACGCTCGAAGGCAGTAGTTATTCCCGGCGTAGCGGGAATAATTTTCGAAAGCAATTTTCGAACGATAATCTCGCACGAAATATCAATGAAAGGACCTGGCAGAGAAAAAGAAAAAGAACAGTTACTCAGACGCGGACATGAAAAACGCTACACCTTCTGAAACGCGCGCGTCGCGAACGTTTCCGCCGTCTGAACTTTTTAAACATTCGTCCCGCAGTCTTTCTTGTTTTTTTTTTTTCAAAGTTGTAGCTGGACGAAAACGTACGGTGGTGACGGTTAAACTGTCGCGCTTATATTCGTCGACATGCAAATCTCTCATGCTCTCCTTTTCTCTCTCTCTCTCTCTCTCTCTTTCCCGATCGAAGCGCGATCGGTGACTCGTGTGATACACTTTTACGACAAAACAAAGGAAGGAAATCTCAACGACTCTTTTCTTTCTCTAATTTAACGGCGAGGATTCCGCTGTCGGGTTCGAGACGTAGACACTCGAGCAGCTCATACGTCCCACGCGCCGCGGCAATAAGACGTAACGGTTAAAACCATCCCGCCGCGATCTCGGCAACGAGTGTCGATATCCCCGAGTTCTCGCGACTCGCGGCAGAGACGCCGAGAATCGGCCGGTCTCCCGCGCGATCCCCACGTTGCAATCCGCGCGATAAGTTAATGCCGGCGGCATTCGCGAAATGTTTCCCAGTAACTCCGTGATCCTCGCAACGTCGCGGCCGGAATGTACACGAGGCGCATTGCCGCTAGTATAAACGGTAAAGCGCGTAATATTCCTTGACGTCGTGCTTTGGGAATAGACGCGAGGAGGATGCGGAACTTGCGGGGGAATTAGCGGAGCAGCGAGAGAGAACGGGCGGCGGCGACGGCGGCGGCGACGGCGGCGTCGGCGGGCAGAGGGTGGCCGCGGCCCGTGAAGACCGGCTTAAGGCGTGTTGAATCATAACGAGGACTTATGCCGAAAGCCTCCGACAAGAAGCCGCGGGCTCACTCCCTCTCACTCTCGTCTCGCGCCCTCTCTCCCTTTCTTTCTCTCACTCTCTCTCTCTCTCTTCCTCTACATTCTCGCCACCGTGCCAACCGCCGTGCACCCTCCGCCGCTCGACCACCCCCTCGCTCTGCGCGACCCCTCAGCTCTACCCTCGTCGCCTCGCCACCACCCGCATCGGTTAAGAACGCGGCTGCGAAACAACGGGGTGGCATTACGAAGCGACGCTGCTCCATATTCATACCGCCGTCGTTCGACGACAAAGTAAGAAGAAAAGAAGGCGAGTCGTTTCGCCGGAGGGGGGGGGGGGGGGCAAATGAAACCCGCGGCAAATT